>NW_019154097.1:54546004-54963890 GCF_002288905.1 Enhydra lutris kenyoni
CCTGGGGTGTGGGGGGTGGTCTCTGGGTGGAAGATGTGTGCTGTGGGGTGCGGGAGGGGGTGTCTCTGGGTGGAAGGTGTATGTCCTGGGGTGTGGGGGGTGGTCTCTGGGTGGAAGATGTGTGCTGTGGGGTGCGGGAGGGGGTGTCTCTGGGTGGAAGGTGTGTGCCCTGGCAGTTCTTTTCCAGCGGGAAGTACTTGTGAGTGCCTTGTACAGGGGAGTTTTCTCCGGGTAGAAGGCGCCTGCCCTTGGCGGGGGCCTGTTCAGGTGCCGGGTAGTTCAGGGGAGTGCCCTCCACGTGGATGGGTCTCCAAGTAAAGAGAAGGACTGGGTGTGCCAGTTGGCAGATCTTGGCTTCCCTCTGCCAGGATGTGGCTTTTATAGTTTGGCTGTAAGAAGTCTTATTTTATTTTATTTCATGTTCTTAGCAGTGCTTGCTGTAGACCCATCAAAGAGGGGCCAGGTCTCCTGGAGGACTTGAGCTTCCACAGACTTGTGGGGTCCGTCTCACGGGGACCGGGGTCATTGGGGCCACACGAGGAGGGGGTGGTGTGTGCAGCCTGGCCCTGGCCCCTGCCGGTCTGCGTCACTGCTGTGTCAGGCAGCTGCTGTCCCCTGCTTCTGCAGCGGGAGCTGGTCCTTGCTAATGGCCTGGGACAGAGACAGTGGTGTCCTGGGGCTCTGAGAGCCCAGAGGAGGCCCAGGCAACCTGTGCTTGAACGCATGCTCCTGTGTTTGTGTGCATGTGTTTGCTGAATAATTGAATGATTTTTGTTTGTTTAGTGGACGGAGTTACTCACTGCCATTTTTTCCCAGAGAATTTTTTTATCCCCAAATTGGATTTTTTAATGTTTGTTTTTGGTGTTAAGGCACTTTTTGGAAATGACTGTGGTATTTGTTTTTTGTTTGTTTGTTTGTTTTTGACTCTTGCTCACAGGAAAAATAAGTTGACAACTTTAGTCTAAAAAATTGTTACAGTTTTTTGATGCAAATGTCTGGAAACTTTTGGCTAATCTGTCAGAACTATAGGATTTAGAATTTCAGAGGCCCAGTTCTCACTAAGCTAGTGCTGTGGATGGCCGCCTCTGTGTGGCGGATCCTTAGGTGGATGCCGTAGGCAGAGTGAGCTGGTCAGAGTCTTGTAGCTGCAGGACTGGTTGGGGGCCCTGATCTGGCCCTGTGCTGTCCCCACACTTCCAGCAGCGGTTTTGTGCCCTACCTAGCCTGCAGAGTCTGGGCAGTCCCCGCCCCCTGCCCTTTTTCTATGCTCCTGTTTCTGTGGGAAAGGGTTTATAGTCTGGCTCTGCTGCGTGTCAGTGCTGGCTTTGCTGCGTGTCAGCACGAGTGGAGCTGGAGCGGGTGGCCAGCACCAGTGCCAGGAGCTACGAGGTTGGTTTAAATAGAAATATGTTTCAGTTACTGTCCTTCAAATGCAGTCCCTGTGCCAGGAAGATGTGGCCACGGACCTGTCTCTCTGGAGCTCCTGGCAGCTGTGCAGTAGTGCCCACGGGAGCTGGGGGCCACCGTCCTTTGGAGAGGCTGGGCCCTTGCTGCACACTGAGATAGGGAGGCCAGTGAATGCGGCAGAGGGTGGGCTTCGGAACCCCTACACTTCAGCCACTGTGAACTGAAATGAGAGAAAATGTCAGAGGATAAGGAAAGTGTGGACTCAGGCCCTCGAAGAGTGTGTGAGGGGTTGGGTAGAGCAGATGCCTTTCGTCTGGCCTGGGACTTCTTAGCCTCCGTGCTGCTGACATTTGGGGCTGGAGAATGCTTTGTTTTGCAGGACTTGCTTCTGCTTTATGGGTTGTTAGGGGACACACCTGGCCTCTGCCCACTGGAGGCTGGTAGCAAACACTGGCTCTCACCCCCTCTTTTGACAGTCAGCAGTGTCTCCAGATGTCGCCAAGTGTCCCTGGTGGGACTGAGAACCTCTCGCTGTAGCCAAGTGTTTCTCGAGCTGCAGGGTGCCTGAGAGTCCCCGAGACTCTGTGTGGAAGGAAGTGCCCGGTTGGGCATCTGTGGGGTGCAGCCTGAGCTTTTGCGTTTCTTTCTACCGCCCAGGAGCTGCTGTGTTCGCAGCCATCCCTGGAACGGTCAGGCCGTGGTCCATATGCGGATGAGGCCTTGGCACACTCACTGGTTCCGGGAAACTGTTTAGTGTGTCTTCTGAGGCCCTTCCAGGCTGGACGTCACCTTTGTGTATCTACCCTGTGTGGCAGGCCAACTTCTCAGATGGCTCTTAAGTCCCTGGTGCCTGGTGGACCACACTTTCTCCCACTAAGATGGTTTTGTGGCAGCAGGATTTTGCCGACATAACTAAGAAACCAGTCAGCCTGAAGATGGTGGGCCTGACCTACTCAGAGCAGGAGAGGGAGTCTACATATGGGGGTTCTCCCTTGCTGGTTTTGGAGGTGGAGAGGGCCACATGGCAAGGGATGTGGGTGGTCTCTAGGAGCTGACAGCAGCCCGGGGCTGGTAGCAAGGAGGCGGCACCTTAGTCCTCCTAAGGACTGGAGTGGAAGAGGATCCCAAGGTCCAGGTGAGTTTGGAGCCTGGCCACCCCTGTTGATTTTAGCCTGTGAGACCCTGATCAGACAACCTGGCCGGTGTGCCTGGCCTTCTGCCCATAGACCCTGACTGTTAACAGGGGATTTGAGCTGCTAAGTTTGTGGTAATTTGTTACACGGCAAATGGAGACTAACATGCCCTTTTTTCTAGAATGAGCCTACACACTGTCATCTTAGAGCCTACCTTTTTTCTCTGTTGTTATTTCCTCTTTGTCTACTGCTTCCTCCCACCCACTTTCCAGCGAAGGGCCTCACATCCACCCTTCTTCCCCAAGGCTGAGTATGGGCCTTGTTGGTGGCAAGAGCTCAGTGTGAGTGTTGGACAAGCCGCTCCCCTATTTGGCACAGCTGCTGAGGGTTCTCTTTCCCCCGGGTGTGACCTGGTCAGCTGGAGGAACGAGCAGAGCGGATCCGTTCCAAGTCCCAGGTGGTCCAGGTGGAGCGGGAGAAGATGCAGATGGAGCTGAGCCACAAGAGAGCACGAGTGGAGCTGGAGCGGGCGGCCAGCACCAGTGCCAGGTGCTACGAGGTGGGTGCGAGCAGGTGGCCCCGGTGTTGGGGCGTCGTGCACGGGGCCTGCCAGGCCATAAGGCAGGTGAGCCTACTGGCTGGGAGCCTCGGTGCTCTGCCTCTGGGCTGCTGGGGCTGCCTTGTTAGGCCACAGACGCCAGCCATGCTTAATGTCCTTGGGGGGCAGGGCACAGGGGACGGCTGTCCGCCACGTGTGCCTGGCCAGGGCATGCCTCTCTGCTGGGCTGCCTGTTCTCCCTTCTACCCCCGCCCCACCCAAAGAATTGGGGTGTAAACCCAGCAGAAATACCAGGTACTGCAGCGTGACAGGCTTAGAAAGTTATGGCGTTGTGTCATCCCAAGTCCAGGCCAGAACAATCTTGCTCACGTGGTCATAGGGCCTTAGAGCCAGGATCTCCACTCTTGGGGGTACTTTCTGTTGTCCCCGGCTCATCCAGGGCAAACTGGGCAAGTGCCACCCCCATTACCTAGGGAAGGTGCTTGGTTTCTACTGAGGTTGTAAATCCCTTCCTTGGGTGCGAGCAGCAGCACTTTGCCAGAGGTTTTCAGTAAGTGCCCGTGACCTGTGGGAATGCTGCCAAGACTCGGGCAAAGCGTCGGACCAGCAAGTCTCTGACCTGCTTATGCTTTCCCCAGCTGTAGATGTCTGGCCCCATTCTGGCCTTATGTGGCATGTTTGCGTGCTTTCCTAGTCCTGTAAAAATAGCGATGTCTTCAGGGGTGTGATGCTTACTGGGTGTATTTGACCCTAATATGCAGGCTTCTGGCTGTGGTGTGCCATGTGGGTCTAGTAGCCCAGGAACATGGCCTGTGAGTGGGTCCTGTGGCCTTGGTGTTGCTCCCAGGCCTTCCTCTTAAGATGGGGCTTTAGTTCATGTTCTGGGTCATCTTAGGAAGGATAGTCCGCTAGGAAGTGGTAGGAAGGGACAGGGATAGGCTGTGGGAATCTTGCTGCTCTTGAAGGTGCATCATTAGGGCTGCAGGTGGCACCAGGGGCCATTAGATGGTAGGAATGGGGGGTGTTGGTGCTATTGCCCTTGCTCTCAGGCAGACAGCAGGGGGTATGGAGCTATTGGAATTCTCCTGTGCCATTAGTCCTCCAAGGGCAAGACCGGTCCGGGCTGTCCTTGGTCTCCAGGGTGTAGCGCAGGCCGTGGCACCTTTTATGTGCTCAGAATATGTTGGAATGAGTTGGAGGAGTGGATCGTTGCATGGTTGGTGGAAGTCTTTTCTTGGGGAAATCGAAGGGTGCAGGGCTGAGTTAATCCCGGGTCCTCGAGGAGCTTTCCCTTCCCACCCACAGACATGGCTGAATGTAACCCGGAACCATGTGAGCCAGTGGCTTTCAAATTGTCCCTTTGAGTCTTAGACATCTATCATGGTTTTTCAGGGCCTGCCAGTTTGGCTGTGGGTGGGGATCTCAGAACCTCTCAGGTGGTGACACTTTGGTTGTTGTCTGAGGTCTGGGGACCCGCAGGGACTGCCCCCTGCATACTTGGGATGGGCAGTCTGAATAGAGATGCTAGGTTCCTCTCTGGGGTGGGTTGCTCAGGGCCCTGCATTGTGGAAGGGTCCCCTGACTCTTCGGAGGCCAGACTTGCAGTTCCCTCGAGCGGGCCATGTCCGTCTGCGTTCATTCAGCATTTCTTGGTGCCCGGCTAGAGAGGCCTGGTCTGAGCACTGGCTCGGGAGTGCGGGGGTGCCTCCTGCTGCACCGCCTCCCAGGGAGAGGCCAGGGGTCAGCAGCATCAGGTGCCCAGTTGGTGGTCCCTTTGCTTCTGGGGATGAGGGTGAGCTCCTAAGTGGCTGACTGTCGACTCCCTAGACCCCCACCCCCACCCCGTCCTGCCCGGGTCCATCAGAGGGAGAATGAGGAGTCTCAGTCTTGGGGCTGCCTTCCCAGTATCAGATGGTCTGCAGGAGAGGATGTGCCTGGAGGGACCTCAGCTCTCGTGGTGTGAGTGGGGCCTGCTGCATGACTGGCACCGGTGTCGGGGGGTCCCTGTCCTGAGGGAGGGCTGGGTGGGTCTCCCATTCCTGCTCACTCTCTCCGCTCTGGCAGCGTGAGGTGGACCGCAACCAGGAGCTGCTGACGCGCATTCGGCAGCTGCAGGAGCGGGAGGCTGAGGCAGAGGAGAAGATGAAGGAGCAGCTGGAGCGCCATAGGCTGTGTGAGCAGAGCCTGGCCGCTGCTGGCCAGAAGCTGCGGGAGAAGGAGGACGGCCTGGCTGCGGCTGGGGAGGTGAGGGCTGTCCCGGAAAGGGGGCGTTTCTCGGGGGAGAGGCGTGGGTGCCCTGGGGTGCTGGGCAGTGTCTTCTGCCTCCTTGCCATGTGTGCGCAGTGTTCCGGTCGTAGTAATCCTAGTAAAAATACTCATTTTCCGGGGCACCTGGGGTACATCTCCCTTCAGCTCAGGTCATGATCTCAGGGTCCCGGGATTGAGTCCTGAGTCGGGCTCCCTGCTTGGTGGGGAGCCTGCTTCTCCCTCAGCCCTTTCCCCTTCCCATGCTCCTGCTCTCTCCCTGCTCCCTCAAAAAAAGAAACAAACCCAACTTGTTTTCCACTCTGTGGCCTTCATAAATCAAACACCTAGCATTTCATCATTTAAAAACTTCCCCCACGTTTTCTCAGCATATCCTGGTAAATGTACATACGAGCACATGTATGCAGTGGGTAGCAGGTAGCTTTTGGCTTCTGGTACTGATTTTGACGTATTCCCAGGAGTGGGGTTCTGGGTCTCCAGGGACAGCGTCTGGCTTTTGCTACCAGTTGCTGTGTGGTCTGGGCAGCGTGGTTGAGGGCCCTGGTTTCCCTGTGGCCTTACCTGTCATGGATGGTGGTATCTTCTGGAAATACTTGCATCCCTCCCCCTTTCCGAAGATGTAAGTGTCACCCCTGGATTTGCATTTCTTTGATTATTAGCAGGTATGTTAGTATTTGAGAACGTCTTTGAAGCCAGCACACAGAGGAACTGTAGTCCTTACTGTCTCTACCAGTTGAAGGTTGTATAAATTTTAGAAACAGAGCCCAAACACTGCTGCTGGTGGAGCTTGGACTCTCTTGACCTTCCCTGTCCCTCTGCTGTGGCGCTGCGGATCACAGGTGCAGTGAGGAAACCGATGAGGAGCTGCCTGGGGAGGGAGCAGGGTGAGGGATCATTGGTATTCTGTCTCTGCGTGCTTTTCTCTACTTGATAGATCTCGGGAAGCAGGCTGCAGGTTATTTTTGCCTTGGCAATGCTGGGTAGCATGTTAAGGTTGTTCCTACATCTGTCTTCTGATGTGGATGTTGGCAGGAGAGGAGCGGTGATCAGTCTCAAGACAAGTCCCCATGTCACCCTTGGCTTGCCTCTGCTGTGTGCTAGAGGCTGGTCTGGGGCCCACGGGGGAGGGCAGGGCCTACACTCTGTTCGGTGAAGAGCGAGGTGGTGGGGTAGGCCCTTGCCACACAGGTTGCAAAGAGGATGAGAGAGGTGTCCAGGGTGGGAAGGTGGCGGCCAGTTGGGATAGAGGACCGTGAATTTTGTTTCTGTTTCTTTGTACTTTCTTGGAGAAGCCTTCCCCGGTGACTCCATCGTCACCGCCCCCACATGCTCTCTCTCCACGCAGCCTGGCTCGTGTGCTCGTCACTGGGAAATCCTCTTGCTGACTGCCAGGCTTCCGTACAGCCGGGTCCTGCGTGCGGCCGGCCGTCTGACCCTGTGTCCTGCGCGGTGCCTGGTGTCCAGGAGGTGTTAATTAGATTCCCGAAGACTTCTCAAAGGCTGTTTTCCTAGTCAGATGTAGTTTCGTAGCTTCGTTCTTCTGTGATGCCCAGGTTGATGGGCATCCTTGTAACAGAGCGGACCATGCAGATGGATGGAGCGCAGGAAGTGGACGGCCTGTGTCAGCCTCCCCTGGGGAATGTGGTTCCTGGGTTGGCATGGGCCCCTGGGTCAGGTGAGAGCGTGTCAGGCCTCCTTGTTGGCGGGGGTGCCCTGGAACTGCAGGGACTTTGCTGGACCAGGTCCCTGTCCTCCACTCTGGGAGGTTATTTACAGAGACGTTTCTGAGTGGGCTTCTCTGGTGGCCTGGTCAGTGAGCTGGCTTCCCCTGGGAAAGCCACAGACAGAGAGCAGTCACCAGGTGGTCACTAGGAGGTCACCTGGTGAGGGTATGTCTGATGCAAGGATGGCAGGTCTGTCCCTAAAAGTCCTGAAGCTCGGTCCTGGGCCAGCCTCCCCAGCCCCACCTTTTTGGCCAAGAGCTTGCCTGCACTTTCCCCAAGGGTGAATGTCTGGCCTCGTTCTTGCCCTCTGGTTGAGAGTATGAGGTCTGCAGGACATTCCCGTGGCCCCTCCGTCCTAAAGATGGTCTCAGTCCCTTGCTTCTGACCTCTTGGCAGGTCGTGGCTGTGGTTCACAGGGAGTGTTTTATCTGGGGTGGGGGCGTGATAGGGGCTCATTTAGGATGGAGAGGCCAGGGCAGGTGTGAAGGGAGACCCACACAAGCACATTGGACATAAGCGAGGGTCCCCAGTGACAGATGTCACGGGGCACAGGGCTGTCTTGGCAGGCAGTCCATCACCATGACCCAGTGGTTTCCCATTTGCTTGAGGGAAATGTGAGGCAGGCTGTAGGCCGGATACTGTGAGGCTGGATTGAGGTTGTGGCATCTCCTCCCAGGTCATATTTTGTAAAGGAGAAGGTGGCTCGGTCCCTGCCCGTGGGAGGGGGTGGCCAATGCAGGCTCTTTTGGAGGCATTTGTCCGTGGGTGTGTGGGTCAGGAGCTCACATCTGCATGTGCGTCGCAGCCTGTAAGCAGCTGTGCCCCCTGCCCCCCCAGACCATCAGCACGCTGAAGGGGAGGGTCTCCGAGTTGCAGTGGAGCGTGATGAACCAGGAGATGCAGGTGAAGAGCCTGGAGTCTGAGAAGCAGGAGCTCAAGGAGCAGCTGGCCTTGCAGCACAAGTGAGTGGCTGTGCTGGGGTAGGGCTCTGTCCCGGTGCCAGATGAGCCTGCTCGAGGGTTGCCCTGGATCCAGTCGCCCTGAAGCCTGCTGGGGCCCATGCTGAGCTGTGTGTCCGGGTGTCTGGGTGTTACCGGTGCGGGAGACCGTGGATGGAAAGGCTCGGGCTCGTCATCCTGTGCCCTCTGTGGTCTGAGCACCCGGTGACCATGTGTGCTGTCCACGCTGAGCCTGCCCTTCCGGTCTGTCCTCCGCATCCATAGGCTGTTGGCCGCCGACGTAGGGCCCACTGAAGTGAAGACAATGAGTGTTTTAAATGTTCTGGGAACAACACTTAATGTTGTTAATGACTGGGAGCGGTCATTTCTTCCCTCCCCGGGGACTGGGATGCCTGCTTGCAGAGAAGCAAAAGGCGAGGCTTTAAAGGCTATGTGGGGTGCCCCTGGGGTGGGTGGGCTGTGGGGCTGTCCAGGCAGAGGCCACGTTCTGAGCATGCATGGAATTCTCTCTCTGTGATCTAGGCCTTTCCCTTCACAGGTGGTGTCCTAGGAGAGCTTTGGACTCTCCTGGGCCGGATTGGGGGTGTGGTGGGGGGGCGGTCACGGGAGGGCCCTCATCTGTGGCTGTGCTGGGGTGTGCAGCAAAGGCGAGGGAAGAAAGCTGGGGGTGTGGACTTAGCACCCCAATCTGAGGAGATTGAGACCACAGTGCTCTGGGGCCTGGGGCCTACTCAGGAAGGCCTCCAGGGTGAGGGCAACTGTTGGCTTTACCACCTACCTCTTTCTGCACATGATGTGCTTTTCTCTCGACAGGAAATGTCAGGAGGCTAATCAGAAGGTTCAGGAGCTCCAGGCCAGCCAGGAAGCCAGGGCCGACCAGGAGCAGAGGATCAGGGTGCGTTACTCTGTTTCAGGTGCAGGCTGTACCTGCGGGGTGTCCTGGTAGTGGTCTCAGCCATCCTGCTGCTTTAGCTGGGGCTCGCTTGGGTGTCCAGGGACCGTGAGCGGCCCGTGCCCGCTGTACCTTTGACACGGTTGCTCATCTCTGTGTGTGCCTTGCCTGTGCTTGGGGCTGGGGCTGCTGCCCCCCACCTCCCTCCAGCTTTGCCTCCTTGTCGGGCCTCCTGGCTCCTCCTGCTTCTGCTCGCTCACATGCTGTTCTCTGGCTCTGGGGCCTGCCCGGCTCTGGCACCTCACTCCTGCTCAGCCCTCTGGCCCACCTGCCAGAGTGTGCTCGCCTGCGTAACGTGGTGCCTGTTTTTCTTCCAGACCTGATGTGCAGAGACCTTATCTGTGTCCTGTGTCAACCTGTGCCTGCTGCTTGACCCTGTACCTGGCACAGAGCTGGGCCCTGTTAATGTTTGTTGATTGACTGATTTGGTCCTGGTCTCATGCACTGAGCTTGTTCAGTGACTTGTCACTGATGGATGCCAGCTGTCCCCAGTGTGTCTCAAGGGGACTGCAGATGGCAAAGGAAAGGCTGTTGTCAACGTGGAGAAGACTTGCGTGTTACCTGGGCGCTGGCGTGGCAGGAGCGGATCTGGCAGGGGAAGAGCGCTGTGTCTTACCGATGCCTTTATTAGGGAGCCTTGGCTGCCTGTCCTCGGACAGGTGTGCACCAGGGCCCCAGCCCCGAGGGCAGGGCATCGCAGAAGTGTGACCCCAACCTGTAACACCAGGTTGGGGGTGCCCCTGGAGACCAACACGGATGTGGCACGGGGGTACACCTGGTATTTTGGAAGGGGGCCGGGCCACAGTGGTCAACTTTGTCCTCTCTGTCCCTGGCCTCACTCAGGATCTGGAGCAGAAGCTGTCCCTGCAGGAACAGGATGCCGCAGTGGTGAAGAATATGAAGTCAGAGCTGGTGCGGCTGCCCAAGCTGGAGAGGGAGCTGAAGCAGCTGCGCGAGGAGAGCGCCTACCTGCGGTGAGGCAGGCGCGCGGGCTGGGGCCAGGCTTTGCTCCTCCTCTCAGACTTGTGGGATTTTGAGGGACTTTGTTTCTGTCCCTGCCAGGGAGATGCGGGAGACCAACGGGCTGCTCCGGGAGGAGCTGGAGGGGCTGCGGCGGCAGCTGGGACGCCAGGAGAAGTTGCAGGAGAGTCTGGTCGTCCTGGAGCTGGAGAAGGAGGTGGGGTCTGGGGGGGACAGTGGGCTGTTCCTTATGGGTGTCCTCTGTCTGGGGGATCCTGGGGTTTCACTCTGGCATTCCGGTTCCCCCCCTGAAATGTGGAAGTGCTGGACTGGTGTGGTGGGATGAAGAGTGGCCACAGAACTGTGGTGTCCCGTGCGGACGCTCATGAGCCGGTCGGTGGTGGGGAGACTTGGCTGGGTGAGCACAGTGGGCCGGTGGTCACGCATCTCCATGTGGGTGGGGGACACAGAGCAGGGAATCAGGTGACGTGGGGAGGACCCGATCCCCTTCTCCCTGCGCACACGGGGGCGCAGAAGCTCTGTCTCGCCCAGTGCACATGAGGGACACGAGCACTTAGCCTTCTGGCCTCTAGCCCTGGGTCCTGCTGTCCTGTGCTGCGTCACTGACAAGCTGCAGGCCCTCTTTTGTCTCCCAGGTGGTGGGAGTGTGCTGGTAGCTGCTTACGCTTGGCCGGACGGGCAGCCCGCGGCCTCACAGGGTGGGAGCCGAGCTCCTCTAGGATGCTGGCTGACATGTGAACTCAGCCTGAGGAAGCAGCTCCAGACCGAGCAGTGTTTCCTCTGGGCAGTTCGGAAATTGGTTAAGATCCGGTCTCCGGAGTCACTCTGCCTTGTGTGAAATCCTGCCATGAATGCTTGCTGGCTCTGTGACCCTGGGCAAGTTACCTAACCTCTCTGTCTGCCTATGTAATGAGGAGTAACGGTGTCTGCCCTGCAGGGTTGTGAGGGCTCAATGAATTCACGTCCCCTGCTTAAACAGGGCCTGGCCCTTGGTAGGTGGTCGCTGAGCATCAGCTCTAGCGACAAAGTCGTTCACCAGCCTGTGCCCTGCATGTGAAAGGGCCATCGAGTGACTGCATGAATGCAGTGAGGCCAGCAGGGCGCTTGGCCCGGGTGGAGGTGGGGCAGGCCAGACAGAGACGCATGGTCCTCGCCCTGACGTTTCTTACATCTCTGGAGGAGGTGGGGAGGACTCCAACGTGGGACGTGGGTGAGCGTGGGAGAGTGTGAGATGCAGGATCAGGCAGCCCCACGTGCAGTGCCAGGTGGGGCATGTCCCACCTCCTGTTCTCCCTGCAGGGCCCCCGGCCCTAGTCGGCCATGTCCGCTGAGGGGGAGCGTATCTGCCCTGTGGGCCTGGCATCCCATGGAGCCCCTGGAGCGTGGGAGAGGCAGCACATTCTTGTGGTTTCAGCACTCAGGTCTGCCGTGCTGTTTTTATGGGAGCAAGCACGAGGCTCTTTGCCACCCCTGCCCCCACTCTGTGGTGCTTTGTGCGCTGAGACTCTGACCTGACTCCAGGTCTGACCTGACCAGGAACGGGCGAGGTGCTGAGCGTGCTTGTTGTGGGAGTAAGCCGTCGGCTCCAGAGCGGACTCGGGGCGCTCGGGCGCTCAGCTCAGAGATACGAGCAGTTTCTTCTGAGGGATCAGGGAGATGTAACATCCTCCTCATCGCTGTCACTTTTGTGGGAGGCTCCTTGGTCTGGGGACTGAGGTGGGGTCGCATGATGAAGGGCTGCAGGTGGCTGCAGAGGCCTTGGAAGGGAAATACTGGGGTTACGGTGCTCTTAGCATTCACCTCCCTGTTTTTCCAGAAGCTGCTGGCAAAGCTGCAGAGTTGGGAGCGGCTGGAGCAGACCACGGGCTTGAGCATCAGGTAGGTGGGGATTGCAGGTGCCTCGGGGTGCTGGGCCGGTGGACACGGCTGGGAGCGCGGCCCTGGCTCCCTGGCATTGCCAGTAGCCACCCTGCTAGAGTCAGTCGGGGCGGCTCTGGCCGGGGATACGCAGGTTGGATGAGGTACTTACATTGTTCGGGGGGAAACAGGACCAAAGTGACTCTCTTGCTGAAGTCCTAATAACTCCTTTATTTAAGGTCAGCTGGCAGAGCGCTGGCAGGGATCTGATAGCCCTGGGGTGTCAGGCTTTGTGAAAGGACATCTTTGTGGATGCTGAGGGAGTCATTGCTTTCAGGATAGGCTGTTCCTTTTCGGCAAAAACAAACAGTGGAGATGAACTGGGTTTTGGGGGGCAAAGAAAAAACACTGTTGTGGAGGATTGTTGTGCCCTGCAGGTCCCTGCAGCAGCCTCGGCTCATCTGTGAGCTGCTGCCATTGTGGGGATGGCAGGAGGCGGAGGGGCCATGGCGGGGCTGCCGGGTGGGCAGCGGGGGTCTCGTTCCCAGCGGGCAGGACGGCCAGGGTGGGCAGCATTCCACCGCCGCCTGCCCCTGGCCCCACACGTTCTGCTGCCCGTTGTTCCAGGGGCTACTGCCCCTCTCCCTCCAGCGTGGTTGCCTGTCCCTCAGTCCCCAGGACTCTGTGGGTCCGCTGCGGACTGGTTCTTGCCTGTAGCTTCATCACTGTGTGGTGGTTCCAGTCTGGGAGAGGGCTGGTGGGAGATGAGTCCTTGGAGCTGTGGTGTTTCAAGAGCCTTTTGTTTTGTCTGCTTGGGTGATGTTAAGACTGTAGCTCCTTGGTTGTCTTTCGTGTTGCTCTGGACAACTGGGCCAAGACTGAGAACCTTCTTTAAAGAGTTGTCCTGTGATGACACGGTCCTGCTGCTGGTTCTGGACCCTGTGGCAGTTCCCGTCAGCATTATTGACTCCATTGTGCGTCCCTTGAAAGTGCCTCCTCATCGGCTCTGTGTGGCTAAGTCACAGGACAGACGAGGCTGCTGATCGCGCTTGAACTGCACTTGCTGGGCCCAGGCTCGTGGAGGGCCGGCCCAGCGGGGCCTAGCTGCTCTGTGCTTCCTCATGCTCTCGGCACTTATTAACTCACCGGAAGGCTTCCATCCTGCTCCCAGGGAGCCTCGTCAGAAGAGAAACCTCCCTGATTTCTTTCTTGTGCAGGAGATCAGAGGCCCATGCATGCCCGATTGGACCAGCTGCCGGCAGGTCTGAATGCCCAGTGTGGGCCACAAAGCACACAGCATCAGTCAGGCCTGGGGCTGGGGCCCAGCTGGCGGCCGTCTCTGGCCCGGAGGGGAGGTGCGGCTACTCCTCGGTCCTTTGGTCTCACTTCCAGCCTGAGTATGGCTGGTGTGCGGGGCGCTGACTGCCAGCTGGGGCGGGTCATCTGCCTGGTCGCCTGCTTGTGTGTGTTGTGTGTTCAGTGGGTGGCCGGGCTAGAGGGGTGTTGAGCCCCCTTGGGGTCGGCCATAGGAGAGTGGGCTACGTAGGCAGAGGCCGGTGTCTCTGTCGGCCCCGGGCCAGGGTGCCCCTCTTCAAGTCTGTGCCTGGCTCTGGGCTGGTCTTCTTGCTGGGAGTGCAGTGCAGGCCTCACTGGGCGTGCGGGGAGGAGCATAGTCCCATGTTGCACAGGTGTCCCTTCTGAGTGGCCGGAGGCTTCTGGAGAAGCAGGTGGGGCATCCTCGTGGTTCTGGGCTCCTGGCAGCCGTTGGGGAGGAGTCCTGTAGGGGCAGCTTTTCTTTCATGTGCTTTGTCACCTGTTCCCTGGTCCCTTCCAGGGGCACTTTGGGACCCCCGGCTCCTCCCCTTTACCCCTCCCATCCCAGCAGGCAGGCTGCCCCCCCGAAGTGAGTACATGTGTCATGTAACAGTTGGTGGATCACAGACTTGTGTTTTCCCTGTCGTCAGAGCCGTGTGGAGAGTTGGGTACAGATGGGTCAGCCTGCTGGGCACTGGACTTGAGTCTTGTATGACCTTGAGTGCTATGAGGAGGAGTTTGGCTCTCGTTTTTTGCTGAGTTTGCGGCAGTTAGAGATTTCTGTGCAGGGACAGTGACTTGTAGGAGCCCACATCTTGTGGGATTGAATATGGGGTGGGAAATGTGCAGAGGGAAATAGGGCACAGGGAAAGGTTGGGGTCCCTGCAGGGGGAGCATGGGAGGGAAGGGTGGGCATTGGCTAGGAGCTCTGAGACTGTTGTCTGGGTGGCTGGAGGTAGAACTGCCTGCAGTGGGTCCAGGATGGATGCCTTCCATCACACTTGACACGTTCCGTGTGGCAGGGGACTAGAGGACCGGTCAGACCGTGCTGAGTAATGAATGGCTAGATGTGTGTCTGTCCCCAGCGTGACCCTCGTGTTGTGGGGGGTAGCTTGTCCCTCATCTTTCACACCTGTTCATGGAAGGACTTTTCTAGAACATGGCTTTCTTCCCGTGGAAACATGTTTGTGGGTGTGTCCTAGTTCAGGGGTTCCCCCCCCCCCAAGCACAGTCAGCCAGGGCGATGGCAGTGGGTTGGAGTGCAGCAGATGCCCTGGATGTAGGGGCTGGAGGAGCAAGATGGGCCTTGTGAGCCGGCGGGCTTGAGTTTCTTGGCGTTTAGGCCAAGGTGTTGTTGTCACGTTGGGACTGAAGGCATTCACTTGGCATGTGTCGTGACCACAGGTCCTGGCCCATGTCCAGTGTCTCCTGGGCTTTGAGGGCTGTCACCACTAGGTGGCACCCCTGCCCCCGTGATCCTGATCCCTGCACCTCGAGAGCTGCAGGGTCCCCGTGGATTTCTGGCCCCACACTTGCTGCCTACCGCTCTTCCTGGTCCTCTGCCGCTCTGCGTGGGCCTTACATGCTGCACCTGGGGCCAGAGGAGCAGGGGTGTGAGGGCACCTGTGGGCAGCTGGCTGGCCCCTGTTCGCTGCCCTGCCCGCCCCTGTTGTCTGTCCCACACTTATCCTATTTTCCACCAGCTTCTTTATCATCCGTAAATGCTTGGTGTCTGTGAGCTTCTGATGTTTCAGACCGGATATTCTCTGCACAGGCTATCCTCTGTGCTCACGGCTGTGGCATTTCGCAGCTTCTCGGAGGGCCCTGTAGCTTTACAGAGGTTGGGAACAGAGATCAGGTCTGACACCTGGAAAGACCAAAACCGCCTGGAGTTCTCGACTCTTGTCACCCTTCTCCCAGTTTGGGTTTTCTTAGGCCCCAAGGAGCCCAGAGGTGTCAGGAGAGTTGGGTAGAGTTAGCCGGGGCGGGTCAGGCCATGTAAACCAGTGGGGAAGCCCCTTGGCTCTTTCCTCACCTGCCATGCGGGCTTGTCCACCTGGAGGTTGCTGGATACCTGTCTCCAGCCTGCAGGTCACCTGGGTTGGAGGTAGGTGGGCCTCGGGACTTGGAGAGTCCTGGGTGGGAGGGAATGCTGCTCTAGGCTGGGTGGGGTGCCGCGCACCTGGGGAAGGCCGCAGTGGGGGAGGGAGGGTGAGTGGGTGTGATGCTTGGATGTCCTCATTTCAGGGCTTTGAAAGGTGAGTGAGGGATTCGGCAGCAGCACACAGAGCGTGCCCGGGTGTGGACAGCTTTGCTCTGGGTACGTGGCCTGGTGGGGAAGGATTTGAAGGTACTCAAAGCAGATGCCAGGAGACACTCTCTGCATCCGTGTCAGCGTGGATGTGACTGTCTGGGGCACCGGAGAAGGAATAACATGGGGGAGGGGCAGGGGCACTAGAGCAGAAGGGGCACCTGCTGCAACATAAGGGCACCTCCTTCAGAGCGCTGGTTCGCGTGGTTCGCTGTGGTAATAGGTTAGGGGGAGTACACTGTCTCAGTAGCGCAGAAGCTTTGTGAGAGCTTAGCACCCTTGCACGATGCATACCTCGAAGCAACGCAGGAATGGAAGGGCCCCCGGCGCAGTTCCTGCCGACTCTGCACTTGCATGCCCTCTCCCTGCTCCTCATCTTTGGCGGTGGCCGTGCAGGCCAGGCAGAGGTGGGAGGGGAAAGAAAGGCGTGCAGCCGGACAGGAGGTAGTAAATCTGCCTGTGGTTTGAGACAAGATGATCACCCACACAGGAGAGCTCAAGGATTCTGTGAAGGGCCACCCAGAACTGGTAAGCCTAACAGGCTCGCGGTTGCAGAGACAACTCATGAAGCTGGACTGAATTTCTGCGTACTGGCAGCCAGCCACTGGACGTACGTGCCACTGACCGTGGCCTCAGAAACTTGATGTGCTTGGGGGTAAATTTGATGAAAACCTGTATGTTGTAAAGTGTAAGTTCTTCCTGAGGGATACTGTGCTCACGGAGTAGAGGAGCTCATGTTGTGGGATGCCAGTTTGCTAAAATTGGTCCGTACTTCCAGTGCAATTCCAGCCTAAGTCCCAGCAGCTTTTTTGGTAGAAACCAACAAAATTCTAAAATTTTATAGGCTTGTTCATGAAAAAAACCAAGGGCTTACAAAGGTTGATTTCAGGACATATTATAAACCATATTGGTCAAGGCAGTGTGGTAATGGCATAAGGATAGACATACACGTCAACAGAAAAGACTAAAAAAGTTCAGGAATAATTCAAAAGTATGGAGTCTGTTGGTCTCCATGAAGGTGATGAGATAATTCAGCAGGAGAGTCAGTGTTCCACAAACGGTGCTGAGGCAGTGGGATGTCTGTGTGGTCAGGTCCGGACTCTTATTTCTTAACGTGGGGCATGCACCTGCCTGGGGTGAAAACCAAGGCTTCTGGAAGGTTAGGACACAAAAGCACCAAAGATGTAGAAAAGTTGGTAGTTTGGAGTTCTCCAAGATGAAAAAGTACCTTTGTTTTTGGAAAAAACAGTTATAATAAAGAAGAGGCAAACCCTCTTATAGGAGGGAGAAAGTACTTGTAATGTGTACAGAGGCCTGATGGAAGATTTGTATCCAGGATTTGTGAAGAATTCTTCCGAGTGAATAAGACAATGGCCAGTTTTTAAAAGCTGGGCAAAAGGTGTTGAACAGACAACTTTACAGAAGAGGGTCCGCGGACGGGAAGGAATAAGAACATGACACACGTTCCACATTGTCGTTGTTCAGCGGTACAGGTGAAGGTCACATGAGGTGCTGCGGCTGGCCCAGTAGACTGGCTGGGACCAGAGGGAGGCCACAGCAGGGGTGAGGGTGTGAGCAGTGGTGTCGTGCATTTGCTGCAGGGGCGAGGGGAGGGCAGCCCCTGGGAAGCACTTGGGAAGGCAGCCCCAAGCACTTGGGAAGCTGTTTGGTAGTTTCCTATATGTTTACGACAGAACCTGGCAGTGGTATCCTGGGTTCCTAGCCAAGAGAAATGAAAATGTGACCTCAAAAAGACCTGTCCCTAAATGTTCCCAGTGGCCTGATTCCTAACAATCAAAATGTGGGGACAGCAGGCATGTCCATCAGCAGGGGTGCGGGTTCATGGAACATGGCATATCCCTGGGGCAGGCCAGACTGCTGTGCGCACACGCGAGTCCTGCTGATGCCAGGTGTTTGGAGGCCACACCGTGTGATGCCCTTTATTTGGAATTTTAACAAAGGCAAAACTGACTGTAGTGGCTATCAGGTAAGTGGCTCCCCACATCTCAGGTTGGGACATGATTGGAGCTAGAGGGGTCCTGACGTTGTGCCAGAAATCACGTGCCCTTGGCTGTCACAGCAGCTGCTCGGGCATGTACGCGGTCAGTCGCGCATCCCACCTCCATGAAGGGGACCCGTGGATGATGGCAGGCTGAGGAGGGGTGCCGAGGCATGCTTTATAAAGCCTTCATTTTGGGTGGGCCCCACCCGTATGCTCCTCACCCTGTGTCACTACTGCCCGGTCCCCATCACATGGCTCTTGTGCCCAGTATGCATGACTTGTCAGAGAAGGGGGCCCTTGGCTGCTCCAGCGGGGGGCACCTGACCCCGCAGTCTGGGCACTGCCTGGCACATTGTCATGTGGCAAGCTCTGACTCGGTGCTCAGTCTGGATCCTGTATACCTCGTCACTCGATTTCCACTGGTACTTCTGCACCAGCAGCGAGCTCTACTGAATTGAAGGGCTGTACAGTGTTGTGTAAAGTGGACGAGCTCTGAGTGATCTCAGGCCCCTGGAAGCAGGGCCTCATTAGTTGGACAAATTCTTAAAAGTAGGTGTTTTTTTTGTTTTGTTTTGTTTTTTTACCTCAAAAGACATACATGTTTGAAACAGACAGATGGTGCTAAATTGTCCTCCAAAAAGTGCTTTATGTTTCTGTCTTGGCACACGAGTGGCATCACTGGGTTTGGGCAGCATGCTTTCCGAGTGTGGAGCCACAGCACAGCGAGGAGTGCAGGGACCTCCAGTGGGTTGGAGTTGAACAAGCGTGTTGAGCAGTTTCCACCCCAGGGATCGGGGGGGATCCTTGCTGAATGGGTGTGGAATGCGTGGTGAGGCCCTCTGGAGTCAAGCCTCTCATCTCATGGAGGGAGCAGTTTGCTGGGGGCGGGTGTGCCTCTGTGATTTGGCTCCTTCCCCTGTCCCTTTGTGCCTGGATCTGGCCTGGCTTCAGTCCGGCTGGGAGGGCGTGGCGCCTGTCAGGCAGCTGCAGCTTTGATGGGATTGACGGCGCAGGGAGGCGGAAGGGTGGACAGGTTTTGTTGAAGCCTGGCGTCCGTGTCTCTGAAACTGGCCGGTCACCTGCAGTGAGCACGGAAACCAGCTGCTGACCGGGCTGCTTCCCAGCAGCACTTGTCCGCTGGCCGGGGGAGTGGTCTTGGGGCCTGTGTCCCATCGTGGGTGAGGCCGGGCACATGATTCCTTTTAAGAGAGCATCTCATTGACCAATCTGGACTCTTTTATGGCCACAGTCACTGTGGTCGCCACTTCTGATCCCCTGGGTGTTGGATCTGTCAGTACACGAGGTGGTGCTGACTATCAGGAGGGTGGCGGGCTATCAGGCACCTTGGTCTTGGTTTGGTTTCCTCTGGGGTTCTGGAGGAGGAGGAGGAGGGAGGCGAGGGCTTCACCTCCTGGCCTCCTGTGCTGGCACCTCTGTGGCCTCAGCCATGAACCTTTCTTTTGTTCCATTGCATGCTCATTTGTCTGCTGAGAGCTGTCGTCCTGCAGCTCGGCCCCGGAGAGGCGCCTTCACCCGCCCTTGGCTCTCCATCAGGCCTGTGCCCTGGTGTTGTGCTGCCTTCCAGCCCCGGTGGCCCCCAGAGGTGTGCAGGTGGCGGCCGGAGGCTTCGGAGTCCATCCCAGCCCCGTGCCACCCTGTGGAGGCCAACAGGGGAAGCAGGCGCTCCCTCGATTTACTCTTGGCCTTAAGTAGCTGGTCGTTCTCCTGGTGGCTGAGCCCCAGCTTCTACCTTCACGTGTTTGATTTCTTTACTGGTTACCTGCCGTCTTCAGTCTCGTGAAAGAAGAGCAGGGGCTTGTCGTCAGAGGCCCTGGGGGCTTGGAGGGTGGCTAGCCTTTGTGAGCACCGAGGGACTGGTAGCCAGTGTCATTTAGTAAACGTTTGGCTAAGTGTTTGGCGAGTGAGTGAGTCGTGAGGGTGTTAGGACTGCTTGTTCCTGTGCCTTTCTGTCTGTGGTTATTGTGACTTAGGATGGAGCCTCTTCTGGCCTGCGCGGTGCGGTGACAAGGCGCCTGTATTGTTCATGCTCTTGTGTTCCCTGGCGGGGAGTCAGAAGACAAGTGTAGCAGAGAGCTCCCTGACAGCTGGCTTCCTTCCGATGCAGCCCCGTCTTGGGCCCCGGGGGAGCGGCCCCTGGCTGTGCCCGGCTCCCCAGTGAGCTTCAGATGTGAGTCCGACTGGCCTGTGCCTGCTGCTGCCAGTGGGTGTGTGCAGCGAGGGTGGAGGGAGCGGCATCCCTGACAGGCCGCTTCCCCCGCGGGCCCAACTGCGGCCTTTCCAGAGGCATGCGGGTGGGCCCACACGAGTCCGGGCACAGTCCTGGCCCCTCTGTCTCTGTGTGTCCCATCCCTGCGGGGAATGGAAACAGGGAGGCGCTCTCCCAGAGGAGCTCTGCCCACTCTTCAGGGGCCGTCCCCTGCGTGTGCTCGCTGGGGCCCCGAGGATGGTCGGGCTGGTCCCAGGTGGAAGGGCATCTGTGTTTTGCACTTCTGGCTCGGTGCTCGAAGCACTTTGGAGGGCTTTTCTCCAGCTCTGTAGATACGGCTCGTCTACTTCTGTACCTCTTAAATTGGTTTTAAAAAGTCTAAAGCCAGATAGCAGAAGGATTTAGACAAATTAGGCTCTGCTGGGTTCTCAGGGGATTATGTTGGAGAGAGAGGAGCATCTCTGTGTCTGCGGAGTTGGAGAGGCTTTACTGAATTCCTCCTGGGAGTGCGGGAGGATCCGGCCCTCCCTCATCAGTGGCCCCCCACCCCCACCCCAGCAGTGGGGAGGGGCTGCAGCCGCAGAGCTGGAGGCCTCTGGGGTAGCCTTGCCTGTTTTCCCAGCAGCCCCCGTGGACTTCGGAGGCCCGGTATGTTGGGCAGGCTGCGGGGAGCAGCGGGGGCCGGCTACTCGGGCAGCATTAGCTTTGGACTTCCTCACCCGACAGCCTTGGATGTCACCTTTCTGGCTGTGAGGAGTGATCACACCCGGTTAAGTGCGTGGGGCCTTGGGCGCTGATGTCCTTCCTCATGGTCAGTGTCATTCGTGTTCGAAGCTAGAGGGCTTCTGTCCTCTCGAGGGCAGAGCAGGTGGCTTTCAGTGTCGAATTGCTGGAGTGCGGGGTCAGGCGGTGGGCATACCTCAGTGCTCATGCGTGGGTGGCTGCCTGGGAACACGGGTTCCGATTTTGCCAACACGAGCTGGGGGCCGAGGCTTGGAGGGTGGCTGGCCTGGTGAGCGCTGAGTGACTGGGAGCCCACGTGTCCGTGAAGCAGAGCCCCAGCAACAGGGTAGGTCCATGTTCTTAGAGGCCAAGCGGAATTACCTGTTAAAGAACAGATGCTGGTCAGTATGGGGCCAGGTGATCGTGCTTTGTTGTGTTCCTTTAGCGAGGCTCACACTGTTACCCAGTGCAAAGCCCAGACCTCCCCCCCGACCCCCCCCATCCTCAGCTGTGCCATTTGTCTTTGGGCGCCTCAGGGACAGAGTGCCGACGTGTCACTAGGGTCTTCATATGGTACACGTGGTGGCTCTGGCACCATGCGGGCTTTAGGCTCCCCGGTCAGGGGGATGGCGTCTGGGCCAGTCCGGCAGACTCTTCCTCAGACCTGCAGTATGTGCGGTCCCCTGGGGATGGGGATGAAGCAGGGGAAGGAGGAGGAAGGCATCCCAGTAGCAGGGGGACGTGAACGCCAGTGTGGGTAGGTGCTGGAGTGTGGACCTGGATAGAGGGGGCATTGGCGACCACCCGCACGGATTCGGTGCTGCTGGATCAGAGTCTGCGTGGAGCGGAGGTGGGACCAGGAGGCATTGTTCTGGATCCCCTGCTCTTCCTTGCTTGACCTGCCTTGGGTCCTCCCTGGGCTGGTGGGTGGCACTGGGCAGGAGTAGAGACCCTGGGCCTAGAGCAGGCCCTGGTCAGTGGTTCCTCCTGTCCTGACGTCTTCACCAGGGTTTAGTTCCATGGAGGCCGTGGTGGGTTTGTCTCCAGTAGCCTCGGAGTGCTCTCCGTCCCCCCTGGTGGAGCCAAGTGCGTGGCCTAAAGCCTAGGGACTTGGAACTCTGTTTTAAAGTACTTGCCACGTGTGTGCACATCCTGCGTGTTCTGTGTTGGGTTCCTCTCGTGGCCTGGGTGTTTCTTCGTGCAGAATGTCTGTCATGGGAGCTGGGAGTGCTGGGGGGGTGTTTTGCTGGGGGCGGGTGGGAGAGTGGGAGAAGGAGGTGAGTGGGGGGGAGTGGGAGAGTAGAGGGGGTGGGAGAGTGGTCTGGGTCAGCCTTCTTGTTCTGATTCACCAGGCCTTAGTTTGTAGAGGGGGGACAAAGTCTTGCTTTGTAAGGCACCATGACAGTGATACTCAACAAGGAATGGATGTGTCCTTTCCTTCCTTCTTGGCTGCTGACACTCACAGAAGAGACAGTCGAAGGCAGGAAGGGTGGGTGGACCCTGCCTCCCCCTGCCACCCACACATAGCTTGGGGAACTGTGCGGAGGCCGGTCGCCTTTCCCCGGTTGTTTGGGGCAGTGAGGGCTGTTTGTCTGCAGGTCAAGCACGGCCTCCTCCATGTGGCTGGTACCGTGGAGCTCCTGTCCTGGGGCTTGGAATTAGTGGCCCTTCCAGAGCAAGGGCCTGGTTTTCCTGCCCTGCCAGGTGTCCCTTGCTCACGGACTGTGTGCGGGCTGTGCCCGAGGGCCCCGTGGGCAGGTGGCCGCTGAAAGCAAGTGTCTCTGCACTTCTCAGTGAGTCACACCATGGTGGAAGGAGGAGCCTTTGTGGCAGATGGGCGTGTCCTGTGGACCGCCATGGGCTTGCGACCTGGGTCGTGTGCCCACGATGTGCATCTAGCATTCTTGACCCTCCGTTGAAGAGCACGTGCTCCCGACCGAGGCTGCTCTACGGGCCCAGGAGGAAGCCTTCGCATGTGCTCTCGGGTCGTCTGGCGTGTCTTGCTTCCGGACGGCCGGCTCTGGCTGGTCTGGGCGTCGGGGCTTGCGAGCAGGCCGGCTGCTGGGACAGCGATATGGCATGGGGGCAGTCATGGCCCTTACCTGCAAGAGCTGGCTTGGCTCTAGGAAGCCAGGGAGGGCAGAGTAGGAAATGGCACGGTGCCCGCTGGAAGGGCCACCTCCGCCCGTCTCCGGGCCCTGCAGCCTTGGGGCTGACGTGGCACACCCAGGCTCAAGCGTGCAGACGGTCCTGGCAGACCCCCGCTCTCCTTCCACCCAGCTCCCAGAGTGGGATGCGGCGTAGATGCCTGGAGGGAGACCCGCCCACTGTCCTTTGTGGGGAAACTGCCTGGGGAGATGTCATTCCCGTCATTTTTACCCTCTCTCACTCAAAAGCGAGTTCGGGTCGGTCTAATGGAGTACAGAGGTGTCCCTGTGTGTGAGAACACGCATCCAGGGGTGTGGAGGGAGCATGTGCAGAGGGCAAAGAGGGAAAGGACACTGTTGCCATGAAGCTGAGGGTGAGGGGTGCACGGAATTGCCACCCTAGGCCCTCCACCTCCCTTGCTCTGGTACCTGGAGGCTCCTGGAGGTCCATGGAAATAGGGAATCCGGTGCCTGTGGGATGAGAACCAGCCAGTGGCTGAGTGCTGTTAACATTCATTTCTCCTCCGAGTGTGGGGACTTCTGGACTGGTGACCGCAGTGACAGTGAGGGCCTGTAATGGGGCTTGGGGTCCAGGGTAATGGCCTGACTTATGCAAATGATAAGATTGGCTGTCAGGCGGCATTCTGTGAATAGCATTTTGTTAGAGACCTCTGCAAATCAGGGAGGAATAGAAGAGAGAAAGCAAATGAAATTTTAAAAAATTGTTTTAGAGCATGCCAAACTGTCCCCAAGTTCCCAGCACAGCGGTTGCCTGAAGTTGGTGTTGAGGGCTTGGCTGGGAAGGGAGCAGCCAGAGCCCTCCAGGCAACGGGGTGCCATCTCAGTAGGGATGTGGTCACGGTCCCGTGTCAGTGTTCTGTGACCCAGGTCTTAGGTGCAGTTGTTATGAGGTAAAGTTGATGGTATGAAACAGGTGTAAAACGAATGGAGTTGGGGGTGGCGAGTGGGTGCCCAGTGAGGGAAGCATGGGTGGCTGGCCCCTGGTGTGGTTGCGGGTCTGTCATGCGGTAGCGGTCACTCTGCACATGTTTGCAGGGTCCTCTCATGAAAGTCGTTGCCACCGGCTTCTTCCTTGCATTCTCCTCTTTCTTCTCGGCCTCCTCGAGGTGCCAGAGGTCCAGGCTCCGGGTCTGTGGCAGCTGGCTGCCCTCCAGGAGGTGCTCACATCGGGAGTTGCCAGAAGGACAAGGTGTGGGAGGCCGCAAGGGGGCTGCTGGCTGCGGCAGAGCAGGCGTGCTCAGGCCGAGCCGGCGGGGAAGCCCGAGCCGACTCTCGTCGCGGAGAGCTGGCTGTGTGCACCTGCACTCGCCAGTCTGCCTCGTGGAGCCGGTGCCGTGCTGGGTATGGAGGGAGCCCCAGGCCGATGCCCCTCGAGACTGGCTGATCGTGCACATGTGTTCCCATACTACCTTTCCGGTTCGACTCTGAAGGCTGTCGTCTTAAGCTTCCTCTGCTGCCGTGAGCGGGTGTGTATTTGCGGGCACACATGTTGGTGAAGGGGCAGTAGCACATGGGGACGCCAGGCAGCTCTCAGCCCAGAGGCTAATGCCAGGGCAGGGGGGAGTAGAGTCTGTGATTTCCGTGGTCCTCGGGAAACTATTGTGGAGCAGCCGGTGTGATTTCAGATCCTGAGGGGCTGGAGACCCTTGCGTGAATCAACACTGTGTTCGTGTGGCTCTGTGGTCGGAAGACATGAGGGCTGGTCAGGGGTAGTCTCCTTGTGCGCCGTCGGCCGTTGGTTTCCTTTCCCAGGGCTGCTGGTGCTGCTGGCTCTGGCGCCTTGAGACACACACACACACACACACACACACACACACACACACACACACGGATGCCCCCCTAGCCCCCGTGTCTGCTGGCATCAGTCCCAGTGAGCCCCGGCCGCACCGAATTAGATGCCCTGGGTGTGGCTTGCTGAGAGTCCGGTTTCTTCAAGGCATCCGATGCTTTGTTGTGTGGCGGTCATGCCGTCAGGGGACAGGTGGGAGGCAGTCCCCGAGGCCCCCCTCAGGTTCAGTGATGGCTGGAAGGGTTGCGGGGCTCCGGGTAGCTGTGCCTCACTGGTGGGGCTTGTTATAGGAGCGCAGGACCCTGAGGGCTGGGAACAGAGTGCATGTAGGGCACTGGACGACGTGCCTTTTCTCCACCCTTAATCTTTGAGTCCCTCTACCTCGGAGGAGATGAATCTGTTCCAGACGGCTTGCTTCAGTGATTTTCATTAACTCTGCGTCACAAGGCCCGTGCGCAGGACGTCTGCTTGTATTGGCCAGTGGTTCCGTCTGCTTTATCAATCTCTTGCCTGGGGAGGGGCCCCCGGAGCTTTTGTTGGAAGCTTTCCTCCTGGACTGTGTCAGGCTGTATTAATTGCAGTGGGGCTCTGAGGCTGTAGGTTGTTCTTGCCAAGGATCCCCAGTGTCCCTCCTGTCATGCTGGTCTTGAGGAGCCCATGGGCACAATGCATGGTGGGCTTGTGTGTGCACCAGGTGTGGCCTCCCTCGCACACACTCCTTGACTCAGAGGATCACACAGACAGCACGAAGGGGCAGCCGGCCCTTGGACAGGGGTTCCTGCACTTAGGGAGGCATGGTGGTGGTGGGGGTGCCTGGCCCAGGGCAGAAGTGCTATGGGAGGTGGCAGGGCAGGCTTGAGGTGACCTCTGAAGGCAAGGGTGAGTGTGCAGTATAGGACAGAGGCCATGGGCTGCTGAGCAGGCCGAGGTACAGGGAGGACAGCCGGCCATGACAGGTTGGCTTTGCACGCCAAGGTGACTGGCTCTGGTGCGGATCAGGAGTCCCACAGGGACTGTGGAGCTGAGGCTGGGAGACGTCCTTAGCACACAAGACAGGAGGTCACAGGCCTACATGGGGGGTGGGAGGATGGGTGTAGGCAGATGGGGCAGAGGCAGAGATGGGTTTTGGCCCTTAGGAAGGGAGAGCTGTGGACTCTGTTGAGGGCGTGTGCTTTTGAAATAGCCAGGGGGGATCGTCACGTGTGCACAGGTCTGGATTTGAGGGCTCACTCGGGCTCCCTATCCTCCGGCGTCTTCCAGACCTTGCCATGCTGGCCGAGGGAGCAGCTGTGGGTCAGGAACAGCAGATGCCTGGGCATCAGTGTGTCCCTCTGGCGGGATGGCAGTGCGGTGGAGGTTTCTTGTGGGTTTGCCTGAGTCCCAGCTTCCTTGTCTGCAGAACAGGCGTGGCAGCCAGGCATTGAGAGGCAGAGCCAACGGCATGTGGTGGCCAGCAGCATCGGTCTGTCCCTGTACCCTGCCGGGGGACCGTGACAGTGGAATGAACACACTTCGGGACACACTGGGCCCTGGGCGACGGGATGGCAACTTCCCTTGGTCTGCCTGTGCTGTGTCTGTATGAGAGCCTTGCCTGTTCTGTTGCCAACCTACGTCTTTGCAGGTTAGCGACACCAGAAGGGTTGGGGTGGGCCACAGAGTGAGTGGGCCCATGGACTGGTGTGGGGCTGTGGTTGTGACATTGGTAAAGCCTCCGCCTGCAAATGTGGGAGAAGAGGTGGTGGAGCTCCGTGCTTCTAGCGAACACCTGGGATCCTCTGGTGTCCTGCGGTGATGTTGAAAGCATGGACCTCAGCTCTCAGCACACAGCTCCCGCGGCTCTGTCTTGAGTGGGGTGTTTCCTGGGGACTGGTGTGTACGTGCTTGTGGGCCTGTCTGTGAGCCTTGGGGCAGCGTGGCCAGCTTTGCAGCAGGATGAGAGGCAGGGGCTCCTAGAGGGCCTCTGGGCCCAGGAAGACATGGCTGGAAGCCTTTGGAACACGGGCTGGGCCAACGGGACCCATCCCGTGAGTGTCAAGCCCACTACTGACCTTCAGGGCCCTGAAGTGAGCAGGTTTGCAGATGTGTCTTTTCTGTGAGGCTCTGGGGGCCTGACCTAACTGAAGGACACAGAGAAAACAAATTTGTTGCTTTGCAGACTTTGTCCTCAGTGTTATGGGAGCTGTGCTAAGCAGAGTGTCTGGGTGGCTTGGGTCGTTGGCTGGTTTAATCAGAGCTCGGTGATAGTAGAGATTACTGTCTGCTGCGGGCTCTGAGGGTGTCAGGGAGCCATTCCTTCCTAAACATTGACTACCTGACATGGCGGCTGGCAAGGTGGGGATTGATGTCCTTGGTTTCTCTGGAGACCCGAGCCATCCTGTTAGGAATGAGATGGGGAAAGGGGGTGGGCAGGGCCCTGCTGGGTCTCTGTGGTGGCAAGGCTGCATCCCTCCTCCGACAGCAAGGCCTGTCTTCTTCCCCTTGCCTCACGCTGCATCCTACAGATTTTCCCTGCCTGTTGCCCACCTGTGGACAATGCCTGAGCATTTACGGCATGTCTGGCTGGTTCTGGGTGCTGGGTGTCTGAGTCCTCCCAGAAGTGGGCAGGCCAGTGCACAGGTGTGTCAGGCACGGCTCCTGGGAGGGGCGGTGCCTGACCTTCAGCTGAGAGGTTGGGAACTTTCTCCAGGTAGGGGAAGTGGCCCGCGCAAACCCACTTAAGCTGGAGGGACCTGGCGAACTTTGATGTCCTCCAGTTCCAAGTGCTGCTGGCCGGTGTGTGGGGGCATGGCAGAGGCCCATGAGCAGCAGGGGTCAGTTCTTGGAGGTGTTCTGGGTCATGCTGTGGAGGTTGGACTTAGGCCTGCGGTGGCGGGGGGAGTATCCGCTGTTTGGTAGGAAGTGCTTCCTTTCTGTGGCCTCTCCGTGGCCTCTTCCCTGAATTCTGAGACACGGTCTTGGTCCTTGGCTAGACCCTGCCTGTAGATGTCTGTGGTGTGGGTGGTCTACTACAGGTGTCCAAGCCCTGTGGCACGGGGCAGGGGGCCCCCACAGGTGCAGGGGGATAGTCTGCTTCTGAGCACGGGGCTGGCAGTGGTGGTCGAGTTGTGTGGGCATTTCGAGAGTTGAGGTGGGTGCAGGTGGCTTGAGTGCCAGGCCAGGTCCTTTCCGCTGTGGCCGCTGTTTCCTCTGCAGGTGAGCGCCTGTTCCCTGCTGACCCCGTCATCTGTTGAAGAACTGAGATTTTGGGAAAAGTCAATCACGTACTCCTCCTCTGCGCCTTTATGAGAAGCTCTGTTGTTGGGCAGACATCACACTGGTTCTGGGGATGGCGTCACGCAAGCCGGCCTCTGCCCTCACGGTACGAGGACAGAGAGCTTCAAACAGAATCGAAGGGGAGCTCTTGAGGCTCAGAGAGGAGAACTTGCTGCAGCAGCATTTGGCAGAAGTGCTTGACTTAGTTGGAGTCAGACCTTGGTTATGTCTTTGCCGGGTTTGAATAATGATGGTGGGCAGATGGCCAGACGTTTTTCTGGTCTGGAAATCGGTGGCTGACGAGGCTCCAGAGCCTGTTTGTGTAGAGACAGGCCTTGCTCTGAAGAGGGGCTGACCTTGCTGATAGGATGGCTCTGTTGGACCTGGGGCCGCCCTCGAGGGGTCTCCTTGGAGGGTCTCCCTGGAGGGGCCACCTAGGCCAGCTCCTGGTTGCTGTCTCGGTCATGTTCCCCCCAGCTCTGGATGAGGGGTGCCCACCATTATCCCCACTTGGCAGACGAGGCACCAGAGCTTCTGGGGGGCTCGCTGGCCAAGGTCACGCAGCACGTTTGTGCCACCCTCGTTGGATTGCTTGGCTGGTCACGGCGCATGGTGGCTACTGCCCTCCATCACCTCCGCCCATCTGGCTGGCCACGTGGTACCGTGCCACTGGATCCTGCGTCTCCGGGAGCTGAGCTGCCTGCTGCTGGCGTCTCAGGCTTCTTTTGGGGCGCTGCCCATCTACTTTGCCCAAGGCGCACTCGGCACAGGTGCGCGTGCTGCCCATCAGCTGATAGCAGCTCTTTGAAGCTTGATGGCTCACAGACGATCTTTGGCAAAGAAGGCCTGCCCACCTTCTGGAAGGCTGACCTCCCTGCCTTTGCTCAGTGCTGAGCACCTTCTGGTGGGTGCTGGGATTTGCTTTTCAGATGGGGGAGACTCTGCGAGGTAGAGGAAGACGGTAATTATTTGGGAGAGGAAGACGGAACTTTAGGGGGAGCAACATGACACTCTTCTGTTCTCGGAGGCGGCTGAGTTAGAAGATTAGCAATGAATTTTTTATTACGTGCAAACTGCTCTCAGTTCCGTGGAACCGAACCGTCCTCCCACAGCAGGCGGTGGGGGGGCAGACTTACTTCTTGTTTGGCTTTTCAGTGCGCTGCCGTCTGTCAGCTCTTGAGCTGGTAGGAGATGTTCATGAGCCTGTGCGGAGGCCAGTTCCACACACATGTCTCTGTTTTCAGGCTTGTTCTCTGGTTCCGCCTTGCCTGTGGGGCAAGGGTTTGCTGGCCTGACGTCTCCTGAGCGCACTGCCCTTCCCGAGGAGGGCGGTCACATGTTGTCGCTGAGAGCAAGTCTGGCGTTGCGCGCGGGTCTCAGAGTAGGTGCCTCTAACCCAGAGCTCATTCATTCTGGGCTCATACGGGAAGGTTGGAGTTGGTTTTTTACTAGTTTGTGAGCTGAGAGGAATCGCCAGAAACTATTCCCGAAGTGTCTCTTAGTTGGGGCATCTTTTCCTGGTTACTAGTGCTCAGCCACAGTGTCTCAGGTGTCCTAGAAGGGGCCATGGCTCAGCTTGATTCTTTGGGACAGGACTTCCTTTCTTGAAGTTCAGCTGACACGACGTGGGGCTGGTCTCGTGAGTGCAGCACAATGATGGCCTGCCGCAGACTCGCTGCCGTGTGTCCCCATGCAGGGCCGCGATGGCCGTCTTGATTGTGTTCCTGGGGCTGTGCCGGTCTCCCTGTCACTCACTCACCCTGTTCCTGGAAGCCACCGCTTCCTCCGCCCCTGCCTCCCAGTTGGCCCATCTCCCACCCGACGCAGGGATTCCCCATCGTAGAAGATGTACTTTCTCCTGTTTTGTCCATTTGCCAGGCTGGTTTTCTTGACGGAACAGTGGGTGCCTGTGCAGAAACTTGATTTTGCCGGGAACGGTGGTGGGCTGACTGGGCCCGGCGGCTCTAGCGTGCTGACCCCTGCTTTAGGCTGTGGGGTGGGTTGACTGGCTCACACCCCTGCTCGCTGCTTTCCCTAAGGACTGTGGCAGTCTCCTTCCTCCTTGTTTTTGCTCTGGGAGGATCCGGTCTTGGGAAATGAACTGCGTTGGCATTAGTTAGAGGGAGTGGCCGTAGCACGGGATTGGGTGTGCTCTGGCTCTGGGTGTGTATCTCGTGTAGGGAGGCCTTCTCAGGGGCCTGGGCTAAGCCATACTTGTGTCTGTCTTGCCTGCTCTCTGGTGGCCCCGAGTTCCCGGGGCAGGCAATGCTGCCCGTTCCATTCAGCAGCTGTTTGCTGAGTGATCACAGCATACAGAGAGATCACGGCATGCAGAGAACGAGCGCAGTGTGGTCCCCACACTGCCCCCCAGCAAAGCACGGTCACGGTTTGGGGGGCTGAGAGGGAAGGGTCTTGAGGGCTAGGGCAGGAGGCTCTGCCTGTTCCAGGAGGGGAAGTCCTTTGCAGGGAAGGCATAGGCCACCTGAGCTGGGCTGGGCACGTGTCTCAGCTGCCTGATGGCTGGATGCCGTGGGCCGCGAGGCCTCTGCTTGGACCTGGGAGTCTTCAGAGCTCTCCTTCCTGGAGCTCTGGAGCTCTCCTCTGGAGCTCTCCTCCTTCTCTCATCTCCCTGGCTGCCCTGTCCTCCTGTGCCAGGACAGGCCGCCGCCAGCTCCTCAAGGGACGTGAGCTGTGTGTCTGCCTGTATGGCAAGGAGTTGCTTTTGTTTCCATCAGAAACATGAACCTCGGTTTGGAGCGCTTCCATTTACTGACAACCCTTGCCAAATTAATTTTATTTAATTATCTCCCGGGGCTAAGCTTGAATACATTTTGTGTTAAATTCACATTTTTTCCCCTTTTCTAAACGAAATGGACTTAATATCCTTGTTAAAATCTGATTAAAACTAAAATTGAGTTTTTTGAAGTCTGATTATCCCATGAAATGGAATTTTTAAACGTAATTACGGATGGATTTGCATATACTTTTCAGCACCATTGAAAAGAAAGTTGAAATCATTTATTAATGACATCTTTTCTGTCATTTCCTTGGGGCATGACGCTCATTCAGGAGCGAGGCAGGTGGAGGAGAAAAGCTCCCCTTCTCCCCGTTCTTTCTCAGAATCTGTTGTAAACTTTCTTCCTTGGAGAACCTGTTCCCAACGAGTCTGCGCGTCCTCTCCCTTCTGCTGTGCCCTGTGCTGCTTGTCCTGTGTGGGCAGTTGACGGCCTGCAGGGCGCATGTGCACCCCTGAGCTGCCTCCCTGACTTCAGAGCTCTTATCCTGGAGGAGGGGGATGGGGCGGGGGGACCGCAGCCTCTGGCGGCCTCCCTGTTCAGCCAACCCAACTGTGGATTGATAGTTGACGGGCTACCCCCATCCTAATTCTGGATTACATGCATACTATTAAAAAAAAACAAAAAACAAATACATTTCATAATCACCTGGGCAAAAACGTGGGATTTTTCAGAAGCTACCTCCTTATTCTTTGAGAAACCCCACTATTTCAGAAAGGCATGTTTCCTGTGTCGTGCCTGGACTCTGAGCAGCAGCTCCAGCCACATAGCTGACAGCCGTCCAGCCTGCCTTACCTTCAGGCACTCCGTGTGTAAGGAACAGCAACACCGGCTCTCCCCGCAGGCTGGCCCCTCCCTCAGCGCTCCGGGGGGCTGCAGCCACAACAGGGTACCCGGCCTCGCAGGGGCCTGGCGCACGAGGCCATGGTGATGGGACGGAGGGGTGAGCCAGGGTGAGGCAGAGTGCCGTGCTTCCCGGCGGGGACTTGTGGTTGCTCTGCGAAGCTATGTGCTGGGGCTGGGAGGGATTCCACATGATCTCAAGAAGCCGGGGATCAGAGTCTCTTTGGAAAATTGCCTGAATTTGAAAGCGCTGCATGGGCTTAGTTAGCTCCATCTGGGACATCACCAGTGTACAGCCTGGGTCGGTGGCCGGGGCGCAGCCTGTGTCCCAGCCGTGCCTCCTGCCTCCCTTGGTTGGAACGTACAGACCATACGGTACATACGTATGGGGCCGTTCTCATAAGTCTGTTCCTGGGTGAGCTTCCTTCCTCTCTCCTTCCCTCTCCTCCTCTCGCCCCTCCTCTGCTCCCCTTCTCCCCCTCCTCTGCTCCCCTCTTCTCCTCCCCTTTTCCTTCTCCTCTCCCCTCCTCTGCTACTCTCTCCTCCTTCCTCCAACCCTCTCTGCCCTTTCTCCTCTGTCCCCCCCCACTCCTGTCTACCTCTCCCCCTCCTCTGATCCCTCCTCCTCCGCCTCCTCTGCTTCCTCCCTCCCCTTCTTCCTCTCCTCCTCCTCTCCCCCCACTACCCCATCCCCGCCCCCCGCTCTGCTCCCCCCTCCTCTGCTCCCTCCCACTTCTTCCTTTAACTTCCCTCCTTTTTACTCTTGAGTGGTTATTACACTCATTTCAAGTCACAGTAAGGGTTACTTTCTTAATTTGCTTTTTATCTGTAGTTATTTTTTCATTCCCATTCTTATTTAATTCAAGTTTTTGAATGCACAGAGCATTAATATGTTTTAGACTGCCAAAATTCTACACGGAAGCAAATCCAAACTGTTTTCCATCCCGTATCCATCCTGTTCGAGTATTCCTTTTCCTTGGAGGTAACCCATTTTATTTATTTTTTCCTGCTGTATCCTTCCTGTGTTACTTCTTATAACCACTAGGAATGTGTATGTTTTCCTTTCCCGTTCTGTCACATAAGGGTGATCTGCTGTATTTGCTCTCTGGCGCTTTGCTTGTTCTGTGTGATGGTATCTGTTGAAAGTCCCTGCACAGTCAGAGAGAAGGACACCAATGTTCTTCTCTCTTATTGTTGGGACATTAGTCCTCTGTTGTGTGCGGACACCACACATGGTTTATCCAAGCCAGTTTCCTGTGCTGAGATGTTTGGGTAGTTTCTGATCCTTGGCAATTATAAACAGTGCTCTCATGAATAGCCTTGTCCGTGTGCACTGACGTTTACTGGTGTTTCTTTGGGGTCAACTATTAGATTATGGTTGTTGGGGGAAAGGATATCTGTGTCCTCTATGTGCTGTGTGATTGTATTCTTCGTGCTTTTATGTTCTAAGTTTGTAGAATTATTTTGTAGTTAAGATTCTATGTACTTCATCGTGAACGTGACTGTGTGTGTTTGCTGTGTGTACGTGTGCGTCGGTTGGCTCCCAGGCTGTCGTTGGTCTGCACGACTGTCTGCCCTGCCTGCCGTGTGCCCGGATGCTCGTGTCTCCACAGTCCTGGGGACCATGACTTAGCAGGGTTTTCAGGTGGTCGTGGGCATTCGTCTTCGCTACAGTTCCCAAACAAGTTAGTTTCTTCTTTCTTCTTTTCTTTTTTTATCGTGATAGAACACGCATAACATGAAACGTCCATCTTAAGTGTAGTAAAGCCTCTGGTTCACCGGCATTCACGTGGTTGTGCGGCCGTCAGCACCGTGTCCAGCACGTTCTCATCTTCCCAAACCTGCAAGTCTGTCCCCATGAAACCCTTGCTCCCCTTCCCCCACCCTCCGGCCCCGGGCACCCCCATCTCTGTTCCCCTTGCACGGGTGAGATGCTCATACCGGGTTTGTTCTTTAGTCACTGGCCTGTTGTACTGAGCCTGCCGTTTCCACGGTTGTCCCCTTTGGGGGCGGTGCCAGAGTCTCGGTCCTTGTGAAGCCTGAAGCGCAGCCCCCTGTGCACGGCTTGTTTGTTCCCCTGACAGTGGACACGTGCGTTGCTTCCTTCTCCCTTTTGGCTATTGTGAATAATGCTGCTTTGAACGTGGGTGTACAGATGCCTCTTCCAGACCCCACTGCCAGTTCTTTGGGTCTATACGTGGCAGTGGAACTGCTGGATCCTGTGGCAATTCCGTGTTTCCTTCTCTGACAGAGCCCCGGTCCCTGTTCCTCAGCTTCTGCCCCATTTTACGTTCCTGCCAGCAGAGCACAGGGTGCCAGTTCTCGGCCTTCTTGCAGACACCTATTATCTGTTTGCTTTTGCTTATTTCACTTGTTTGTTATTTTTTTGGCTTGTTTTGATAGTAAGCACCCTAGTGGGTGTGAAGTGGTGTCTCCCTGTGGTTTTGATCTCCAGGTTCCTGGTGCAGAGAGGTGCCAAGCATCTTTTCACGTGCTTGTTGGCTGTTCACGTGTTTTTGAGGACCCGTGTGTTCGGTCCTTTGTCACGTCTTTCTCAGGTTATTTGTTTCTTAATGCTGAGTTGTGAGGATTCTTTGTGTCTTCTGGGTGCCAGACCTTATCAGATCCCGGGGTGTGCAGGTACTTCATCCCCTCTGTTCTCCTGCTAGTGTCCTGCTTACAAAAGTGTTAAATTTAGACTGAGTCCAGCTTCTGTCTTTCCCTTTGTTGCCTGTGCTTTGATGTCGTCCCCAAGAGGTCCTTGCCAAGCCCAGGGTCTGCAAGCTTCCCCCGTGTGTTTCTTTCTGGGTCTTACTGTTTTAGCTTTTACGTAGAGGCATTTGATCCGATTTGAGTTTGTTTTTGTATATAATCTGAAGTAGGGGTCCAGAATCCTTCCTTTCCTGTGGATGTCCAGTGTCCCAGCACCATTTGCTGGAAAGACTGTCCTTTCCCCACTGAATGGTCTTGGCATCCATGTTGAAAATCATTTGGCCTCAATGTGTAAGGGTTTATTTCTGGGTGCCTGTTCTATTCCATGAGCGTGCAAAGTGTGCTGGTCTGCTTTTTATGCCAGTGCCACTTTGGTTCGATTACTGTGGCTTTGTGATAAGCTGTCGAATCAGAAAGTGTGAGCCCTTCCACTGTGATGTCTCTCCACCCCCCCCATATCGTTTGGCCTATTCTGGGTCCCTTGAGATTTCATAGGAACTTTAGGATTGACTTCTGTTTCTTGCAAAAAACATTATTGGAACTTGGACAAGGACTGAAATGAATTTGTAGATTACTTTGGTTCATCTTGTCACCCTAGCAACGTGAGATTTTCTGCAAGGGATGGTTTGCCAGAGGCCCGCTGCAGTGCGGCACCTGAACCCCATCGGTGGCTTCTCGTCCCATTCTGTGCACTGGTCTGTCCGGTTCTTTGGGTGGGCATGTTATCCATGCGTGGTTGTGGGACACCGTACGTTGGTCATTGGAAAATACTGGTTCAGGGAGTCGTGCAGATCTTCTAAATGGTACCGCGTTGATTGTATATTGTAAACAAAAATCACATCACCAACAGATGCTGGAAAGTCTGTAAAAATAAGAGGTTGTGAAGCTCATGGTGGCTGATAAAAATGTTTTTAAAATGCCCATTTGTATCTGGAAGCTTCTGATGGTCCGTGGCAGCAAGTGGTTTTGGAGGTTTTCCGGGAGGTGAGAAGAGTGTTTCACTCACTCGTGAGAACGATGTGCCGGACACCAGGGGTGAGTGCCTGGGGTCTGCCGTCGTCTCTGGGAAAGGAATTCTCCGCCGAGGTGGCCTTCTTCAGACAGCTGCCACAGCTTGGTCTGCAGCGGAAGTCGACCCTCGAAACATGCAGGGGTTGGGGTACTGACGCCCCTTGCAGTAAAAACTCCACACGTAATTTTGAATCTCCCCAGACCATCTTCTGATTGTCCACTGTTGAGCAGAAGCCGTACTGATAACATAGCGGATGCCCATATTTCACGTGATAAAAATTCTGTGCTGTGTGCTTAGGAGGAAGCGAGCCGGAGGAAGTCCGTACGCAGCTCTGTCCTGCGCACAGTCCTATCGAAGAAACTGCGCACGAGGGGCCCCTCTCAGCTCGCGCCAGTGCTGTTTGAGAGGCGACTGTGTATGTCTTGCCAGTAGTTTTGCCTAGTCGATGGCTTGGCTTTTCATTTAGTTGTTGAAGTAGAATTCATGTTCCATCACATTGACGGTGTTAAAGAGTGTGAGTCAGCGCTGCTCAGGATATTCTCCAGATCGTGCAGCTGTAGCCCGATTGCAGAACCTTTTCAGGACCCTCAGGAGGACTCCTGGAGCTCTCAGCAACCATGGCCCATTCTCCTTTCCTCCGTCTCTGCGACCACGAGTCTGCCTGCTCGGATGGTTCATAGGGATGGAGCCCGACCGCGTTGCGCGCTCGCATCCGGCCCTGTCTTTGCGAGTTTCGTCCGTGCTGTAGCGCGTCTCTACTTGGTGACTTTTTGTGAGTGACTAGTAGCCTGTTGGATGGATGGACCACATTTTGTTTGTCTGTTCATCAGTCGACAGACGTTTGGGTTGTTTCCGGTTTGGGCTATGGTGAGTAGTGGTGCGTTCTCGCGTGGGTTTTTGTGTGGATCTGTGTTTTCAGTCGTCTTGGGTAAATACCTGAAATGGAGATGCTGGGTCATTGGGCGCTTCTCTCTTTCCCTTTGTGAGGAGCTGCCAGACCGTTTTCCACCGTGGCTGCGGCATTTCACGTTCCCGTCCGCCGTGTGGGGGCTTCAGCTTCCTCACTCCCTCCCCCAAGCGTGTGACCGTGGCTGTCCTTGGGGGCGTGGAATGCTAGCTCACTGATGCCTGTTTGTGTTTCCAGTGAGCAGACTTGAGTGTTGCACATGACAAAGGGACGGTTGTGACAGGATTAGTTCAGAAAAGTCACAGAACATAAACAGCAAAATAGGCAGGAGCCAGCAGCTACCCCCGGTGGGGTAGGGGTTGTGCTGCTCAGGACTGCCACGTGAGAGCATTTGAAGTGTCCCGTTCTCAACAATTAGGAGACACAGAAAGAAACAAGAAAGTGTCTCTCAAACACAGGGAGAACAATCATTAGAAATAGAGAGTATTAATATACGGAAATAATGAACAAGGACCAAATAGAAATTCGGCAGTTGGAAAGTACTCTAACTGAAGCCTGGCCGTGGGTCTGAGCAGTTGGAAGGGAGAATCTGCGTGGGAAGGCAGGTCAATTGTGGTTTTCTGCTGGGAGGAGTGGAGAGGAAGGGAAGAGGGAGAGTGGAGAGAGGACACCTCTCACAGCCTCAGCACCGCACCCCTGTTAGCGCTGTGAGATGGGAGCACGAAGGACACAGTCCCGGGTAGGGAAGCGGGACTACCTGTATAGGAGGTGTGGTTTGTGTACAGAAAATGCTAACACACGCGCATGCACACACACACACACACACACATACACGCACACACGGCTCTGGGGGCCGAGGGTTGAGTTCGGCATCTCAGACACTGAGGGTCTCCTCACACTGGTTCTGAACACTCTCATGAAGATGGTCACCCTGGGACATAGTCTGTCTGGTCTCTCATGATCTTCCTGTCCTTGGTTGCCATGTGGACAACCTACTTTCCAGGTCAGTTGTGTGCCTCTCCTGACAGAACCTTGTCAGACCCTTCTCACTTGGAAGTAGTCGGTCGTGGTCCACCACTGCCATTATGTCTCTGGTGTCTTAGTGTACACTCCGTGGTGTTTTTTGATTTTGATTTTGATTTTGATGAAATCCGGTGTATCGGTTTTTTCCTTTTATGGGGGGTTTTTGTGCCTTACAGAGGGTTCTGCCACTTTGTGCCTGAGAATTAATTTTCCTGTGTTTTTTTTCCTGGAAGCTTTCTGTCCTAATCTTTCATGTGCGGCTGTGTGATCCATCTCATGTGCAGCCCGAGGCTAGAGCCAAGGGTCTGTTTTTTAACCTCTGCTTTGAGCAGGTTGAACACTGGTTTTGAAGTCACTCCTTTTCCTGTGCTGTTGTTCCCACGACCAGATAAAGGTGGTGTGCTCGCGGCGGTCTGCGTCTGGCCTCCGTTGTTCCTTGCTGTGGTTCTTTGCTAAGTCTTGAAGTGGAGCAGTGCAGGTCTCCTACGCCGGTTTTCCTTTCTTTCTTTTTTTTATTTTTTTAAGTAGGTTCCACGCCCAGCATGGAGCCCAGTGTGGAGCTTGAACTCACAACCGTGAGATCAAGCGCTGAGCTGCGATTAAGACTCGGACGCTTCACCAGCTGAGCCACCCAGGTGCCCCTGTTTTCCTTTCTTAAGATTGCTAACAGTGGAAGTTTCTCTTGCTTTTCTGTGTACATTTTAGAGGTAGACCATTAGCCTCTGCAAAAACCCTGCTGTGATTTTTTTTTTATTGAGTTTGCATGAGTTTGTGGATCCGTTTGGAAAGAATTGATGTCTAATGACACTGACCCTTGCAGTTCGTGGTCGTCTCTCTATTCATTTCAGTTTTTGCATCAGTGTTCTGTACTTCTCAATAGAGGGACCTTGGAGGTTGTATTTATTCATCTGGAGGTGTCAAGTATTAATTGAAGGAGGAACCAGTAAGGTCTCAAAATTGGTCCAAAGGAGAATTTAAAGTACCGTCTATTTATTTTCAAAGGGGGATCTCGTCACAGCAGATTCGGAAGACAGACGGGTTCAGCTGTGGTCCCCGTGCGTCGTTAGGAGCCGCGGAGAGCACTGTGCTGGGAGCCGGCGGTGCGGGTAGACGGCGCTGTGAACGTGCTGCTCGGCGCGCCCCGCTCTGTAAAGGGCAAGCTCTTCATGTTGCTGTGTCTGTGCCTTGAAGCGGCAGTGATAGGAAACAGGGATTAATTGGCACAAGGAAGCTAGACCCGGGAAACGGTCGGTTCTACAAGGCAGGAAGAGCCGCGTTCACCGGATATAAGGCATATTTCTGGGGGTGGTATTTGCGTTACTGTCTGTTTTCTTCCACTTACCAGTTTGTACCAGAGCTCAAAGATGACGGGAGTGAGAAGAAGCCTTGAGGGGTAGTGAGAATGGATACCAAGTTCCCTTTTCCCCTTTTCTCTTTGAAGGTCTGCCCTTCTCTTTGTGATGATAGCAGTCTCAGAGAAAGATTCTTCTGGCTGGTGTCTGTGGGTTTGATCTGATTGTGGGTTCTACTGACGGAGTATTGCAGAGTATAACTCAGGGTGTTGGTATGACACGGAGGCCTTCTCTCTGGCCTTGCAGAGCTCTACAGCTAGGCTGTCGTAACCAGGCACAAAGTTAACTTCTGCAGAAACTTAGATAATAAATCTCAGGTTGAACATTTATAGGCTTTTTGTTTGCTCTGTGTAGGCGAGGAAACCGAGCCTGGGGCATTCTTTCCACCAGGTTTCACCTGCCATACCTGTAAATTCGGGTGAGTTCCTCTTTTCTCGAGGCCCCCAGATGTCCTGAGTTTCCTGGCATTCCTGGGAGTGACCTTACGACCTATAAGCCGGGGGCTGGGCTGTGTTCCTGGGGCTCGTTGGCATTGCCTGTCGAGGTACAGTCATCCTCTGACCCTGACAAGTGGTTCACTCTCCTCTGCTGTGTGAGTGTTGTTGTGAGATGCAGACGCCCCAGGCAGGGCGCTGGTTGTCTGCTGGTGCAGTTCCATGCTCTTCGAAAAGCAGAGATGTTTTTCTAGAACCGCACAGGTACCCGTGCTGCCGGGAGAAGGAAGACTCCGTCACAGTCTCTGAATCTGGGAGGCCAGTGCAGTCAGATAGCATTTGCGAATTTCATTTCTTACCAAAGCCAAGTTCACTAAATTGTTGTAGGTCAGAGAGCTTACAAAGGAACCGAGGAAGTAGAACTTTCAGACAACATCCACAAATAACCTTGATAAAGTGTCCCTTTTTAGTTTGTTTTGTGTAAGTAGTTCTTACCCTGTGACATTTGGGTCAGCTGACGTCTGAAGTCCTCTGCTCTTGACTAAGAATGAGGAAATCTTGACTCAGTTTCTTGATGCGTCTGGAGATGCCACCTTATAACCTGTACCCTGCGTCTGTGCACCAGGGGCCGGGAACATGGAATACCTGGCTCGCCGCTTCTCTGTGAGCCTGAGACTGTCCTCCTCTGGGGGAGATGCGTGCTCTGGCCGGGGTGCACCTCCAGCTTCCGGGCGGGCCTCAGAGTGAGACACAGCTGTCCACAGAGGACAGAGACTTTGGGACTCTGGCTAACTTGTGACAGGAAATCCTCTCTGTGAAACATCTGATGAGCTTGTTATAAGTAAGAATAATGCAGCAGAGGAGGACATGGGATTGTACCTGTGGCAGGGGTGAAAGCAGCGTTAAGAAATGAGAGATCTGTGGGGCGCCTGGGGGGCTCAGTCAGTTAAACGGCTGCCTTTGGCCTGGGTTGTAATCCCAGGGTCCTGGGATCAAGTCCCACGTCAGGCTCCTTGCTCAGCGGGGAGCCTGCTTCTCCCTCTCTCTCTGTCCCTGCGCATGTGTGCGCGCGCATGCGCTCTCTCTCTCTCTCTCTGTCAAATAAATAAAATCTTTGAAAAAAAATGAGAGATCTCTGTCAGGATAATGATTAATCCTGTTTTCAAAGAAGTCAGCAGGTATTAACATCTGACTCATCAAAACAGGTGAGCATGATTGTTAGAGAGAGCCTCGTAGGTGGAGCAAATAATAATTCTGAGACAAAATATTCTGGGGAGGTACCAGAGACCACCAGATGAAGAGATTGTGTCAGTCTGGAATGGAGCTCTGCCATCTTTATTTTTGTGAAACTCCACTGTCATGTCTGGGAGCTATGGCCTGGAAGGTTCTGGACTCATGGGGAAGAGACGCTGCAGTGGCTCCTGAGCGGTTCCTGTCATGGCAGACCTGGGGTCATTAGCACCGCCTCGTCACTGCCCAGCGCCAGGCACTGTGCCCATGGCACTCTGTCACTATGGACGTGGCACAGTTTTAGAGGGAGTTGTGATGAGTGTTTCTCCTGAGGAGACACCTTCATGGGACGCAAGGGCACGGGCAGATCTCCCGGGCTTCTGTGGGAGCCTGGGGTTTCCAGAGTCCTTCCCCTAACACTGGACTTGGACAGATTCACACAGAAGACTTCTTCCGGTTAGACAGCGCTTGCCACGGAACTTACCGCTTATTTCCAGGGTGTATCTTTCTACAAAGAGACCTTGCATACCTTTGGCCAAATTGAATCTTAAATATTTTATAGTTTTGGTGCTATTTTGAATGAACTTTTAAAAAATTTCACTTTCCTGTATTTGCTGCTAGTGAGTATGTGAGAAACGTTACACAGTTTTTTGTACGTTGACTTTGTATCTTGTACTCCACTAAATCTTCTCTTAGTACCAGTGAATCTTTTTAGATTCTGTAGGATTTCCTATATGAATAGTACTGCTGTATACAAGTAAAGACAGTTTCATTTCTTCCTTTTGAATTCTTTGCCTTTTATTTCTTCCCTTGGATTGTTAGCCGGTGAGGGCCTCCAGTACTGTCTGGAACAGCGGTGGTGATGATGTGCTTTCGTTCACAGTCTTTGGGGAAGACAGTCAGTATTTCACTGTTGAGTGTGATTTTAGCCATAGGGTTTTTTTTTTTCCTAATAGATGCTAATTTTTTAAATGTAGGAAGTTTCAAGGAGATAATGATTTCCTAGGATTTTGTAGAGCATACAATGGCCCACTGTTCTGGTGTGCAGACCTCCTTCACACCTGTAAAGGGACCCGTGCCTGTGGGGAGGCGCCCAGGAAGTGCCTCAACACCCTGTCCTTCCAGCCGGCGGTAACCAGTCTCAGCAGTGTCATTCACGTCCTTAGACTTCCGGCTTCTTCTATGCACGTATGTGTATTTACTGACGTATCCCGTATCCCAGTATAGTGAACACACAGGTGTATAGTAGCGATCATGTGTGCTCATTGTGACAGGTGCGCTCTTAGTGCCCTTGACCTATTCTCCCTGCCCCTGCCTGCTTCCTCTGTATTTAAGACTATGTTACTCCATTGTGTGTGTTTACTCAGAGAAAACTAACAAAACTCTGGTTTGAAAGGATCCGTGCACCCCAATGTTTGTGGCAGCGTTGTGTACCCTAGCCATTGTGCCTGCCTATAGGTGCATACAGAACGTTCCTCAGCTCTAAGCTCTAAAGAGGATGAAATCTTGGGATGTGAGAGTGCATGGACGGAGCTGGAGGGTAGAACTGTGGGTTACTTTTCATGGCGTGTGTAGGGTCTGTAGTGATGACATTTGTTATTCCTTCTTGGTGTTGTTCATTCATGCCTTCTCTCTTTTTTTCGTCAGTAGAATCTCCAGATGTCTATCAATTTGGCCTTTTTAAATAACTAGTTTTGACTTTGTTGATTGTGCCATTTTTTTTTTTTTAAATTTCCTCTTTTCCCTTTTTTGGGTTGACTCCGCTGACCAGCCTTCCAGATGACTGTGGGCACAGCCAGGGCTGAAGCTGCCGATGGCCTAGCTGCTCATGGGCAACTGCCCTGAGCTCTGGGGGCTCCCTCTGCGCCTTGAGGGGCCATTGCACCAGCCTGAGACCTGTGGCTGGCTGACTGGCAGCTGCATGGCTTGGGTACGGAGGGCAGTGAGGGCGTGAGGGGAGGTAGATGGACAGCATCTGCTTGTCTCCTTCCGAGGCCCGGTGTAGCTGTAGTGAAGACCGTGTGGAAGGCAGAGCTCCAGAGAATGGGGACAAGGTAGAAGGAAGTGGCAGCGCTGCATTGGGAGGTGGACGAGTGTCATGGAGCTGTGATGAATGCAGCCCACCTGAGAAAGGACACAGGGCCGGCAGGGCAGTGGTGGAAGCCAAGCCCGCTGGATGGACGGCCCCATGTTTCCAGGAAGCACAGCTGCTTTCCGTCCCGTGTCTGGAGTGGCAGTGACCGACGTGGAGGAGGAGGGTCCTTGGAAGTTGTCTTTTGAGGCTGGCAGATCCCTGTCCTCCTCCTCAGAGCAGTGTGGTCGGCCGCCTGTCCTCAGCCCAGCACACACAGGGGTTGGTGTGGTGGATGCCCAGCCGGGGCCTGCTTTCCGGGATGGGGGGCCTCCCAGAGAGCAGGTTCTGCCGTGCTTGTGCCGAACTGGGGCCGAGGTGGCTGGCCTGGGTGCCGCCTGGTTCATGAGGCAGGGGCGCCCCGGCGCCCGCCTGTCCCAGCCCCTCCCCCAATGTACATGGTGTCTGGGCAGAGGCTCCAGCCTGAAAGATGGGAGACCAGAACAGCATGTGGGTCAGAGCAACTGGGAGGAAATGCAGACCGTGCAAAGAGAAGGCTTCTCATAGATATCCTCCGAGGAGAGTGGCCGCTTTAGCCCAGAAGAAGGAAAGGCTGTGTGGGAAAAGCATGCAGGGGACAGGAGCAGCTGTGGGCAGTCGGGCCTGTGGGAGCAGGTGTGAGAAAGAATCACTCCAAGCGTTGGAAAAGTTGAGGAAATGTCCCAGAAAGAACAAAGGGATAAGGCGGAAAGACCAGGCCAAGGGCTGGTGCTTGTGGACCGTGTCCAGATGTGAGGGGTGGTTCGAGCAGTGGCTGGCCCAGGGGTGCTGGTGTGCCCTGGTGGGAGCGTTCACACCTAGAGGCCATCTGGCCAGCCTTTCGCAGAATGGAAGCATGTTACCTACAGATCAGGGATCAGAATGGCTTTGGGCTCCTGACAGCGGCATTGGAATCTGGCAGAGTGCGTGTGTTCTGGACTTGGCAAGAAGATAGTTTTCCTCCTGGAATTCTATTCCCAGTCAAACTGACAGTCCAGTGTGGGGGCAGACTGAAAGTGTTTTGGGATTTGCAGAGTCTCGGAAACTGTATCTCATCACAACCCTTTCCAGAAAGCTGCTGGAGGGTGCATTCTATTAGAAAACAAGGAGAAAGTGAGGATTTGAGTGTGGGGCCCAGGGACACTGGTGGCCAGAGCCGGAGGGAGCCTCAGGTGTGAAGAAGGTTGAACAGGGAGGAAGGTCTGGGAAAGTTTCTTCCCGTGGGAGCTGATGGGCCGCCGCCTGTGCCTGCACGCCTGGGTCGGGTGTGTGAATTCAGAGAGCTCAGGGTGGGGTCAGGCCTAAGTGCCCTGAAAACCAGGCAAGTGAGGGGAAAGTCAAAGCAGCATGGGAAATGGGAAGGGCGCGTGTCCCGCGTGGCAATGGTGTGAACGGCGTTGGCCCGTCGTCTGGGCATCACTACTGACTGTCACAAGAGGCGGGACCCGGGAGTCATTGCTGGTGTCCAGGGTGGGAGGGAGTGTGGTCCACACGCGTGTGCAGGCTGGATGGTCCTGGTCCATCACGGGAAGTCATAGGTGATTCCCCAAACGGGAGAAATCTGGCAAGGTGGCAATATAAGCATGTTGCCGGGGGAATATACTGGCTCAGATAATTCGGAGCGTTTGCTGCAGGAGACAGAGTGGAGGGGGCAAAGGTCTGCCAGTTTGCATAATAACCCTTCTAGTTCGACTCTGCGCTTTGTGTGACTTCTGCAAACGTACATATGCATGTAAGTTCTGTAGACAGGAGAGGAGGTTCCCTGAGAATGAGCCGGTGGGCCGGTGAGTGGGGTGTGTGGCCGGGCGTGGGACCGTGGTGTTGGGACAAGAGGGAATGCCATTCTGCCCTAGATCTGCCCCTGAGATCACCGGGTCTATGTGGGTTTCTTGCTCAGGCTGTGGGACACAGCTGTGTCCTCACTCAGGGGCCTGCAGACATTTGAAAGACCTAGGCCAGGGCCCACGGTGTGTCTTCCTGCGGGCTCCCAGCCATCGTCGTCACCCTTTGTGGTGGGTGGGCTGACTGGCATCTGGGACCGTCCTTGGAAGAAGGTGGTGAGAGCTGGCACCTCCATGTCAGGGGATAGCCCGGCCGAGGAGGACGTGTGGAGAGAAGCCTCTGCAGTCAGCAGGGGGACCTGTCCTCAGCGCCTGACGCATGCAGCCTCTGCTGGCCCACCTGGGAAGGGGCTGTCAGTGACGTTGCTGTCCTTCCTGCTGTAGCAGCCCACACGAACCCCACCCTGTGAGGCACCCACATGATTGGTGCTGCTTTGCTTCCGTGTGATCTGTGTGAGCACTGTGGTCCTGGGGTTTGCGATCCTGGAGTGTCCTGGGACCCTGGCCCAGCAAGTGTCTGCTCAGGGGAGGCGGAAGGCCGGGGGAGTGGTGTTCGTGTCCTTGTAAGAGAATCGCTTTGGCCTTACCTTCTGTTGTAGTGCCACTCACATTCCCAGGAGACCATTCCTTGCAGAAAGAATTCTTTTTTGGTTTGAAGAAGACTGGTTTGTACGGGGTGCTGCCAGAGGAACCTGCCTACTGGAAGGTTTCTACTGAAGGTCTCTACTGGTGTCCCGGGGAGTCCTGCTCATGGCCTCTTCCGTGGCTCTGCTCTTGGTGGGACCACTGGGGGAGGCGGGAGGGACTCTAACTAGAGGCCCAGAGGAGTGACCCAGGGGTGGGCCACCTGCTGTGCTCCCCTGAGACGTTTCTGTGGCCCAGTGTGGATCACACCGTCCCCAGGTGCTCCAGGCCCAAAGCTGCATGTTAGCAAGTGTGTGTGCGCCCATGTGTGGTTCTCAAGGCTCTGTTGGACGCAGACCATCCTGCCAGCCTGGTGCCGTCCCGGGGCTGTGTCCTTCAGGCGACCGTTTGGCCCCCGTCACTGTGTTGGGACCTGTACGGTGGGGTAGTGACCTAGGAGGGCGGGTCAGCTTGGTGCTGTGTGTGCCACCGCTGCCCCTCAGCTTAACATCGGGATTGTCAGAACGCTTTCCCCTTCCCTTTCCTGGGCCAGCCCTTGGCCGAGCCCTCCAACTGCATCAGCCTGGAAATCCGGGCCCTTCGGATGCAGCATTCAGTCCTGCCTGTGTTGGCAAGTTATCTGTTCCAGCTGAGGCCGTGGGATTGTCCCGAGGGGACTGCCCTTGGGCGGCCGGCCTGCCACCTGTGTTTCTGCCTCTCGGCCCCAAGCGCCTGGCCCCATTCCCTGTCTCTGGGAATGACACCCTCTCTGCTCCACCCTGGAACCCTGGTTCTTGTCGTCCACCGCCGCCTCCCTACTTCCCGTCCATCTCCAGAATACTTCCCTGGTCGCTCCAGCCCTGCTTTGGGCGGTTAAAACCTCAGCAACTGCCCACTGTGGCTGTCTCCACTGTGGCCTTTTCTAGAGCCTTCTTTGCTGCAGCCTCCCAAGGACTCTCTCTCAGTGAAGCTCTGAGCACTAACTGTCTGGTGCTCTTACTACCAAGCTCGGCTGACAGGTACCCCTTGGCCCTGGGCTGCAGCCCTTTCCGAGCTGTCCTGGGTGCCAGCCACCGCCTCTGCAGGATTCTGTAGGTGGTCAGGGCACCTGGCGGCTGCAGTCCCTCAAATGCTGCGTGGGGACGGGACATCCAGGCTGGCTTTGTTCACCCAGGGACACCTTCATGACACCCGGGAGGCTGGCCCCAGTTTCCCTCCATGGCCTCTCCCTGTGGCTGGACTGAGCTGCTTCCGGCAGCACCTGGATTCCATGAAGTCAGGGAGTCATGGCCAGAGCTCCCCGGCCTCAGCCTCGGCCCAGAGTCCGTGTGGCCTGAGTGCTAGAGCCCCACGCCTTCTTCTCTGGGAGGACACTTGCTTATCATTTAGGCTTCATCTGGAACCCGTCTTCTCACGGAGCCTTCCATGAGCCCCTCTGCACCCCAAACTCACCTGCTCCCCACTGTGGCTCCCACACCAGCTGCTCATTGCTCCGTGTTCTTGTGCTGTGATGGTCTGTCTTGTCACGGGGTGCAGTGCCCAGCCCATGCTGAGCACAGGTGGGTGCCTGCCGTGGGGACCTCTGTGTGTTCTTGGCTCTGTGGGTCGGGAGAAGACATTTTTTCCAGGTAAATAACAATTCATGTCCATATATTTGTTTTTCTTGACAACAAAGTAGAACAAGGTGGCCGTAGAACTTTGTTCTTAATTGTGTTTCGTGAGTAACATTCTTTACCAAGTGGTGGAATGCATATAGATAGAAACCGGTTCCTCACAGCCCCAGCACTAGGAGGTAACCACTCTCAAGGGATTCCTGTCCGTCTTCCTAGATTTTCAGTGTCGTTGTATAGACCTGGTGGCCCTGCGTGTGGGTGAAAGCCTTCCCTTCATGTCCCATGTCCTCGTGCTGGGTGACAGCACACCCTTTGTGGCACCCGATCCGTGGCTGCCCAGCTGTCCTGGGTGGGGCTGCCATCATTTCCCTGCTGGTGAGGGTTTGGGCTGTTTCTGTGTTTTGTTGTAAACAGCAGGATAAACTTGTGGTACCCACCTCTCTTTAAAATGAGTGGACCCCGAGACCTATGTGCTCCTCCTGCTCAGTCCTCCAGTGGCTTGTGATCACACTGAGAATAAAACTCAGAGTGTTGAGCACAGCTATGGGGCCGCTCGCCTGGGCCCTGGGCCCTCAGGACCCGGGGTCTGTCCGGACTCTCCCAGAACTCCCCTCCTGTGTTTGTGCCTCAGGGACCCAGCACTCAGTGTATCCTTGCTCTGGGGACCTGGCCTCACTGGGCTTGTTCTCCACCTTGTTGCTGTCATCACAGTGAGCAGATCCTCAGGCCACTTTTGTTTTTGCAAACAGAATCCTAGATTAGGACAGGAGGTCCGGTTCTCCTGGTCCCTTCCTCACCTGAGGATGGATAGACCCATGTTCAGAAAGGTAGAGTAACCTGCCTGGAGCTCCGCAGCCATCTGGGGTCCCTCCTGGGACCACTGCCTGGGCCTGGGCCTCTAGCAGGCCTGCTGAGTCTCCACGGTTCTGAGCCCTTTCCTCCTGTGTGGCTTGGCAGGTTCAGAGAGCATCTTTGCCGTGTGGGCTCTCGTTTTGGGAGTGTCCTCTCTTCCTGCGTTGCCTTTGATCGTCGCCTGCAAGGCGGCAGACCTGGTCTTTAACTCTCCCTTCTTTGCTCTGCTAGCTGCTGTCTCTGCTGAAAGAAATCCCCACGGGCAGGCTGCATGGGCTGGGGTGGGGGTGGGGTACTGAATTTATTGTTCGGGGTTTTGTAATTCTTGAACAGGAGGGGTCGCGACCGGGAGTGGACAGTTGGAGGCGTCAGTCTAGCATGTCTGAGTCACGGCGTGGGTGGACTGGTGGGGAGATGAGCGTGATGTCCCCTTCCTCTCACACGCCCGTCTACCTTCCTGCCGCATCCTTCACCTTCCTCCCTGTGGGGCTGGGGTGCCCGCCCTGTGGCAGCATATCTGGCTGCGTGAGCTGAGATTCCTCCCCTGACACCAGCCCAGTCCCCACTACCCCCAGCCTTCCTGGTGTCGGGAGAAGTGTTCCCCGAAGCCACTGCTCGGGTGTGCAAGATGATGGCTGTCCTCCCAGCCTGCGAAACTGCCTGTGGCACTCATGTATGCGGAGGGATGTGTCCTTCTATGTCCGGCTATGCCTGAGCCCCCCTGCTTGCTGGCCTGTTCGAGCTCCTGGCGAAAGTGGGCTTTGGGGCCACTATGTAGCTGCCTTTTTGAATGTTTAAAGTGTTCAAGAGATCAACTTTTCCAGAGATTGAGGGAGCAGGGAGAGAAAATTGTGGCGTTTGTTTGAAAGGTTCTGAGAGCTTTTTTTTTTAGCTCAGACAGTTCAAAGAGCGTCTCTTGTTAGTCAGAGGAATATTCTAGCATCCCTGGGGTGGTCACACCGGCTTAATTGGGACCCAGGCTGCTTTGAAGTCCTTTTAATCCTGCCTGAGCTGGAGGAAGGAATTTGAAGGCAGCAACTGTAAGTCTGAAATTTTTTCATTTTATTTACATGTGTCTGGGGACTTGTGTAAGTCGTTTCCCTGAAGCGGTTAAGCCAGGTTGCTGGCCGATGGACGGCAGCGTCTGGGGCCTCGCCAGGCGCGGTCAGGTGGCTGCTGCTGACCGTGGCTGGGAGTTTGCTCTCCTTGCAGCTGTCCCGTAGATGGTCTCCATGTGGGGGAGTCTGTAATTGTGCCAAAGTCACGTAAGGAGGGGTCTCTCCACCCTGACAGTTCTGACCTCACTAACCGAGTGTCCTGCCGCAGGCCTCGGAGGGGAGATTGGACTGCAGCTGCTGGAATTTCAGCCACGGGTTCGTTCCTGTGGAGGGACCTGAGGGCACATGTGCCACCAGTGAGCCATGGCCTGTCATGGTGCGTCCTGACCTCCTCGATGTTCCTCCCACTCCTTGTTCCTTCCCTTCCTGCCACCACCCACAGAGTGGCTGTATGGACTCCGATTCTGTCCTTTGGCTCCCGTCTGTCTCTGAAACACAGCAGGTGCTCAGTACACTGGCTTGTTTTCATTTTGTAAACATTTGAAATGTTTTATACGTGGAAAAGCATGTCTTTAAGGAACACGCATGTTCCTCTGTCTCTCCACCCCCAAGTCACGAAGAACAGTGGCTCCTCCAAGGCCTAGTGGGAGCCCCGTCCTTCTGGAGCTGGCTGGCCTCTGTGAACCTGGCCCAGGCGGGGCACTCTCTGGGCCCGCGAAGCTCCTGTCTCTGCAGGTGCACGCACGACCCTGATTCCTTCTATCAGTGTCGTGGGGGCTAGTAACCTATAAATGTGTGAAGGAAGCCGTGTTTCCATGAAAACACTGTTGAATGCTTCGGAAAGCCTCACAGGACTGCTAGCACATGGCTGCTGAACACAGCGCCTGGCTGGGAGATAGACCGGGGGGGGGGGGGGGGGGGTTGGAAGATTCAGGAAGGTTGCAGGCGTCCGTGTTCAGGAAACAGCTGAAATCGTGGATGGTGGTTCATGGTGTCTGTAAAAATGTTAGGTGGAACTCAAGTTTGAAAACCCACATTTGGAGAAGTCTGCATCTTGGTGGGGGCCTGTGCATTTGTACCATTTACCAGGTTTGTGACACCCGTGTGTGGGGTCATTGGCCGGTCCTGGTGGCTTTACATAGGAAGCCTCCTGCTGGTACGTGTCTGGCTTCCTGGCACACGTAGCTGAACACCGTTGGTGGATAGCCTGCGATTGTTCCGTTATAAACGGCCATGACTAGACTTATGTGCATTCACTTATTATGGGATAGATCTAACTCCGCAATGTAAGTTTACAGCGCTAAGCTTCACAGTTGTTTTTTAAATAGTGTAATGCTTCCCAGTTTTCATTCTGTCCTACAGAAGCTGCTGATTTTGTCTCGTTTGTCCTTCTAGACATTTCTTATGCATCTATAAACCAGCTCAGCCACGCTTGCTTATACCCTGTCTCTTTCATACAAAACGTGGGCTAGCACTCTAGTTCTGCTCCGTTTTTTTTTCTCTAGCAGAACACTTTTGAGACCTTCTCACATATAAAAAGATTCTTCTTTTCTCTTTTAAACAGATTTCATTGTAGGGGTGCACTGTGATTTATTCAACCAGCAATTCTAAACTTCTGCTCCGCTGGTCTGAATTCCAGCTCTGGTTGGATACAGTTTTGTTAGTTACTGTTCTGCAAAGATAATGTGTTTTTTTATTTATTCAACTAATATTTATGGCCAGCCTAGTGCCCTGGGCCCAGTGCTATTGGGGAGGTTCACGGACAGTGTAAGAAACGAAACAAAACAGCAGTGTCTGTCTGGAGCCTGAATTCTAGTTGAAGCAGAACAAATAAACACGTGGGGGCTCTGCGAAGGGGCAGGCATGAGGCAGGGGGACAGAAGTTCGGGGCTGTGGCTGTGGGCTCGACCAGGGTGGTGGGGGCGGGCCCAAAGGAGACTTTGGGGATGTTTGAGCAGGGACCTGAGAGATCCGAGGGATGTGCTCTGCAGGCACCTGAGGGAGGAGGCTTCCAGAAGAGGGGTGTGCAGAGGCTCTGGGGTGGGCCCATGGGAGGCCGAGCCGTACTGGCTCCATAAGCTCTGCGGGCAACTTTGGCGCTGCCCTGGCATTGTGGAGGGCATGCGCTGCTCAGCTGGATGTGAGGTGTGGGGCCTCACTTAGATTTTAAGTGCTCGCTGTGGTTGCTGGCTTACAAGCTGATGCTTGGAGGCAAGGATGAGATAGATGCAGGAAATGGGCCACCAGGCCCCCAGATGGTCACAGGAGAGCCAGGATGGGTGGAGAGGAGTGGGGTGGGAGGAGCAGGAAGGGCTCTCTAGCCAGGAGCTGTCCAGGAGGCAGGTGGGCAATCCTGGAACTCAGGACCCTGAGTCTTTTGTTGGGGGTCCATCCCAGGGTGAGGGGGTGGGGAACACGAGGTAGGTTAGGGGCGGGGGCGAGAGGCACCTGGCAGGAAGATGCCAGTGAAGGGACTGGAGAAGGAGTGGAGCTGTCCTGGGAGAACGGGCAGAGCAGAGGGGTGTGGGTGCAGTGGTTGGCAGCCAGTTCCTGCCTGGAGGGGAGGGGGAGCACAGGTGGGGCTGACTCGGGCATGGGGAGCTAGGTTACTGTGCAGAGATGCTCCAGTGGGGAGGGGGGCTGAGGCTCTGTTGGGCAGGGGTAGGATGTGCAGACCCCTCCGGAGTGTTCCCCGTGGGCAGAGGGGCCCTAAGGGAGGGTTGTCCACGGGCAGTAGCTTGTCAGGCAGGCAGTGTGATGGCGGGGAGAGAGGCCTTTGTTTCTGTGTGAGAGCATCGTGAATTGATTGTGGGGGATGGCTGCAGTGGGATAGGGGTCTGTGGGTGTGTGCTGAGACCCTGTCTCTTGACTGGCCTGCACCTCTCTGTGGGGAAAGAGCCATTTGTTCTCTGTTTATCTGGGAAGACAGGCAGTTTTAGAAGATGTGTGGATGGCTGCTGTCTACTACTTGGCTAACGTGTCATGGAGTAGGGAGAGGGACAGATGATCTTTGTGGGTGCCTGTGGTTTCAGGACCATCAGTGGTCACTTCCTCTGGTGTGTCTGATCTCCAGCTCTGTAGCCATAGGCCTGGGTGCAGCAGGGACAGCCACCCAGGGTGACCCCATCAAAACCTGGTCCACATCCAGGTCATAGGGAATTCATCCTTTTCTTTGGGAAAATAGTCGCTGCTTTTCCCATCCTGAGATAGCAGATTTTATCTTAAGTCAGCGCTTGGTGACATAGTCCCCCCCCCACCCCAGCTCCATATCCTCCCACAGCTGTGCCCTGTCATCAAGAAATACCTGATTTAACGGGACATCCCATTGCCCCTGTGGCTTTGCAGTCATGAATGTCTGTCCTCCTTTTGGGTTTAAGCCAAGTTTTGTGGTGCAGCGTTTTCTAATCCTGGTTCTGCATACTTTCTGCGGGGGGGGGTTTGTCCCCCTGTTGTAGGGCTTTGTGCCCGGCTGAAGCCACTCCCGGGAGCTGGGGCCCGGTGGGCTTTTACCTGGGCATAGTGGTTCCCTGGAAGCGAGCTTGAGCTTCATCTTAGAAATTGGAGTCCTCTGGGTCTCCCGAAATGGGGACTTCGGGCTCAGATGGGAGACCTGGCACCTGCTGGCACGAGCCTCAGAAAGAAGAGCTGCTGGGCGGACGGCCTTTCCTCGAGAGCCCCCCACGGGGTGACCCCCTCCCCCGCAGGCCCCCGCTGTGCTGTGCACAGCTGAGTTGGCGTCAGAATTCAGCTGCAGAGTGAACAAAAAGACGTCTTCCCTCTTGAAAGCCCACCAGTCAGAGTTAAAAGGCTTCACAGCTAAAGCCAACGTTGTCAGCAGCAGCTGTCACAGCATGGGCTGCCGTGGGGACTGTCACTCTCATCTCCGAGTCCAGGATCCAGAGGCCCTCTGAAGGCCTTCCGCCTCATCGTGTGTGAAGTGCAGGTCTGGGGACAGATTGATGCTCCTGTCTGAGTGCTCCCGTGCTGTGTCTGGGCTGAGTGCTGCTCGCCGGGAGCGCCGAGCCAGGCCCCAGAGCACTTGCTAAAACATCTCTGCACAGCTGTGGCTCCGCGACAAGCCAGGAGGTCTCTGGAGACTCGGCGCCCTGCCCGTCGGAGGTGCTTTGGTCCCTGCTCTGTGACCTGACGCCGGTGAAGCCTGCAGTTCAGTAACCCTCCTGCCCGCCCAGCTCCCCGGGAGCTGCCCGTGTTCGCGCTGGCCGCTTACGACGGGCGTCTCGCGCTGTGGGCATGGCTCTCCATCCCTGGCTCCCAGGGCTTCTCCTGCCTTGTCCCCAGCCGTCGCCTCTTCCGGATGCCCTTCCCCCGTTGTCCCCCGCCCCGGGTCGTGCTGCCTTGAGCTCGCACAGGCACGCCCCAGGTGCTGTCAGCCTCTGGCTTCTGCTCTCCAGCTGCACGTTTCCAGCGACTCTTTGCACGTAGTTAAGACACTGCATGGTGGGGGGGGTGGTGTTTCAAGTTTTATTTGTATTCCAACATGTAGGTTATCGTGGGTTAAAGATCCCTTTGACGGCCACTGCTGGTCTCGGCCCTGACCTGGAGGTGCCCCCGGTATCCATTTGGGGTATCTTTTCTGAGCGTGCTCTGTCAATACACGCCTGTGTCATTGGCATATTTTCTTTGAGCCTGGACTTGTGAAGTTGTTGGTGCAGTTTGAGGGACGCTGCCCTTGAGCTCTTTCCCTGAGCACCTGCCGGACACACCGGGTCCTTTGGGAGGAGGAGGGAGTGCTTCTGGAGGAAGGGCTGGGCGGCTGCGTGCAGGCAGGGGGTCCTGACACAGTTGTCCATGTTCCCGTCCTACGGGCCTCCTCCTTGCCTGGTGTGTATTACCTGTGCTCCCCCACAGTGCCGCCTGCACCCCCGCTTTCCCTGAGACATGCCAGGCATCTTGGCCCTGCCTTCTGGGGTCTTCGTCTTCTGTCCTCTGTGCTCTGTGCCCAGACCTGTGTAAGTTGGAGAGCATGGGCAGAGAAACATGCGCAGACGTGACGTGACACTGTGCACACATGCCGGTCTGCCTCCTTTGCCGCCATTGGTCTGGCCACAGGGGAGGGTGGCCTGGGCCTCCAGAACGGCGGGTCTCCCTCAGGCCTGCGTGTGCTGTGCAGAGTCTGCCTGGGGGCCCTGACCTGTGTTATGAACCTGGGGAGGCCTGAGTGGCTTCCCATGCCTAGCCCAGCCTTTGTGAGCCGCCGGGACACCAGTGTGAGATTGTAGGTCCCGGCATCCTATGGAAGGGCGGAAGGCCCATGGGCTCGGCCCGTGAGCCGCTCTGTGAGCCCCCTCTCCAGATGTGCGGTCTCCTCGGCTTAGCCCCAGTCACTGTGGCCCCCAGGTTCCACCGGTCGAAATTACAGTTTAGGAAAAACTTCAGGAAACTTTAGGAAAAAAACTTTAGGAAAAAATTCTATAATTTGTGATGTTCTCATCAGAAATTATAGAAACTCTGGAGGGTGCTCTGCCTCTGTGATAGGGGCCTGGCTCTTCCCACATGTGTTCTCCCTGCTGTCCACACAGGCGCATTGCTGGTCTAGTCGATCCGGCTTTTGGCTTTTGCTCTTCTCAGTGTGTGTATTTTTGTAATCAGAAGACCCACACATGTTGGCATTTCAAAAATGCTGCTCCCGTCACCTCCCCTTCCTGTTCTCACGTGAGTAGCTCATGGTGTGAAAGTAGCCTGAGTGTGGACGACAGCGCAGGGGCCTGGCTGCCGGCCATGTGACACGGGATGCAGCTGTCTGCTTCGTCCTCTGCGCCTCTGTCACGAAGCATAGGTCGTGGAGGTCATGGCCTAGTCTTCTGGGATTCTTTTAGACTTGGACCAAATTCTGGAATCAAATATTTGCATGTCAAATTGACAGAGAACCTGAGAGAGTGTTTTCTTTTCTTTCTTTTTTTTTTAAAGATTTTATTTATTCATTCATGAGAGACAGAGAGAGAGAGAGAGAGGCAGAGGGTGAAGTAAGATCCCAGCTGAGCAGGGAGCCTGATGAGGGCCTCTATCCCAGGACCCTGGGATCGTGACCTGAGCTGAGGGCAGATGCTTCACTGACTGAGCCCACCCCCAGGCGCCCCGAATCCCACACAGTTTAACGTATTGATTCCTTGTTTCGAGTTGGACCTTGTATTCCTCATTTATGCAGTGAGACGTCACCCGTCACCGTCACTGTCACTTGTGTCTTGTTTCCCCCGCAGTGTTATGTGGGTTGGCTTGTATACCTTACAAAAACCGTTGCAGAGGCTCCCGTGTCCTCTTGCACCCACGTGGCTAGAGAGTGTGCAAGGCTTGTTGGGTGGCTGCGCTATGCTATGTCTGGGTCCTCGGGTTTGTGGCTCTGCTCAGAGGAGCCCTGATGAGCTACAAGTCAGCTTGCCGTTGTCTGGACGGTGACTGAACCCTGGCCGTCTCTTTCCTTGAAAGACGGTCCACCTGTTCTCCATCTCTGCAGGGAGAATATGCCGGCGATGGGAGACCCCTGAGTATTGCCTGCTGGTTTTCTGTGCTTTGAGTTGTTAGAGGAAAGCGGGGCCCGGTGCTTGCAGGAGTGACCCGTCAGGACAGTCTGGTTGCAGATCAGAGTCTGGATGCAGGCAGAGGCAGAGCTGCAGGGGTCGGCCCCGCGGGCCACCGAGGAAAGGGCTGCATGGCGGTAGTGAGCCCTCCAGCAGCTGCAGGCCGGCTGATACGTGGGCATCATGCCATGCAGTCTTGTCTTCTGGAATTGGGCGTGTGAGGGAAGCAGTCCCTGCAGCCCACATCCTTGCGCCGCGAGGAGGGGGTGGCTCATTTGAATGGTGGCACCTGGAATTCGGGGGCTGGGACTGGGGCCAAGGACCAGCCTGCTGGAGGGTCTGCCACAGGTGTGTCGGCCAGATCTGCATGGCTGGGTGTCGTGGTTTGTGCGGGGGTGCTCTGGGAGGGGCAGCGAGAACTCAGGCCACCTAGGCTGTGGATGTCCCGCTCCTCAGGCAAGTGGACCAGGTGTGTGTGGCTGGTGTGCTCTCTGGGGGATGGGGGGACGTAGGCTTGCCGCTCCGTTCACTTGAATGTGGAGCCAGGCCCCTCGATGTCTGTCTAGCAGTCCCGCAGTACTTGGGCATCTGAGGGCCTCTGTGTGAGCATTGGCTGAGAGAGCAGAGACCCCGGCATCCTGGGCACAGCGTGTGTGTGTGTGTGTGTGTGTGCGCTTGTGTGGGAGCGGCCTCGTGTGCACTGGCCTGGGTGGGGGCCCCAGGGGCCGCAGGTGTCCACAGTGGGGTGGAGTGTTTCACAGTATGTGTTGGGTTCACTTTTTTCCTGATTGGAACCGTTCCAATTTTCCCTCTTTATGAAATTGTGTCATTTCAAAATATGTTCAGAGGAGATAAGAGAGCCTGGGTGAAGGTGAGTCTGGTTGTCCACTGTGTCTAACTCCTGGCTTTGGGGTCAGATCTGGGCCGCAGGGCACCAAGCTTGCTTCACGTGCTCCTGACTCTGCCGTTCGGCCTCAGGGTTTCTGGAAGGCGTCTACCTGGAGGGAGCTGCAGGCGACCCGTCCTTGGTCACCGAGAACCCCTAGAGACTCCGTGGTCCTCTGCTACTGGGTCCTGTCCATGGGCCCTTCCCTGCACTCGGGCCTGAGCAGCTGTCTCAGGCAGAAGACGCGGTGCCCACCTACATCCCCACGAAGCGAGGGCAGGGCCAGGGGCAGTGCCCACGTGGAGGTGCATGCTGGCTTGTTGGCTCGTTCTCATTAGACTCATCCCACGGACTTGGTAACCGTTCATGTAACCCTGGACTGGGTGACACAGGGAAACAACAGCTTGAATATCTCTAGAACATTTCAGAAAAAAATACCTCTTGGCTTGAAAAGATGTATTTTTATGTCTGTATTTTTAACTCCCCGAGGTTGGGAAGCTTGAGGAAGCTCCAAGAAGAATGGGAGCTGGCGTTCAAGGCTGGCTCAAGCCCTCCCCGTGCTGGATTTCAGTCTTGCCCAGGGTCCTTCCAGATGATCACGTGGTCTGGGGAGGAGCGCGGGGAGAAATCGTTCCTTTGCCCCATGGTTCCTTCAGGCCCAGTGAGGGTCTGTTTCTCAGGTGGCCAGGAGGGGAGTCTGTGAGGGCATCTGCAAGGGAGAGAGCCAGGAAGCACCTGCGGGAAGGGTGCGGACTGCAGAGGCCCAGGTATGTGACCAGTCGGGCCATATGGGTGTCATGGACTGCGGACGGGTCACAGGTCCGTGAGCTCCTGTTCTAGGGACGGCAGACACTGAGAGACCCTGAGGTGAATGCCGAGTGGGGCAGGCGGGATGGGGAGCAGCCTAGGGGTGTGATGGGAGGGTCCCTGTTCCAGGGAGTGCTGATCGTCCTGAGACCTCTTGAGGGCAGAGCACTGCGAGCACAGGGTGAACTGACACAGAGCTTCATAACACTGGGGTGACATGTCCATATCCAGAGGCAAGGCTGTGGGTGGTAGACCCCTGGGGCCTAGTCCTGTGGTGGATGCTTGTGGGAGCAGGGCCCTGTGGTGCCCTTGGAGGCCAGGGAGAGAGCCTTTGGATCCTTTAGTGACCGGTAGCCACTCCTATGGTTTGTCACAGCCCCTCGTGGCTCCTTCAGTGACAGAGGAGGCTGTGGCGCCTCCCACCCATGGCCCCAGGCTTGGTACTTAGGCCCAGAGCTCAGCTGCCACTTGCGTGTCAGGGAGCCCCTTAGCTTGCTTGCCGTGTGCTGTGTGGGGACCACACCCGCCGTGCCGGGTGTCGTCGTAGTCTATTGCAGGTGTTCCGCGCGCCGGCGTCAGGTTCGGAGGGGTTAGATGGCGGCCCAGTGCTGCTCAGAGAGGAGTGCGCCGCGAGCCGCTCCTGACACCTGGAGGCTCTGTTTCCTCCTCTGTGAGGTGGCAACAGGGCAGTGGGGCTGCTCTGGACGGGAGCCGAGATGGGCAGTGTGGAGCAGCGTGAACATGATGAGGAATCATCTGTGGGGGCGTCTGCTGTGGCCTCTTTTCCCGTCGTTGGTTCCAGGGAGACGGGTACACGACCTGTGCTGAGGACCCCCCAGCTCCCCTGCCCTTCTCTGTAGGGTGACGCTGGCGGCTCGCTGTTGACCGGTTCTTACAACTGAAATGGAGTTGTGTCAAATAAGAATCATTTAGTGCTATTACATGGCCAGGGGTGGGCTGCGGTTGGAACCCAGGTCATGGTGTGCGCACAGTGACGTGCCACACTGGCCTGGGAGCCACACGCGGACGCCACCCGTCCTGGGTCTGTGACTCCTCGGCTGCTGGCATGGTTTTGGCGGCTGTCCTGTGCGGAATGAGGTCCTCTCCAGGAGGTGGCTGACGCGGCCGTGTGTTCTCCACTCCGCAGAACCCCGGAAGACCTGTCTGGGTTTGTCGTTGAGCTGCAGCGGCGGGAGCTGGCCTTGCAGGACCGGAACAACACCATCACCACCAGGTAGGCCTGGCGGCCCGGGGGGGTGTGCGGGGTGGTGGAGCCCCCAGCGTGGGTGTCCCCTGGGTGTGGCTTGGGAGCGGCTCCACCTCACTGCTCCCTTGGCCTTGGACTGAGTGAGTGGGAGCTGGGTCTATCTGAGGGGTGCAGGAGGCCTCACGTTTCTGCCACATGCCTGGCTGCCCTCGCCTTCCCGTGCCTGGGGGCCTTGGGAAGGATGTGTGCGGCATCGGGGAACCCTGGCTTTGTTGTGGCGTGAGCTCCAGGTGACCCCCTGATTGTGGGGAACCTTGAGCCCAGGGGAGGCAGTGCGTGTGTGTTTGCATGCGGTTAGACCTGTGGGCTCAGGAAGGTCCCAGAGAGGAACAGAGAGATGCCCTCGGTCGCGGGTAGCGGGAAGACTTCTGCCCGGGGCTGCATAGTGAGGAAGGAGCCCCCCTTCCTGGTGGGAGGCCCGGAGGCCAGCAGCTGTGTGACATTGTGCAGGCTCAGCATTAGGTTTTCCCTCCTAACCCTGTGAGGCCAGCACACGCTCGTCATTATGCTCCATCCTGACGCGACCCCACGGGGAAGGGCTTGGTCCCATAAGCTGCCCCACTCCATGCATCGGTCTTAAGTCCCGGGTCCTCGGGCTGCCTGAGCTTTTGCCCTGGTTGACTCCAAACCCAGGGTTTCCTTCCACACCGCACCCGTTTGAGGGTTTGCTAGCATGACTAAGAATTTAGGAAAATGCTTTCTGTGCCGTCACTGACTTTTTGCAAAGGTTGCAGTCTGAGCAGCCAGATGGCAGAGGTGCCTGCGTGAGGGCTGGGGGGTGAGAGCTTCCCTGTTATCTCTGGGTGCAGCCCTGCTCCCAGCACCTCGGTGTGTCCCAGCTCGGAAGCTGTCTGAGCCCTGTGTGGGCTTGGCGGGGGGTGGGGGTCTGATGGTGTCTCCCTGCTTACGTCATGCTTATGTTATGGGCTGCTGGGGAGGAGCTTGGCCCCCGCCCCTCACCCCCCAACCGCCATGGGGGTGATTGCTTAATCTGGCCCCTTCTGCAGCCCCCTTGTTAGCTCAGACAGGACAGCGGATACAAGGGGTTTGTTAGGAGTCATGAGATGCCCTACCACTTCAGCAATCCTAGGTTTCTTAGGAGCTCATTGCCAGGAAAGGGGGCAGAGACCAGATGCTTCTCCGTCAGGCTGCCCCTGGCTTCTGCTGTGTGGTTGGCCTTCTTTCTCCGGCCTCAGGTGACCCATCCGCAGGCCTCAGGTGAGGCCTCTTTCTCGGGTCTCCACTTTGGAACAAGGAGGCCTTTCCTGGGACCCCTGCCAGCAGATGCCCCTCCAGCCTCATGGGCCCAGGCGCAGAACTGCTCCAGGCGGGATGGGGTTCCTTGGTCTGCAGCTGGCCCACTTCCCGTGGGGCTCTCTAGGGGGCCGAGCCCTGAGTGGGGTCGGGTCCCCACGGGCGAGTGGGTCTGTGAACAGCCGGCCTCAGCCTTGTGCGGACGCAGGGTCTTAAGGGCTCACTAGTAGCCAGAGGGAAGGATTTCTTATTTGGGGGGTTGATGTCACTTTGAAAATTGGCTTTTAGAAGCATCTGGTTATGTTGGACATAATCACGTCAATTTAGCTTAAAAACCTCAAATGATAAAGATTGCCTTTTGCTTTCAAAGCTACTGTCAGATGAAACGGGTGTTAAGAGTGATTTGAAATTAAAGCTTTTACATTTTTCCAGACGATCTTCACTTTACTTTGCATTTGAAACAGAATGAACTGCTCAAAGAAAGAAAACTCGCTTTGGTTTTTCTCAGGCCAAACCATGAGGTGCTGGGAAGGTTGGCTTTCGTGTACGAGGAGGTGGGGGCCAGAGCTGCTCCAGCCACATGGCCCCGACAGCCAGCTCACTCGCGGTAGTGAGCGCAGAGCTGACCTTCTCTTCTCCATTCTGGGAGTGGCCATCCCCTGTGGCAGTACCTTGTCCACCTCTCTGGACCCCTGGCTCCCCTCCGGGAGCAAGCTCACGTGTGACAGATGGCCGGGCAGGCCCCTGATGAGGTGGTAGGGACCCTGTGATGCGAAGCCCTTCCTGACCAGCACGGAGAGGACTTGTGTGTCTGGCGTCCTTCACGCTGGCCGGCTGCCGGGTCTGTGGGTTGTGGTCTTGTGTGGGGTGTCAGGAGCCCTGGTGAAGGCAGGACAGCCGACTTCATTCCCTGTTGACTGGGGGTGCCGGGGGCCCCTGGGCAGCCTTCGGAGGAGGCTGTTGCTTGGTGAAGGGGACTTGAATGAGTGGTGGGAGGGCAGTCCTTGCTCATGTTGCCCGTCCCCATCTCTGAGAGGTGGTGCCCTTGGCTGTGCGTCTTCTTGGCAGCCCGCAGGTTGATGGCTTCCCTGTCATCCCCGAGGGGGACTTGAGATCGGCATACTGGTCATAATTCTTCATGTGGCTCTTTCCTTGCTGTTTGTCTGCAGCATTTAGGCCGTCCTCGCAAACCGTCTGGAGTGTGATTAGGCCTTGTCATCTTTGTCATCGTGTGTCTGTGTGAGTTATGGTGCTCTTGGGCTGTCCTGAGGCCAGCAAGGCTGGCGACGGCCACAGAAGATTCATGATGACCGAGGACCTGTTCTCTGCGCATCGGGGTGGAGTTCACGCTGTGCTAGGAGCTCCAGTGGGTCCCTGGCTCTAGCTCAGGCTGGCCGGCCACCGAGTTGCTGTGTGTCCTTGGACAGAGGAGTTAGCCTGTGCCTCCTGTCAGATGAGAAAGGGGATAACTGTCATGGGACTGTGGAACACTGAGGAAGAAGGCTCTGTCAGCGTCAGGTAGACCTGTGCCTGGTGGGGGACGGGGCAGGAGCGGCCTCTGGGGTAGTTGAGGACATGGCGGCATGAGTCGTCTCCTATATGTACCCAGAGGAGGCCCGGAAGGGGGTGGACTTGGGGTTGGCATGCAGGACAGTGACATCAGGTGAGAGAACAATCCTGGGGGGTGGGTAACTGTGAAGCATGAAGACTGGCGTGACCTTGTCTGTGTGTCGATGGAGGGTGCATGGGAAATTGCCTTGGACCTGGTGTGTTGAGGAGCTTGTGGGGTCCGAGAGAGGTTGGAGAGGCCGTGGACGGTCAGAGACGTAGGCGTGCTCAGTGTCCCCTGTGGACTCCACCCCGGCCGCTGGGTGCCCGAGCAGTGCCGAGGTCCCGCTCGGCCTGGAGCTCCCACTCGGAACTCCAGCATCTCTTCCCACGAGGCCAGATCTCCCTGCGTGGGGCTCCTGCTCTGATACGTTCTGGTCGGCGAGGCCGCCCCGGCGCGCTCCTGCCGAGTTCCTTGTGTGCCCTGTGCTTGTGCTGCAGGCTTCTTGGGGCAGGGACGGCATGTTGTGTGCGACGGCGTCCCCGGGGACGCAGAGGACGCGGGTGAGGAGCTGCTCGGTGAGCGTGTGTCGGCTGAAGGAATGAACGAACAGCCCGACTGGAGAGCCACAGTAACGGACTGCTGGCCCAGTGAGCCCCGTGGGACTCGCTTCTGTGCCGGGCGGTCGCGGGCCCACAGCTGGGCTCTGGGTGCCCCCTGCTGGGCTGGCTGGAGCGCTTCCTGTCATGGGGCGGCCCGGCTTTGCCTCGTGCGTCAGTGCTCCAGTTCTGGGACTCCCGGGGGCTCTGTGATCACCTGGCTGGCCTTCATGGGGACCAGCCCCACAGCCGTTCCCCTCCCCAGGCCTCACTCTGGTCTTAGGTACGACTGTCTCTGCAGGAGCGTGTCCCGGGGCTTTCCAGGGGTGTAGACTGGGGCCCTGCTGGTCTGGCCAGCTCCCGGTGTTGCTCGGTGTAAACGGGCTCCGGCGGGTGGTGCCGAGGCAGCCCGTGTCTGAGGCCTTGTCTTCACGTGTTTCTCGGTGGCAGTCTGTGGTGGTGCATCTGTTCCACAGACACCGGCACATGCCTGTGAGCTCGGTGACTCCATCGACCGGGACCCCCTTCCTCAGGCTGGGCCGGGCTCCGTCAGCTCGCACTGGTCACAGTACTCACACGATGGGAGGCCCAGAGTCGTGCTGTGAGCACGCAGACCTGGCCGTGGGGGCATCGAGACCCGTGGTGCTGTCTCTCTGGGGCTGGGGTGAGCTGACCCCCCGCACACACACACACAGTGTGCAGCGTCGGGGGCTCCCATGTGGAGGGAGGAAGTGATGAGATTTTTGGAAGCTCCAACCTTTTCAGAGCCTGCGAATTAGTCATAGTGACATTTGTTCTTGTGCTATGTCCTGGACCCTTGGGAATCTTCCTTGGGTGCTTGCTTCCATGCAGAGGTCAGAGCTCAGTCTTCTGCTGTAGACCATACTCTCTGTCTGGGGCAGACAACCATCAGTCTAGGGTAGATCGGCTGTCTGTCTGGCTTAGGCTGGCCATTTGGGGTAGATTATACTGTCTGTCTGTCTGTCTCGTGTAGACCACACCATGTTGGGTAGACAGGCTCTCTGGCTTAGGCTGGCCATCTGACAGGACTTCCGGTGATGCTCTTCTCCTGTAGCTATGGAGCCCTTGCACTGTGGCCAGTGTGGGTGAAAAACCACATCTGTAATGTAACATTAAGTAGTCTCTTGTGGTTGGTTTGTGGCTTCCGGGTGTGGCTGCATGGCCTTAGTCCAGGGTCCGAAGTTCAGCTCTGCCACGTGCCATCGGGACCAGTCCTTGAGGGTCCCTCATCTAGAACATGGAGATGTAGTAGGCGCAGGAGACGGTTTGGCCCCTTGTGGGGTCGGCACGCGGGTTAGCTGGGACAATAAACCTATGTCCCTGTTCCGGCTCCTAGCTGATGAGCCAGCTGTCAGGATGCAGCAGGTGTTGTCACCATGTGCCCCCGTTGTCATCAACAACCATGTCCTCCTGTTGCGATGATGACAGTCTTGGCACATAAGAACTCACAACCTTCCTCGTGGCTGCCTAGCTCTGTTCCTTAGTGCCCTTCCTCTGCTGGGTTCCCTCTGTTCCTTGCCTGTGTGGGCTGTGCTCTGGATGGCAGCTCTGGGTCTGGCCTTGTCCAGCCCCCGTCAGCCTCCAGGGTGTGGTCTGGCTCCCCCTTACTGGGCTGTGCCCCTGCTTCTGCTTCCCCTTCCACCTCTCTGGGGAAGGGGACGAAGGGGATGCTTCGGGGCAGCCGTGGCTGGAGGTGGAACCGGCATTCCGTGCAAAGCCCTGGCCCCTTGCGACGCTGGCTGCCCTTCTGCCGTTGCCCCTACACTCTGGTCCATCCCCCCAGCTACACCGGGAACGGCTTAGGCTCCAGACCCTTTGCACTTGTGACTGTACTTCGTGGCCAGCACAGGCTGGTCCTGGCTTGGCGAGGGTTTCACGGGCGAGGAGTCAGAGGGTGTGCCGTGCTCTTGGGCACCACATGGTGTCCTGCCGCTGTGCCTCACATCTGCTTGTGTGGCCCCAGGCAAGGGCCCCTCAGTTGGCTGCCGTGACTGGCAGTGTGTGCCCCTCTCCTTGACTCTGGGTTGCTCCTTATGCCCCACATGTTCAGGAACCCAGGACTCTCTTCCACCACTGGCTGCCATCTCCTTCAGATGACGAGGATTCGTGGTGGCATTTCCCACTCTGGCTGCCTCTGCTGTCCCTACCGCCTTCCCTTGGTGTCTGCCCCTGCTGACTTCTCCACCCCCTCCCGTTTCTACCACCTCTGCCACACTGCCCCCCTTCAGCAGCGGGACACACTGTGCCTGCCTCTGTCCCTGCTGGCCCTGGAACTTTGCTCAGGCCGTGGCTGACTTGGAATTTCTCTGTGGCTGCGGCTGACTCGCTCCTCAGGGAGGCTTCCCGTTCGACTGCGTGTCTTATAATTAAATGTGTCTTCGTCGTGCGCTTGCTTGTCTACCTTGTCCCTGCCGCAGGGCTGGGTCTGGGTGGTTGGGGTCGCCGCTGTGGTTCTGGCCAGAGCGACCCAGGGCGTGCAGTGAGTGAGTGCGGTGCTGGAGGTGTGAGGCTCGGGCGCTGGGGGTGCACAGGCCTCACACGTTCGCCTGGCTGGGCCCTCTTGACTTCTCGATCCACCAAGGTGACAAGTGGTTATCTCTGCTCTGCCTGCAGAGTACCTGAGTCCAAGTGCCGGCCACACGGGTGCCAGCTGTGTCTCCGCCCGACCGCGAGGCTGGCCCCAGCAGCACTTCCTGCCCTGCAGGGTCTGTGTGCAGAGGAGCCTCTTGAGATGGGCCTCAGACTGTCCCTTGGGCAGGTGCACATGTACAGGACCCTCTGGGGCATTCTGTGTCACTCGCCAGTAGGCTATGGTCTGCTGCCGCCCTTGGGGCCTTGCCTTTCTCTCCTGTCCTTGTCGCCATCGTGTCACTCCTCCCTGTGCCCAGGGCCTCACCTACCTCATGCTTCTCACCTCCTCTGTCAGGAGGTCACAGGGCTCCTCTCTATTCTGGAACATTCCAGCAGTGCTCCCTGATGGAGGGCTAATGCTTCTGGTCTTCATGGAGGCATCTGTGTGTGTCCATCCTCACCTTTTCCTGTGGGAGAGTCCATCCTGCCCAGGCTGCAGCTACCCACTGCCTCCGGATGTTGTTTCTGTGCTCTTCCTGGCACTAATCTGATGCGTTGATTGACCAGTTGATGTGTGCCTGGTGCATTTCTCCGTTTGAGTGTGAACTCCATGAGAGTGCAGGGACCGTGAGCATGGGATCGGTGCCCAGGGCACATCTGTTCAGTAAAGAATAAGTGTCTTTTTCTCTTTTCCCAGGATACGTTGTCGATTCCCTGAGCAGTGGTGTCTCTGTGGGTTCTTGTGTCCTCACCCCTGCTGATGAGGACTGGGGGTCAGCGGAGACATCCCCCAGCAGTGCCCATGATCCCAGCCTCTCACCTCCGCCTGGCGAGGACTGGAGGTCAGCGGGGACATCCCCTGGCAGTGCCCACGATCCCAGCCCTTCACCACCACCTTGCGAGGACTGGGGGTCAGCGGGGACGTCCTGTGGCAGTGCCCACAATCCCAGTCCCTCACCCACACCTGGTGAGGACTGGGGGTCAGTGGGGACGTCCCCCGGCAGTGCCTACGATCCCAGCCCCTCCCCCGACCTGGTCAAGACTGGGGGTCAGCAGGCATGTCCCCTGGCAGTGCCCACAATCTCACCCCCTCACCCCCACCTGGTGAGGACTAGGGGTCAGTGGGGACATCCCCTGGCAGTGCCTACGATCCCAGCCCCTCCCCCACCTGGTGAAGACTGGGGGTCGGCAGGCATGTCCCCCGGCAGTGCCCATGGTCCCAGTCCCTCACCCCTACCTGGCGAGGACTGGGGGTCAGCTGGGATAACCCCTGGCAGTGTTCCTGTCCTTGTCCTTGCCAGGATTAGGGGACAGGGTATCACTCACTGGGGACCCAGGAGCATGGACTGGGACCTCTCCTTCTTTGCTAGTCCTTCGTCAACCGATCCCTCTGAATCTGCGGAGGATGCAGCAGTGGGGCTGGCTGAGTTGGCACCTGTCTTGCGCACAACTGGCCTGGAGCTGGTCCCCTGGCTCCTGCACCCCATCTTGGCCGTGGTGCTGCCAGTCCTCACTGTGGTCTGCTCTGCCCCACACTGCGGCAGGCCAACGGCTTAAAGCCAGTCACACGACGTCCACTGGAGAGTACACAGTGCTGATTTTCTCTACAAAGTGGGTTTTGTAACCCGTTTCATGGCAGCTGGGAAGGCTCCTCCTGCTCCAGGTTTATGGCTGGTGCCCAAGGGGAGACAGCCTGGTGTCCTCAGTGCAGCTGTGACCGGGGTGTCGTTCTGCACAGGCGGGCGTTGTCACTGAGATCCCAGCTTGGAAAGCATCGCACGTTGCAGCCTGGGCTGCCTGAGCCTCGAGGAGCACTGGCTGCCAGGGCAGTTTGGGGCGGGGCAGGAGGGGGAGCTGTGGGTAACCCTGTGGGGGCGGGGCGTGTGTGCGTCTGGACGCACGTGCACTCGTGCACGTGTTCTCGTGCTGATGCCGAGGCTCGGAGAAGGGAAAGGTGTGGGTTCAGAGAGGAGACGTGGTTGCTTTCTAGCCACGAGGTGGATAGGGATCGCTTCTAGGGGCAAGCAGGTTTTGAGTCAGATCTGGCCAGATTGTGAAAAATAATAAAGACCTGAGAACGGCATATGTGAAGGCCAAGGGGGGCTGCCTGCCTGGCCTGCTGCGCAGACCCCTCACGTCTGTCCTGGGAAGACCTCGGCTGGGGTCTTCTCCAGCCTTCGGCCTGCAGACTACAGTTGGGCACTGAGCTCTGTGTGGGGAGCCGAGGGACTTCTGGCTGTGGGGACCCTGCCTATGGTTTCTGTGTCCTGCTTCTGTCCCTCACCATCCCTGTAGTCACCCGCAGGCTGGCTCCCAGCAGGCTGGACCATGCAGACGCGTGTCCGCTAGGGTGCCGGGGTGCCTTGCTGCCCAAGTCAGGCTGACGACCAGGGAGGCCGGACCTGAGTATCGGCCCATGTGGGTTGAGGCTTCTGCGTGGGCTTCATTTTCTTTATATCCCAAACCGGGGTCATGACACTGGCTGTTTCGTAGGGTGGTGGTGACCAGGCAGGCACCGAGGACAGCACCCGGCCGCTGTCAGAGCTCAGTGAAAGGCAGCCTTTCTCCCTTGTCCCAGCACACGTAGCCCCCGTTCAGGATGGTCTCTCGTCTGGCACACACATGCTGACACCAGCCTGTCTGCACGTCAGGGCCTGTCTTCTTCCCTGAGTCGTGACATGTGGACGGAGACATGGCTGTACCCCAACGCTGTCACCTGAGGGGACATTAGGACTGGGCCTTGGAGGCAGTTGGGGTGGAGCAAGTGTGTCCCCTTGGGACTGCTGCCCTCCTGCTGTGTGGGGTCTGCCTGAGGGCTCTGGCCAACTGCTGGGCTGCCCTTACTTTGGTTCTCAGACCCCCTCCCTCCTTGCTTGGAACTTCTGGCATGAAGGAGAGAGCCCAGGAATCCCTGTGACAGTCGCGGCTGAGCAGAGGGACTCCGGGCCTTCCAGCCCTTGGGGCCCAAAGGCTGCTGGCACCTGCCTGCAGTGCCCGTGTTCCGACGTGAGATGGTGCCCACGGCACTGGCAGCCTTTCTCCCGCTCGGTCCTCCGAGCTTCCCCTAGGGCCTCCCCAGCAGGAGCGCTGCTATCAAGCCTGTAAATTCTGTGGCCAGTTAGAGAGGGTAAGGGAGGGAGGGGGAGAGCGCGGGGGCTCAGTGCTGGGGGGCTTCTTCTCAAGCAGCCGTTTCTGGGTCTGCTGGTTGGCTCCTGGCCGGTGTTGGTGGGATGTGCGGGGCGGGCGCAGGCCTTCTGCTAATGTATCTCCAGCTTGGCCTGGGCTGGGTAGGAGTCACCTTCATCATCTGGACTGTAACCATCTGGCTTCTATCCCAGAGACCAAGGTCCCCTCCCCCTAGGGGACATATGGGGTCCCCAGGGAAGTCTGGGCTCATCGGCAGACGTTGCTGGGATTCCTGGCAGTGCCAACCTGGCACAGGGCAGCTGCCGGCAAAGGGGCAGGTCCGGGAGAGTGGCCTCGGGGGGATGACCATAGGGCCTTGGTCGTGGGACGTGCTCTTTAAAGACCAAGGCTTCTGATGAGCTGGACGGCTCGCGTGTGCTTTGTTGTGCGAGAACAGCAGCTCTCACGGGCTGTGTAGAGTGTGGGTCCATGTGCGTGTGGTGGTCCATTGCCACGGTTGGTGCCCTCTGTGGCTGGAGAGCTCGCCGGCTTTGTGGCCATGACCTCCATGGGGTGACCTCCGAACTGTCACCCAGCTCGGTGAGCGCACAGAATCCCCTGTGACATGTAAATGTGCGTTCTGGGCTCTCAGGTGCCTCATCTTCAGCCGGCCGCCGGGAGCACGGCTGTGGAGTTGTAAGAACGTCCGTTCTGCTTCAGTTCCTCCTGCTGTCAACAGAGAGAGGCCCAGTCCCTGGTTTCTTCTCTGGACCTTATCAGAAGGTCCTCGAAGTCCCGTGAGCTCCCTGGACATAGAATGGCAGAATTTTCTGAAGACTGGCCCTGTTGTGTTGGGCGTCATCAGCCTTGTGCTTCTGGGGTCCTTCCTGTGGATGCACTTAGGTGTGCTGCCTGGAGGTGGTATGTGTGTGTCACCGCAGGCCCTGCCAGTGGAGGTTTGTGTCTAGCCTCTGGGCCTTTTGCTCCACATGCAGACCTGATGGTTCTGAGCCTCCGCATGGACGGTGCTAGGTGCGTCCCTGCCCGGCTGGCGTGTATTTGCTTCCCTCTGCTTCTGGGCCAGGAGGGTGCCTTGTGCTCGGTTCTCCCAAATCTGAGGCTTAGCTGGTCTGTCCTTGGGAGATAGAGCCTGTCCTTGCTGGGCCGTCCCAGCTGAGGGAGAACTCCATGTGCTCCCCAGGCCCTGTCCGTGCCCCTGCCCTGGCACCAGTGCAGCCTGAGGTTGTGCCGACAGGGACGCAAGGTTTGGACCTGCGGTGCTGCGGGGACAGAGTGGCAGAGTGGTGGTTGTGGGCAGGGTGTGAGGCAACAGGGGGTCTGGAAGAGCAGGGGTCTGTAGCGGAGGCCAGCCAGGAATGGGCAGGGCAGGGTAAGGCAGGGTAGGGGTTGGCCAGAGTGTGGGATGGGCTTAGCAGGACATGGAGTGGGTAGGGCAGGCTGTGGGCTGAGTGGGCAGGGCGTGGGCATAGGGTAGGGCAGGGCGAGGGGTGGGTAGGGCGTGGGCGAAGGGCAGGGCTCTGGCTGCTCCTCGGGGCTGAGTCATCCTGTGACCTCCGCTGTGGCAGCCGGCTTGCGTTGTCTCTTGTCAGCAAGAGAAGATGCCATTAATACTTCACGCCCAGACTGTTTTCTTACGTGTTTTGCATTTCCATATTTAAAATGGAATTTGCATATGCATGGTCTTTTAAATAGGTTTTTATTGTTCAGGGATGTGGAAATGGATAAAATGTGAAACTCCTCCTTTTATTCAAGCACTGGAAGGAATTTTCATCCCTAAAATGAAATCCGTTTCTGGGCGGTTAGTTCTGTAGCAGTTGCCGTAGGAAAATTACCCTGGCAGTGGGGCTGTCCTAGGTTCGGGTGGCTGTGCCCTCGTCAGGGACTGGGCAGGGTGGGCCTCCGGCTTGTTCCCCAGTCTGCAGCCAGGCCCAGGTGTCATCCCTCCTTGGGGAGAGCAGGAAGGACAGGCACCTGCCCTCTCCCCTTGGGTCTCTCCCAACTGGGACCTTGCCTTCCTCCAGGAGCCAGGGACGAGGTCACTCATGTCCCTTTGGAGACAGAACATAAGGTAGACAAGGCTCTGGATTTCAGAAGGGGCTGAGCCCTTCCCTTTGGACCTGGCAGTCTCACCTGGTGGGCCAGCCATGTCCTCAATGCCCATGGGGGAGGTGTCCCTGTCACTAGAGCCCTGCGCCAGCCATGGACTCGCACCCAAGGCAGTTTGTGCGGGCCCAGGGCCTGGGCCCAGGGGAGACAGCTGCAGAGTGTTCCGCTTCACTGCTGCCCGCCTGGGACTGGGACAGAGCTGGCTGCCCTCTCCGTGCCATCTTCCCCTCCGTGGAGAGGCATTATTTCAGGGATATGTGAGGTACTGGCCTGGAGCTGGTTGAAGACGTATTGGTATTTTCATTTCCCTGTGTTTGGGCCAAGCTTCTGGGATGTTTGGGTCGGAGGGAGCTGAGTGGAGACCCTGGACACTGGTAATGAGCGGGGTGCCCAGGATGCCCTTGGCTCTGGGGTTTTGCGTGGAGCCAAGCTGGGCTCCAGGGCCGTCGAGGGCTTGAGAACATGCAGAGCCGTGGCCTCGGTGGCCTCTGCTGTGGTACGGTATGTCGTAGATAGAGGGCCAGATGAGGGCTCTTGGCAGTCCGGGTCATGGAAGGGCCTTGGAGCCTCCAGGGTGACTGAAACAGGGCAGGGAGGCTTTGTTCAGCTCTGACCGGGGCTGCTGATGGAACCCGCCTGATCGCAGAGCTTCCTGCTCATTGGACTCTTGATTCTTTTAACATGAAATTTTTTTCATCTCAGGGAGGCCTTTGTAAGTCTCACATAGAGGTCTAGAACACACAATGGTGAACTTTCAAAGTTTTTATATTGTTAGACGCACAGTGCAGAAACAGCAAAGCTGAAATGAGGTCTTACTGTCTGTTGTTGAGTCTCTAAGTGTCACTGATTATGAGGCTGGGACCAGGCGATTTCCTCACCCAGGGTCACCTGCATGGCTCTGCTCGAGTGAGGCTGGGCTGCAGAGGACAGCGACTACCCTCCTATCGCGGGAAGTGTTGTGAGTGCGGGCTGCTTCCGTCAGGGTGGCATTCCGCACCTAACCGGGACTCGTGGACAGTGACAGAAGGTACGGGTGTTGGATCTCCCCACACCCAGACCATCACCCTGGCCCACACTGGAACCCCCTTGGCCTGGGGTCTCTGGGTGAAGGGACCACATCTGGTTTCTCCCTGTTGCTGCTGGGTGTGTCCTTCGCCCCGCTGACTTCTGGTAGTGCTGGAATGACAGTCTGTCCTGGCGCTTTTCTTGTGACTTCCATGTGCTCAGGGCAGGCTCAGAGATGGGGATGGGGTCAGCTCCCAGGACAGACAAATCTTATTTAGTGACCCCTACCTGTCCAAGGTGGTATTAGAATGTAGGTGTCCACACACATTGGGACATAACTAGAAGCCCGTGATACCTGAATGTTGTTTATTGTTGGTAAGAAGGATATAGTGAGAGATCTTACGGAGCCTTGAAACTTGCAAAGGGACTGACGTAGACGCAGCCACTGGCCCTCCCTGCTTCCCCTGTGGCAAGAGCCAAAGCAGGTGGTCAGGCCTCCTTGACTCGCCATCCCATTTCCTCAGGCCAGGGCCTCCCTCTGGAAGGAAGACTCAAGGCTCCTTGTTGACACATCTCTCAGTTTCCCGATGGCCTTGTGTGGACTTGATGAGCCGTAGAGCCTGCTTGCCACTGGTCACTGTAAGGAGCGAGCCTGGGAATGTGCCTTCAGGTTCTGGGGGACGAGTGCAGGGTCGCAGTCCTCTGATGTCGTAAGGCAATGTCAGTGCACTTCCGTGGTGTTTGGCAGTGCATTAAAGCCTGCTCCGCCTGGTAGTGTAGCCCAGAGGAGGCCTGGGGAGGGAGGCAGTGCTGAGACGGTGGAGGACACGGCCTGGACACAGCCCGGACACTTAGCCCAGACCACCTCGTTTGGGAACAGTGGCCTGTGGAAGGCATCATTTGGTACGCACATCTGCTGGTGCCTCTGAGTGGTTTCCCTAGAGCCTGCTAGAAACTGGATAAGGCAGAGAGCACAGAAGCATGTGCTGATGCCACACTGTGAGGGCACCAGAAACTTCACACACGTCGTCCTCTCTGCCCCTCGCACTACTGGCATGCAGAATACTGTACCCTGCGTGTGTGCTGGTCTCACTGTCACTGGCCTCCTCTGGGTTGGAGCTTGGCCATGCACTCAGGCGCATCTGGCTTCATACCCTGGGGGCTCTCATCATTTCGCCTCTCATCGGGCATTGATTTTTCAATGGCTGGCTTAACTGCAGGTCGCTCCTCAGGGTCGCGAGACCTTTCTTCCTGACCCTTGTCTGATACTTGAGGCAGAGAAGTGGTTTAGTAGACTCGGTAGGAAGAACAGCAGTGATCTCGTCACGCGTGGGCAGTAATGGTCAGTCTCTTGTCAGGCGCCGGACACCTGAGGGTACCTGATTGCCATGGCTGGTGCCACAGACCTTCTGGATGAAGTGAGCAGTGGAGGCTGGCGCGGGAGGAGCTTTCCTGCTGCCTGGGCAGAGAGGACAACAGCGAATCCACCAAACCGGAAAGGCGCTCCTGGTCTTGTCCATGCTTCCCGAATTCCAGAATCGCTCACATTACAGGCTGGCTGCTTCAGAAGTACGTGCAGGGAGATACCCTGAGGATGTAGATTTTTGGGATGTCCCTCTGGAGGTTCATAGTTAGGACTCTTTGTTAACTACATGCTTTGTCTGAGTTAGGACACGATACCCTTGTATTGACCGTAAGCGTGCGCACGCTGTGACTGTGCGCTGGGGGGTGAGAGTCCAGCACCTTATCTGGCCGCGGCTGGACCCCCTGCCTGCCCACACATACCCCAGGCCCTTGCCTTGCCATCTTAGGAGTCTTTTATGCTAAAAGGTTATGGAAATGCAAGGAGCTTTTGTTTGTAGGGGTTCTGTTTTCCAGTAGTCACTGTTTTGGGAAATTAAATTTTATTTTTTTTATTTTTTTATTTTTTTTTAAAGATTTTTATTTATTTATTTGACAGACAGATCACAAGTAGGCAGAGAGGCAGGCAGAGAGAGAGAGGAGGAAGCAGGCTCCCCACTGAGCAGAGAGCCCCATGCGGGGCTCGATCCCAGGACCCTGGGATCATGACCTGAGCCGAAGGCAGAGGCTTTAACCCACTGAGCCACCCAGGTGCCCCGGGAAATTAAATTTTAAAAATTATTGATATGTTTATAATTTCCTTAAAAGGAACTCATCACTTAACAAAAAATATATTTTCTGAAATAGGATGTGGTGAGAAGAATGACATTGTTTTACATTTTTACACATCTTTTTAATGTGTGCTAAATGGAAGACGGCTGGATTCTCATATCTGCTTCTGCACTCAGCCTCCTGTGCTGGACTATTCTAGTTGGAATATATGAAAAAAATCTGGCCTCATACAGATCTGTAGGTGGAAGTGGGAGGACCTGGGAGGTCCCCACAGCACGTTGGTGCTCAGAACTCTTCATGATCGGGGAGGGGGGTGCTGGAGGAAGGGGTGCCGACTGTCATCTGACACCTTCTTTGGGTGGTCCTGCCTTTCCGTATGGTGTTGCTGTGAGTTTAGAGGGCCTCCTGTGATGTTTTGCCATCTGAAATTCACGAGCACCAGTCATGGAACATCCAGGAAGACTTCCCTCGTTTGGTTTTTCTCAGGAAGGTGTTATTCCTACATACCCCAGAGAGGCCTGTTTTGCCCCACATTGGGTGTTTGAAGGAGGAGGCCTCTGTTTTTCTGTAGCAGAGCAGATTTTCCTTGCAGGTATCTTTGTTTAGATGGTTCATGGGGGGCCAGTTGGTATGAGATGACTCCCACCAGGTTTCTGGGGGAGTTAGGACCTTGCTTAAGGTGTTCTCTGGAGAGCAGTAGGACCGCTGTGTGCCTGAAGGGGCTAAGGCCTCTGGGATGCAAGAACAGCCCTGAGCGAGAGGATGGGGCCCCTCAGACACAGTTATGGCTGCTGAACTCACTCAAGCTCTTTGGTGGCCGAGGCCGTTTAAATGGGCAGGTTTTTCTTCTTTTTGTGCTAGAGAGCTGACTTGTGGTCAGACATTTCTATCTTTCTTCCAAATAAGAAACTAGGTGCTGGGCGCCTGGGTGGCTCAGTGGGTTAAGCCTCTGCCTTCGGCTCAAGTCATGATCTCAGGGTCCTGGGATCGAGTCCCGCATCGGGCTCTCTGCTCAGCAGGGAGCCTGCTTCCCCCCCTTCCCCATGCTTGCCTCTCTGCCTGCTTGTGATCTCTGTCTGTCAAATAAATGAATGGAATCTTAAAGAAGCTAGTTGCTTTCTCACCAAGATTGGAAACAAGTCAAGGATGTCGTTTGACTTTATGCTGGAAGTCCTAGCCGATGCAATAAGACAAGGGAAGGAAATGTGTGTAGTGGGAGGGAGGAAAGAACACTGTTGGTAGATGACATGGTTGTCTACACAGAAAATTCCAGAGAATCAGCCGAAGGACTTTTAGAACTCCCAGCCACTATAGCAGGGTTGTAGGATGCAAGGGGAACAGGACCCAGTCATGCACGCTCCTGTATGCCAGCAAGGAGTGGCTAGAATGTGAAGTTGAAAACCTATTTATGTGAGCACAGAAGAAGACAGACCGGCTGACTTAGTCATGAGTCTGATGAACGTGTACAAGATGTCTGTGAAGCGCTTGTCTTTAATAACACGGACCCACAGTGATGGCGACAGCGCGGAGTGGGTGAATGAGGTGGGTCAGTGGAACATGTGAGAACCCAGAGCCCCTAAGTAGACCCTGGGAGCACAGTTGGATGAGCTTTGCTGAAGGAGCAGAGGCTGGAACTACTGGATGTCCCCCTGCAGAGAATGCATCTCGACACAGTCCTTGCCCCAGAATTAACCCCAAATGGGTCATAGACCCTAGAGTAAAATGCAGAACTTTTACGGAAGTCCTTGAAGGTAACGGGACCAGGTCTGGCTGACCTTTGGTTTGGCGATGATTTTTTAGTTAAGAGATCAAAAGCGTAATCTGTGAACGAAAAGTTTCATAAGCTGAGCTTCCTTAAAATTACAGATTTCCATTCTGTGAAAGGTACTGCTAAGGAATGAAAAAACAAACCTCAGCCAGGGGGAACATGTGTCTCAGAGAGGACTATGATCCAGAACCTACAAAGAACTCTCAGTACTCAGTAGTGAGAAAGCCCAATTACAAGGTGGGTACTAACCGGAACAGACACCGTGACCTGGAGCGTCTGCGTGGGGAACACCCGCACGGGAGGATTTCCCCCGTGGTGTGTCCTTGCGGACATGCAGAGGAAAGCAGTGAGGAGACACCGCTGCCCGCCACCCCCTGCCCCCGGCAGAATGGCCGTGGGCCAGAACAGGTCAGCACCAGATGCCGGCGGGACGCGGAGCCAGGGGGCCCCTCTCAAGTGGCTGTTGGAAACTCGGAAAGGCGCGGCTGCGTCGGGAGGGGCCTGTGGTTTCTTCCAAAACCAGCCAGGTGCTCGGTGTACAGTCCAGTGGCCACACGCCTCGGCATTTACCCCAGGAGATGACCATGTGGGTCTGAGTGACCCCTGCGCACAGATGTTCACAGTGGCGTTACCCACAGCTGCCCAAACTGAGACGCGACTGGGGTACCCTGGAGTCGGGGACGGACGCCCAGGCTGTGGGCCATGCGGACCGTGGATGGTGACTTGAATGCTGCAGAGACGTGAGCTCCAGAGCCATGGGGACCCTGACATGTGTGTTCCTGAGCCAGCTCTGGACTGCAGATTCCAGCAGGGGACCGGGGGTGGGGGGAGGCATTCCCGAGAAGGCGGGACTGCAGGGACGGTGACCGGAGTGGGGGATGACTGAGCACGGGATTTTTTGGGCAGTGCAGTTGTTCTTTATGACATGGGTGTACATGTAACATTTTACATTTGTTAAACTCTGTAGAAAGTAATGTAAACTGTGCACTTGAGTAACGTGTCCGTGTTGGTTGCTCAGGTGGGACAAGTGCATCACTCTGCTCTAAGGTGTTAACGGGGAAGCCGGCGGGAGGTACCGGGCAGCTCTGTAACCTCTGCCCAGCTTTCTGTAAATCTAACACTGCCCTACAAAACGATGTCTACGGAGCTAAAACAAAACAGAGACCATGATGGGCCTGCAGAAAGAGCTGTCCCAGTGCTCAGAATCTTGGGACAAGTGCAGATGGCCGTGTCCTCTCTGCCCAGTCTGATTTTCGGGCCGCATGGAGCCAAGAGGGCTGCACTGTGTCAGGAGGTGGGAGTCCCAGGTCTGTGTTCATGAAGGTGTGTCCCTTCACCAGCCTCTTAAAAACACCTGACACCCCTGTTGTCACGCGCCCTAGTTCCAAGTGGAGTTTCAGAGGGAGATGGGAGGACTTTTGTGACTGCTGGTTACTGTTTTGGTAGAAGCAGATCTGTTTCTTGACCGGTGAGGACCGTTGTGCTTCCCAGCCCCGGTGTGACCTTAGCTCTCACAACCTGGGGGGGGGGGGGGGGGGGGGGGAAAGGGGGGGGGTAGGGGGAGTAGGGGGTTGGGTAACAGGAGCCCTCAGAGGGTAAGATGTGTGGGAAGAGATGCACCAGGCCACTCTGCAGTCACCCTAGATCAAAATAGGGGTCCCAGCCAGAACATTCCAGGCTACTGTTTAGGAGGATGAGCTGGGAGACCTGGGTGCTGTGCTTGGTGTCCCCAGGGACAAGGCTCAGCAGGGAAGGAGACAGGAACTTTGAATTTGAAATTGGTTTAAATTCCTTTCAGTTGAACAATCTCCAGTGTTCCTTGTCTGTTTCTGTTGGAGAGCCAAGGGTATTTAGTAGTCTCTCATTTCTATGCTCTGCTAATTTTATTATCTTTCCATATTTTCTTGCCATAAATGTAACAGATTTTATTAGGTTAAAGCCATTTTTAATATAGCTTCTCATAAAAAGCCAGAGAAATGAGCAGGATTACACGTTGCCAGCCCTTAGAATGCTGGTCCTTTGCATTTTTAAGCCTTTGGGCCACAACCGCCTTGGAGCCCTCCCAAAATGCCATCACATGGTGGTCTCACCATGGGCTCTGCTTGTGTCCCTGGCCAGCTGTGGGGTCCCCGCAGAAGCAGGTAGCCTGTCTTCCCTTTCAGAAGCTTGCAGAGCAGTGCAAGGGGAAAGACCTCTATGAGCTTCTGTTTGGGAAAACGGGAGTCCCGGAGGGGGTGGCTCACTCTGTGTCACCCCTTTTGGCTCAGGGTGACGGGCTTCCCAGGCTCCTCTCCGTATGTCCTGTCCATAGGCAGAGACTTGATACTTGGTCAGACAAGAGTGTCTGCACAGTTGCCTGTGGTTGGACTGTGTTCGGGGGCCTAGAGGAGACAGCAAGGTGCTCCCACTGGGCGGGGACCCGGATCATGGCTTGTCCCCGTGAGTCCTGAGCCCGTGGCCCAGAATATGGTGGTTGCGCTGTGGGGAAGCGCCTGGACGCTTCCTGTGTGGCCGGTTTGAGGCTGCTGGCAGCCCTCCTCATGGGGACCCAGGCTGTGCTGGCTGCTGCCTGGCCCAGAGGGCTGGGCATGTCTCCTGGGAGAGCTGCCCTAGCGGGACGTTTTGGGGCAGTTTCCTGATTCATTTTACATTTCTGTGACATTTTTGTAATTTACTCTATAATATCTCTTAGTGTTAATTATGAAACACCTGCAGAAATTAGTTTCCCACGGAGAGACGTGGTCCTCCAGGATTGTGCTGTGGTTTGTGTGCGGCCCCCTGGGGCACCCTGGAGCCACAGCCAGCAGGCCACCCTGCGGGTCACACCTCCGGGTATTTTTGGTTTTCTCCTTGCCCTGATGGCACAGCGGTCCTTGCTCTCTGTACCCCTGGGAAGATCCTGGGCTCTACAGGCAGTGGTGGGGAGGGAGAAGCAGCCACGGTCAGTGGTCCCCAGTGCTTCTTGACCTGTCCCTCCACTGCACCCCCTCTTGTGCCCGCCTCTGCTGGCTGAGTGGACAGTGGCAGGCCGTCGATGGGGCTTGTGACTTAGTCCGAGCTCCCAGCAGCAGTGGGGGTCAGGAGGGGGCCGGTGTGTCTGGTCAGGGGGGCTGGGGGCACGCTCTTAGGGTTTCAGTGATGGGGTAGGTGCTAGGACTCAGAGGCCGTCCAGTTCTGGGAGAGAGGGTCACAGGACAGACACACACACTGTCCTTGGCTTTGGGTGGAGAGTGTTGTGCCCACGGAGGCCCACCTGTTGACCTGGGGTGCTGCTCTGATACAGGGGGAGTGTAGCAGCCGTGTCCCTTGTCCTCCGGGATCGGCTCTTCTGTTTCACAGCCCTGGGCTTGCCCATTCCTCTGTGGGTTCCTGATTCTCTGAGAGGACAGCACTGTGAGCGCCCCCCCCCCCCCCGTGATGGTGGTGCTGCAGACAGGACCCCGGGGGTGGCTGTCAGCCGGGCAGTGTGCTAAGTGTGATGCTCCCTGTCACCCCTGCGGCCTTTCCGTGGACCGCCTCATTCGTGTGTGCAGACAACTCTGTCTGTGTCTGCGACTGTGGGTAGAGAGCCGTGGGCCCTGCGGTGTGTCCGCTTTGCTTGTTTTCCTCTGTCAGGGAGATGAGCGTGTCGCCTGGCTGTCTCCGCAGACCGGTAGCTCCGGAGGCATAGATCGCCGTGGCTGCTTTCCTCTCCACGGGAGAGGAAGTCCCTCGGGCTTCGTGTCCTGGAGTCTTGTTTACCACTGGGCCTCGGGAAACCGGTTTTCCTCAGCAGCCTTGTCATCGGCAGGTGGCCGGTCAGGAGGCTGCAGAGGGGGCGTTGTGGACCCTTTGGGGACGGAAGGCACAAATGTCCCGCAGAGATCAGTCTCTCGCTTTGCTGTGCTGTTCCGGTGCACCCAGGCTTCTACAGACGCTGAGCAGGCCCCGACTGGAAGCTCCGTCCTCCTCCATCTGCTGCTTCTGCACGGGGTCCTGCCAGGCCTGTCACAGGGACGGTGCCACTCACTCTGCTCTAGGTAGCTGCTGGGACTGCTTCCCACTGGCTCTTGGCCTAGAAAGATCAGAGTGCTGCCCGCCCACAAATCCCATTTCACCGTCTGCGACGGCCTCTCGCATCGGCCTGCCCCCAGCGCTGCCGGGTGGGGTCCTGTGTGGCTTCTGCTTGGCTGGGCGTTCGGGCAGCAGCGGGCACTCTCCTTAGGACCCGGGACACCTCTGCGTGATACAGCTTTGGGAGCTGAGGCCGTGAGAGTGCTTGTCCCCCTCCCACTGGCATCTTCTGGGTTCCACCTTCACTCCCCACAAATTTACCCCTGGCTGGCCATGTGTGGGTGCGGGTGGGGAAGGGAGAGTGGGTTCCAGCACGGGTGAGGCTGGAGTGGTTGCTGCCTCCGGGGACTTCAGCAGGTGGTCGTCCTGCTCGGGCCGGAGAGCAGGCTGTGGCCAGAAAGGGGCTACGGGGCATAGGGAGGCTGAGGAGGAGCAGGCCCCTCCTGCGGGGGATTGGTCCCAGCACCTGCCCTTGCTGCTCCCGAGTTCAGGGGAACAGAGGGGCTTTGGTGCCAGGGCAGCCACGGGCACGGGGAGCTCCATGCAGTGGCCTCGCTGGGACTCCTTGGGCCCCCAAACCCGTGCAGGCCGAGGCTGCAGGCCGGGGCCCCAGTGCGCTCGCGGACAGAACTTAACTGCACCATATTGTTCCCAGCTCGGCCGCGCCCCAGACACGATCTGCCAGGCTGGGCCTGTTGATCTGACGCTCCCATCAGAGAGGTTTCTATAACCCCTGAAGGAGGTCATCCGAGCTGCTCTCAACGGTCATTTCCTCGAAACAGCCTTCACAGTTTTTGCTTCCCGCGAATCCTTTCTGGTTGTGCGGATTGTTCTATGGGAGTTGAACTGTCTCGGTCCTTGACGACGTTGTGTGCTTCTCTGCCTCCTGGCCGCTGGCCCGGAGAGTGACCTGGGCCACACTCAAGCCCGTGGCCTGGCCCTGGGGCTCTGCAGCCCAGGGCGCCGCGTGGCGTGATGAGCAGGGCCCTTGGCTGCGGGACGAGCTTGAGCTGGCTGCTGACGAACGCAGTTCAGTGACAGAAATGCCAAGTAATTAGTCTGGGGCCGGAGATGTCTGAGGAATGTGTGCCGAATGGAGTAATCATCCGGCTTCATGAAGACCAAATCGATTTGGAAACAATCTGGGGAACACTTCAGCCGCCGGGCTGTGGCCCAGACCAGATACGGAATTGTGTGAACCGAAGTGGCCTCAGTGCGTTCTTGCAACCACTGACTGGGATTAAAATGCTTTCTGTTTATCGAGGCCCGTTGTGTGCTAGGAGCTTGGCCGACATTGGCTGGACTCATTGTCGCGGTACCGGGGGTGGCCTGAGCCACAGAGCTAAGGGCTCAAGGTCACAGAGCCGGTGTTTGGAGCCTGCCCAGACCAGATCCCAGACTGGCCACTCTTGCTGGGTGCTGTCCTCTGGACCGCTGTCCCCAGTGCCGGCGGCGTGACTGAAGTGGGGTTCGTGGTGGCCCAGCAACGTGGGAATCTGGTGCCGAGACCCCCGATGACCAGTCTGTTGTCCAGGCATCTCCCCAGGATGCAGCGGGCTTGGCACATGCGCTGCTGCGGACAGGGGGTGTCCGTCGTGGGCCTCCGACCGCTCTCTTGGGGGGCTGCGGGGCTTCTCCTTCCCCAGCTCCTCTCCAGGGGCAGCAGTGCTGCCATATCCCCTCAGCTAGGTGCTGCCCAGTGCCGCTGGTTCCTGAACCGTGTCCTGGGCCTGTGCTCTCTGCCCAAGAGCCGCCCTGGCTCGGCCCCCTCCTGTCTGCTCACCTCGTAGCCTGCGGGGCCTGCCTTTCTAGCAGGTGTCCTGGGCCAGCACCTGGTCATAGCTTGCCCTCCTCGGTACCGTGCTGCCAGATAGAGTCCAGCTGCGCTCTGCTGGCCTGTCCTGGGTCCTTCTTTCCTGCCCCAGCCTCGTCTTCCTGCTGCTCTCCATGCGGGTTTCCGCCTCTTCTTGTGACTAGACTAGAACCACCCCTCCGTGCTCCTAGAGCCCTATCTCCATGGCTTGTGACACCGAGTTGTGGGCATATCCTCTAGGTATTCCCACATGGGACCCAGGGCCAGGAGCCCACTCATGTCAGCACCACGCAGATACCCACTGGAGCGGGGGACGCACGCGTGGCCAACTGTGCTGGCGGCTCAAGGAGTGGCTGGTTCCACGAGAGCGCTGGCAAGAGGCCCTTGAGCCGGACTGCAGCCGCCATCGTCCCACTTGTGTTTATTCTTCCCCCGGGCTTGCCTCTGTGACGCGTGTGTCATTACTCAGATGGACTGCTTTATTACACATCTCCCGTTTTAATTCACCGTTTGTCTGAAATGCCCTGTTCGATGCACGGGAACACGATTTATCAGCCAGGTCGCCTGGCTGTGTGAAGTCGGGTTATGTATTGTGAGGTCTGCGGTTTCTAATGAAGCCTGAAGCAGAGGCCATCGCCGGACCGCCGCCTTGAGGGGGCCCAGTGTTCGATGTGGGGCTGATGCGTGAGCGTGTCACAACTTCCATGCCAAAGGAACTCAGTGTGCTGTTTGCAAACCCTGGGAGTGAGCACAGCAGCCAGTCCTCCTCATGCTTGGCTTTTCAGAGCGAGGTTGTGTAGCCGTGTGCCTCGCACGAAAGAGCCACGAAGGGTCCACATGTGGGGCAGTGGCCCACGGCGGCTGTTTCCTCACTCTGAGTGCTCAGAGCATGTGTACTGGGCCTGCCGCGTGCGAGCCCCACGCCTGCTCTCGCCCTACCTTGCAAGGGGGTGGGGTGTGCTTGTGTGTGTGCTCAGTGGGATGGGACTCTGCTCCTCCCTATGTGTCTGGGGACCTAGGTTTTTACTGATCCAAAGTTGCAGTTTGAAGCTGCCTGTGCCGTGGTGGTTTTTACGTCCGCTCTTTTTTTATTTTCGGCTCAGTGAACTGGGATTCTCGGCGGGTTGCTTTGTGGGAGTTTTTGGTCTGTGGGCCACATGTTAAGTAAGCTCTTACTTCCATGCACTCTGGGCCAGGGCAGGGGGAGGCTGGGCCCCCCCACGGCGGAGGGGTCTGAGTGCAGTGACCCAGCTCGGTCTGTGCTCCCCGGTCCTTGCTCGTCCCGCCCCAGCAGGAACAGCACGGGAGCATCGTCCTCATGAAGGGGTTGGCGGGCCGCCACTGGCCTATCTCATCTACAGAACCACAGATGTCAGCAGGTGGAGGGACCGCGGGCCGGGCACTAATGGGCTGCCTCCTCAAAGCTGTGTGCTGGCTTGCTTTCAAACAGAGCCTTCGAACTGACTTGTTCGGGAGTCTCTTCCTGAGATTTTCAGGCTGGACAAATGTCAGGACTCCTTTTTGATATTGTCAGCTTGGTTTCCTGTAAGAGCTACCAGTGAAAGACCCCAGGAAGCCAGTGGCTAGAAGTCGAGGCAGGAACCGTGCCCAGCCTTGCAACAATGTCTGGAGGGCTGGCACCCTCCCATCCAGGTGGGAGGGCTGGGGGCGCGTCGTCCTCTCCCATGTGGAGGTTTGCAGGAGCCTCTCACCTGCGCCTCACCAGTCAGGAGCCGAGCGAGCTGGTCCGGTGTCTCCTCTCACCGAGATGGAGGCGTGCAGGATGCTTTAAACTGCCTGTCGGCAGTCTCGCCCCAAAAACGCAGGGCATCTTCTGTGACCGCCCTGGGGAAGGCGTCGTCACCTGCTTCGTGGAAGTACACTGGGTGGATACCTGGAGTGTGGGATGGAGAGGATGACCCCACGGGGCGACACCACATGCCGCCTTCTCCCCAGCCGGTGTCTGCCCTGTGCTCTGTGTGTCCTCAGGAGGGGCACCAACCCACGTCCATTGCGTCAGGTCTCTGCTGGCATCTGCCTGTCCCCACCTGTCCCATGCGTCCTGTGTCCAGGGGCCCGCCTGTGTGAGCCACAGCTGCTCTTCTCTCAGCCACCCACCTCTCCCTTCCCCTCACATGTCCCCGCCTTCAGGCCTCCCCTGACCCTTCTAACAGCCCCCTGGGGTGGCGGGGGTGGTTTCTGAAGGCGTGGTGGCTTCTTTTCCTGCTCTCTGGCTGACTCTGCAGGAGTGAGAGCAGTTTCTGCCATCCGTGAACTGGGTCCGGAGACCAGTCCTGCCACCTGCTGCCCGTGAGTGCCTGGTGCTGGCTCAGCCTGTGGGTCCCTCACCTGGGAGAGGCGGGCACGTCTGGCACCTCTTGGGGCTGTTGGACGGTTGGGATGCGATTCACGTCAGGCATGTGGCAGGGTGCCTGGCTGACTTCATTTTGCAGTTAGTGTCACCATCGTGAACTGGTCCCAGTGCTTTGCTGGGGCTTCCCCCATGACCGACCGCATCGCCACCAGCTTTGCCCTGGCGTGTGTGGCCTGCGGCAGGTGGTGTTCCTTCTTGCTCCCTTCTGCGTCCTGGGTTCCCAGCTGATGCATCCCCCCCGCAGGGCGAGCCCCAGCTCTCCCAGACACAGTCCCGCCATCACGGCCCTTTGGGGGCATTTCTACTCTCCAGTGTCCCTGCCTTGGACAAAGGAAGGCTGCTTCTCCCAGACCGGGGTTCCTGGACTCAGAGGTAGGGTTCCCTGTCCTTGCTAAAGTGCCCAGCACTGAAAGAAGAGGTGACTTTCGCGTGAGTGTGGGGTCGAGGCTGCGCCACTGCGGGTGCCTGGGCCAGGCAGCTGCCCGTGAGCATTGTCCTGTGTCCCCGGCAGCGAGGCTGTGGGAAACGGGGCTGTGCGGCGTCCATGGCCGGACCGAGTCGCTGTCCCCACGTGTCGTGCGCACAGCCACGTGTGGCTGTCTGCACTTCAGTGGAGGACCACGCGGGGGCACTGGCTTTCTCAAAGTAACTAAAAAGCTTGTGCCAGAGAAGCTGAGGGTGCTGACTAGTTGGCGGCTTTATTTATTCATTTCTGGGCATGAATGGTAAACAGCTTTGCTTCTTGGCTCAGCGGGAACAGATTGGGAGCGTTTGCCTGATTGATTCTTTACCTGCAGGGACACGCGGCTGGAGGGGGGTCTATCGATCGGGCACCTCCTGCCAAACCCACTCTGAACTAGGCTTAATTACCTCAAGACCAGCTTCTGAGCACCAAGTGTCCCAATAAATCTGCGCTTGGATTTGTTGCTCTGCTCAGGCTGCTGTCTCCCCTGGGCTGCATGTTTCTCCCTGGTGTGTGTCCTTGAAGGAGCCGGCCTCTGTTGGCTGCACCCCCGTCTCGGGCCCAGACCCCCAGGTGGCTTAGTTAGCTGCAAGAGAAGGAAGCCCACCTGTGACCAGCCTAGGTAGACACAGTGCGTGTCACCTCCGTGAGTGGCTGGGAGGTCGGTGTTGGCCTCCCAGATCCAGTGCTTCTCCCAGAACCAATGCTTCTCCATCCTACCTGCCGCCCGCTGTCACCTGCCGCCCGCTGTCACCAGCCGTCAGGTGTTGCCTGCACTGGCCCCCTGGCTGCTGGCTGCCTGGTGCATCTGTCCTAGGGTTTGTTATGGGACTTCATTTTGTCCTGCTGGTGCAGTCCCTCATTGCCCCCGGGCTGGTGCAGTCCCTCATTGCCCCCGGGCCAGCCTCAGCACACTGGGATGAGGCGTCTGTGTGCCCCACTTTTTATAGCTTACCCCTGTGGCCAGGACGTGATGGACATTCCCACGGGGACAGGAGGTAGCAGGGAGTGCTGGCGACAGAATGGTAGCTGTCCCCTTGGTGGTCCAGTGCGAGGCTCTGGAGTATGTGTCTCTGTGTGTAGGCCCCACCCCGTCCTGCCCTGCCCGGCCACCCGCTCCCCCCCTCAGAGGCTCATGGACAAGGTGCTGCCACCTGTGCCCAGTGCCGTGCCGCTGCCTCTGAGAGCCTGGGCTGCCTCACGACCAGCTCTCAGTTGATGGGAGCGCGTGTGAGGGCGTCTGTGCCTGGTTTGTGGTTCAGGATTGGGTGGGGGATTATTACGTGGCAGTTCTCAAACAGAGGGTACTGCTTACAGCAAGATGAGTGAGAACCAGGGAGTGGACAGGTGTCTGTGGGCAGCTCCATATTTGTCTATAACTGGATATGATGGGCCCTGCCCCGCCCAGGGTGAGGCCCAGCCCGTGGCTTCCCTTGTGCCGTGAGGACCACTGCTCTGTCCTTGTGGTGACTGTGGCCTTGTGGGCCGGGAGCACGGGGGAGGTCCTGTGCCCGTGCTGGAGCTCTGACCTCTTCCTGATGGCTTGGGGCAGTAGAGAGACCAGTGTCCTGGGGTCGGGAGGTGAAGCTGTGTACAGTCATGTGAGACCAGGGCCCTGGAAGCGCACCAGCTCCGTCTGCCTGCTCCGGGGCTGGGCTGCTGCAGTGAGGCGTTGGGATGTCGCCTGGCTGTTTCTCGTGCGTTATTTAATGAGAAACTGAAACGTAGAAATGGCTCCTCCTTATGCCCCAGAGGCCTCGGGCGATCTACTTGCCAGGCTCGCTCGCCCACTAGGGCAGTCACTAACAACTTGGGTTTTTTTTCCGGAATTTTCCGTCCATTTTTATCTGTGTGTGTGTGTCTGTGACCCTCCCTGCCTGTCTCTGTTTCATCTACTTTGTCCATGGGTCTGTATGGGTCTGTGTGTCCCTGTGGCATGAGCCAGTGGCAGGCAGTCGGCTCCTGATAGGGGTAGAGCTTCATGGAACTCACAGACGTCCAGGGAGGTGGGTGGAGTCGCGTGTGGGGCCTTGGGTAGGCCCTGGTGCAGTGGCCGTTGCTGGCAGCTGCCTGGCCTCCTGCAGGCACAATTTGAGGACTGCCCTGACTACAGCGGTATCCTCTGCCCAGGCCTTCGGTGGTGTACTCAGAGGGCTTGCCTTGAAAAGCAGGAAGATAAATGAACCTGCTAATGGGCTTCCCGCATGGCACGGGGGGCCTGTGCCAGCATGCATGTGGGAGCGCCAGGCAGGAGGGTAAATGCTCCTTGGCCGTGTCAGATGAAATGCTGGCGTTTGGCTACTCACAGACCTCATAGCCGTCCGTGGGGCCCTTCGCCCTCGCCGGCCAGAAGCAACCCTGGGGCCCGTCCTCACTGTTCGCAGCGCCTGCACTAGATGTGGAAGTCCAGCTGGTTAATGAAGTCGCAGGGACGAGCTGGCCAGGACCTGTCCGCTCCATCGGGTTCCTGCCCTCAGGGAGCCTGGGCCTGGAGTGTCCGCTTGGCCAGAAGCCCCGTGGTCAACATGTGTCCAGGCTCCCCGTGAAGCCCTGGGACCGGACTGTTGGCGCCTATCTCGGGACCATGTTGTGGACTGCACGTTTCTGTGAGTGCGTCCAGTGTAGGCCTGCGCTCCAGGGCCATCTCCTCCCTCAACTGTGCGCTACGCGTCGGAGGCCGCCCTGTTGCCCTTGCTGGACGCCATCACCCGTCTGTGTGCACGGTCACTGTGGGCAGTGTTGGGTGAGGGAAGGAAGACCCTGGCCTTGCTATGTCCACAGAGGCCACACAGACCAGGCCATGCTGTCCACTCTCTTGCCCAGAGATGGCCTGTGGCTTCTGCTCAAGATGAACTCCCGATGCTGCCAGCCATATGGTTTCGAGGTGCCGTTCTTTTCCACCTTTGTCCCTCCCCTCTCTCTGCCGTCTCCGGCACATGCTCCTGTTTACAAATCTGGAATGATGTGCCAAGATAATTATAATGTTTTATGTTTTAAAAAAGCCTTGGCTTTGTGTTGTTGGGGAAACAAAGGGAGGGCAGACACAGCTCCTGGCGCTGGTGGCAGCTTCTGAGAGCCAGTCTCTTTGGGGGCGTGGAGTGCCGAGCTGGGGTGAAGCAGGGGAAGCGGCAGGTTCCCGCCCCACGAAAGAGGATGTTGCCTTGGGGTCCAGAAGCCCTGCCCGTCCTGCAGGCATCTCCCCCCACCAGTCTTGGGCACGAGGGTCCTGTGGGCGGCCTGTCCATGTCTCGGCTGGTGCAGACACCTGGCAGTGCCCCCTCTGTCCTTCTGGTGCTTTGCGGGTTATGTCCGTGTACAGCCCTGGTGGACCATGGTCTTGTTATTTTTCAGAGGATGTGATTTGTGGCTAGCTCAGGGAGGGCTGCCCCTGGGAGTGCTGACTTTATTTTCAGCCTAGGAGGAAGTTATGGAGGGTTTTGGGCTGGGGGGTGGGCATGGGGTGATGTGATCCAAACTCTCCTTTATTGCAAGGTATAATACATAAGATGGGTTGTTGGGGTGGGAGTGGCCAGCGGGAAATCAGTAGGAGACAGGTGGCTATTTTGGGCAGCATACGGGCTATAAGGAAGTAGTCCCAGAGGTTCAGTGACAGATAGGACCAGGGTGGGAGCGTGGTGCTGGGCAGCGAAGGCAGAACAGGGGTGGCTCTTGGACATCTGGCTTTGAGCTTGTGTGGTTAGAGGTGCTGACCTGGAGAACTGGGGAGGAGGAACAAGAGTCCAAAGGCTTTGGGCTTAATTTGGGTGTGTGCAAATTGGAGGTGCCCTGTAGCCTTTCAGGAGCGAGGCCTGATGGGAATGGAGGGGCCCGGTTGGCATTAGACCTTGGGATGGAGAGCGATTTGGAGCTCGTGTGCCCAGGACATTGATGGGTGGAGTGAGGAGAGGCTTGCTGAGTACAGTTCTGGGGCTCGGCCCTTTTACAGGAAGACAGGGTGCTCGGCAGGAGGCCGGGACACAGCTGTGGCTGCTGCTGGGGAGAGGCCTCTGAGAGCCCTCTGAGAGCCCTCTGGCGCAGGGCTCCCCTCCCCGTGCAGCACCCTGGGTTTTGGGGTACATTGTCTCTCAACTGAAAGCGCTTCCCAAATCCTCAACCTCTTGTCCTTCCATTGACCACCTGCAGCTGACTTCAGTGTACGGACTAGAGCTGGGGTTTGTGCCCTTCCCGCCAGGTCGGAGCACCCACGGGAGCTGTGGGCAGGGGCCAATCGTGACGTAGCCGGGGGTCGTGAATCAAAGAGCTGCTTCGGGTGGCATCTTCCAGCTCTGCCCAGTTAAAATGAGTGGGTGTTTTGTGACACACATCCCCCTACCCGCCGCAGTGTCTCAGGGAGAGGAGGGAAAGCCCTGGCCTCATGCCTGAGTGTCACAAGGACTTCTGTCAGGGTAGGTGGAGGTGGGCCCAGTGTGGTAGGGGCACACAGCCTCTGAGCTGGCAGCTTCTCCTCTGTTTAAAGAGGTGGGGAGACTTGTTCTGACTTTCACGTAGTTGGACACTGGGGGAGGGAAAGCAGGGAGAGGTGGGCAGGAGAAACGAGAGACACGTGAAGCATAGCAGAAGCCGTGTTTACCACCAGTGGGCACACCCTGCCCTTTGGGCGCAGCACCTCTCCCTCTGGAGACCTGGCATGGGTCCCTGAGCAGCCCCGTGGGTGCGGGCTCTTCTGTGCTGACCTCTGGTCATCGGGGCCGAGGTTTGGAAAGCAGCCCTTGAGCCCGCAGGATTTCCTAGTGGCTGGCTGCTCACGGGGGGAGTCTGGGGTCTTGAGCCACGACTTGTCAGCCGTGGTCTGCATGGAGCGTGGAGGGGAGATGTGGAGCCCACGTGAAAGGGAAGCCTCCCCTTCTAGAAAGACCCTGCGGTGTGCACGTGGTAGAGTGCCAGACAGCACGTATGTGGGGCTTCATTTAGCCTGTTGGGTCTGACGGTGATTTTGGAAGGGAAGTGCCCAGTCTGGGACAGTGCTGCCTCCAGAAGGATGGCTTTGGACAGCGCACACATCCTCGCGGCCCACTGAGGACATGAAGGCTGCAGACTGGGGAGTGGGGGTGGCTGGCTGCCTATAAACCCTTTGAGGGAAGGGAGAATCTGAGCAGGGCTGAGAGGGACACATCCATCACGTGGTTCCAGAAGCCTGGACTGGCAGGGTCTGTTGGCTGGGACGGTTTCGGCAGCGCTGGCCTGGGAGAAAAGCACATAACGGAGGAGCGAGTTGGGCCTCTGGTCCCTGTGTGTACATGTTGAGAGCCACGTGTGTGAGGAGGCAGAAAGGAGACCCGGCTCCCACTGCCTGCAGGTCAGAGCGGGGCCATGACTATGCCCTGTGTGTTGGCCGCAGGTCAAGTTCCCTGACGGAGCCTTAGAGAGAACAGAGGCTGGCTTTGTCCTCTGGGCCAGGGTCAAGGTCCTTCTGGGGTGGGCTAGGCCAGCCTTTTGGGGGAATCAGCCGCTTTTCCAAGGAGCTCTGGCTTCTTTTGATGAAGAACACTTGCCCGTGCTCTGGTCCTCGGGCTTTGCCGTTTCCCGAGTGCCATACAGCCGGGGGCCAACTGGATGCAGTCTTCTGGTGGCTTCGCGCCCATGCCGGAACATGTGCAGGACTCGCTGGTGCTGTGGCTGCTCTGGGAGCCGAGTGGTGGTCTCTTGTGTACTCGGACTGGGGCTTGCTCCTCTGTCAGTCAGTTGGAGGATGCCTGTGTTGCATTTTTGGTTTTGTTTTTCTTTTTAAGATTTTATTCATTTACTCATTAGAGAGAGGGAACACAAGCACTGGGAGCAGCAGGCAGAAGGAGAGGGAGAAGCAGGCTCCCCGCTGAGCAGGGAGCCAGATGCAGGGCTTGATCCCAGGTGCCGGAGACCATGACCAGAGCTGAAGGCCAACACTTAGCCGACGGAGCCACCCAGGCATCCCCATTGCCTCGGTTTTGGGTAAAATGGAATAAAGTGGCTGTATAAACACAAGTTTTCATCTCTCAGGACTGGATACCTGGGAATAGGATGGCTGGCTCATACCCTACATTTAAGTCAAGTACCTGCCTCACTGGTCTGCGTCTGCCCATAGTGTGTGAGCACGCAGCCGTGCACATCCTGCTGCTCTCGGCCTTGGCACTTGTTTGATCCCAGTGGCTGTCGTCGGGTGTCGGTGGTGCATGGGGGGTTTACAGCCCGCGCCCCCCCCCCCCCCCCCCCCCCTGGCTCAGACACTTGCTCCTGGGCCACCCGGCACCTCCCCTCCTAGCCCTGCTGGCACTTGCTTCCCGTCCAGATCCTTCTGTTCCTGGGGACGGACGGTGGGCTTATCTGGCCTTCCTGAGTGCATTAAGTGGGGCCTGTTTCCTCCCTCCGACTTCCCACACCGTTTGGTTGTGTTTCCTCTTCTTGTCGTCACTTGGGAAGCCCTGTGGTTGTTCATCTTCCCCTCCCTCCGCCTGCAGGATCATTTATTTCATTTCTCTGAGGACTGGAAGGGGTGCTGCGCCCCCTCTTCCGGGCCAAGCTCTCTCTCTCTGCGCCCCAGGCTCTCTCTCCGGCTGGCCTGCCCTGGGGCGATAGCTAGACCTTCTTCTTCAGGATGGCCGCCCCAGCCTTGCTGCGGATGTGCGGTGCATGTGGTCTGCAGTGTCTGCTTAGGGTGAGGTCCTTTCCCGGTGGCGTTTCTTCTCTGCTCCTCTTTTGCTTTTCACTTACTTTCCCTCCAGCGACTTAGCCTCCTTGTGCCATAGGGACTTCATATGAACATTTTCTTTGCTTTTTATACTTTACTGTTTCCTGATTGGGTTTTTATCCCTCAGTTGTGTGCAAGGTGCCAGGGAGTGGGAGACAGAAGGATCTCAGGGACTTGCTGAGACTTCTGGGGACTGTGTGAAGTGCATGGAGCCTCCCTCTTGCGGGTATGTCCTTGGATGTCTTTGCCCAGGCGGGTGATGTGGAGATCTTGAGCCACAGTGGTTATGGGTCTGTGATAGCTGTGGTGGAGCCCTGGAGCTTTGGAGCAGTCTGAAACTGTGCATCCTTCAGCGCTGTGAATTTTGTTTGGGACAAACGAGCACCCTTTCAGAGCAAACTGCTGTCTACGGTGAGAACGGACGAGGGGCCTCTGCTGCCGTGCCATGGTGCACATCACGTGGAGCGAATCACCGAGGTGTTGTGATGTCAGAAGTAAACTTTCTTGGCCTGTGTTGCAACAAGTAGAGCATCGCATGAAAGGAGGTAACAGTTCTGCTACTCTCAGTCCTACAAAGCCGCTGTGCGATCTGCCTGATGTTTGGGCGTGGCTCACAGGAGGGACGGCGGGACACTGCACCTGGGGTGGGGACAGCATCCATCACTCACCCGGGGTGCGGCATGGCCACTAACATGCGGCCTGGCAGCCAGGGGAGGTGTTAGGGTTCTTTGAGGCGCTGTTTTCTGGGACGGGAGGTGGATGTTGGACACACCGTGCCTGGTCAGAAGCCTTATGAGAGAGGCTTTGGTTTACCATGGGGAAGTTCCTGTTGCTTACTACCCAGAACAGAGCACTTCGGGGTTGGAACGTGCCACCGTGATGCTCACTGCCTTTCTGTCCCAGGCTCCAATGGCTCCGGACTACGCTGGGCCCCCCTGTATGGTGCTCTCAGGGTCCTGACCCCGTGCCGTGGGGCCTGGGGTGTTGCTGTTGCTCACCCAGGCCTCCTCGGGTGTGTTCAGAAAGTACCCGGATGCATTCAGAGGAATAATTAGCGTATCCTGTAAGATATGAATCTTAATTCCTAAATTACATATTTAGCAGATGGTCCAAAATAGCACTTGTAATGGCAACATTCAATTAGTGAGTTTAAAAAATGTATATTATTGCAACACTCTCCGTGGGTTTTATTTAGAGGTTTCTAAATATAGCGCTATAAAAACACAGAAGTGTTGCAAACTGTTTACACCCACACTGCGGCAGTGCGCTCTGCGCTACACGTCCCACGTCCCATCAGGGCGCGGGGTGTCGTGTCCAGAAGGACACAGTTTCCTCCTCTGCATGGACAGCGAGGAGCAGCATGGCCAGTCCCAACCCCCCATGCCGCCCAGGCTCGTGAGTTCCCACACAGCTGCTAGGAACCCCCACTTCTGAGTGTCTTGGTGGGGCTTGACTCACATGGGGCTCAACGTGGGGCCCAGTGCACACTTGACTCATGTTGCATGCTCGTAAAATCCGTTTTCTGCACCTGATCCTGGGGGTGCCTCCAGTGGTCTCATGGCAGCCTAGCTCTGGTACTGTCCACATCGACAGAGGAGGAAGCGACGTTTGAGGTCCTGCTCCAGTTCAGGACAGAGCTGGGGTCCCACCGTCGAGGGCTCCATCTGGGGTCTCCAGAGGCAAGCCCATCGCCCATGGTACTCACCGTGGTCCAGTCATGTTTGGGGGTTCTGAGTTGAGGGGTGGGCGTGGGGAGCCGGGGCATGGCCCTGCTAACGCCCCCTCTCAGGGTGACATAAGCCGCGGAAGCAAGAGTGGGATTAATTTGGGCTGCTGTCGCAGAGACTGCTTCTGCCTAGAGCCTGAGGTTCTCCTCCGTGGCCCTCCTCCTCCTGCTCTGTCCGTCCTTCCGCTCTGTCCGCACTGTGGGAGGAAGCACTGAGCCCAAGCAGTCACCGACGGGAGCGCCTTTGTTGTTTCTGCCCTGAAAAGAGGAAAGTTTCTTACCAACTTTAAAGAACGCGAGCCAGCACAGGCCTCCCCCCACCTACCAACCCCTGGATCTCTCTGAAAAGCAGGCCTTCCTGGTAATCAAGTGTTTACAGAGGAAGGCTTTGTTCAGACCCTTCCTAGGGCTCTGTATGTTTAAACAAAGAGCTTTTTGGACCTAAACACAGATGTTCATTTGAAAATGAAAAATCAAATTATGCGGATCCAGCTTTTGAAAGTTAATGCCCTATAGCAAGCAAGACAAAGAGAGGAGACACTGTGTTGTAAATTTCACTTAAATAACTTTTTATTTTAAATAAAGTTTTAAACTAAAGAGGAGTCATTTGAAAGCTGCTCATCTTCCTCTCTGTCCTCCAATGGAACATCTGTGCTTCTCGGGAGGCTGGGAAAGACATGAATGCACAGCTAACCGGCAGAGAGCTCTTTTTACCATAATTACACCTTGCTCATTTCAGAAGCACAATGCCCGCATGAAATGCCAATTAAGCCTGCTATGTTAATGAGTCGGAGCCTGAATGCCCGATTACAGCGGACACGAATCCCACCGGAACGGAACGGGTTTGATAGGACCCCTGAGTTTGTTCTGTTTTAATGGAAACGTTACCATATGTAGCGAAACTCACCACTCGCTTTTATTTAAAAGTGATCCATTTTGGGTTTTTTTTGGTCAGCAGATTTTAAAATAGGTATATTCTGAACCCCTGGAGGGGAGCCTTGTCCCCTCTGCTCTAGGTGGCTGCATAGGGCATCTTGAAGGTCACTGTGACTCCGCTTGCCGCGGGCCTGGGTGCTCTGTGGTGCAAGGCTCAGGGTGTTGCCAGGCGAATCCAGCCCAGGTCAGCAGTGACAGTGACAGGCGTCCAGGTACCGTGTCCATGTCTGGGGTGGCAGCTTGGACACGTGTCTGGGGTTGAGAGCCCTGGACGGCAGAGCTCTGGGTGTCCGGCGGATCCTTGGGTCCCAGTGCTCCGGTGCCCATGGAGGAGCTGCTCTGCACTGTGGCGTCCCCATCTGTGACAGCCAAGCCCTCTCTGGCGGTTTCAGGTAGAAGCACTGGGGACTCGGTGCTGGCGCGTTTGCTGCGGCATCGGCTCCTTCTAAAGCTGCCTTCCTGAACTTGGTGCCGACAACGAAAGTGGTCAGCCCGATCTTGGGCAGGGCCCATCACTTGTGGGTGGGTGTCGCCAGCGAGCAGGGCAGGAATGCCGACCTGCTGCTGGGAGAGAAGAAAGCAGTACTCCCTTCCTTCAGCATTGCTCAGAGGAGGGTCCCCTGCAGGGTGGGCAGAGCCCCTCTGACCTGTGGGGTCCATGTGTTGGGCTCCAGCGGTCAGGCTCCTTTCTCTTAGGCTGCTTCCTGGGGTCAGTCATGCAGATTCTCTGGCCTTCAGGACACCCTGTGTTCTCCCTGTGCCCGGCCAGCCCTTTGGCTCCGCCTTCTGGGACTCCTCGGTTAAGTTGGCCCTTGTGCTTTTGTCTTCTTCATAGCACTTAGTGCCTGGCATTGGGGCCCTCCCCTCCTTCTTTGCTGCTGACATACCTGCAGTGAGAAGTGCCTGTCGTTGTCCTGGGCTGTGGTGGCCAAGCACGTCTCACCCCCAGATGGCCGTGGGAAGACGGCCAGTCCCTCCCTTGCTCCCATATCCTGCCCTGGACAGGGAGGACTATCTTTGGGTGGCTGGGGTGGGGGCCCCATCTTGGGCTCGAAGCGCACTGTGTGTCTCGTGGTGAAGTATTTGGGAGGGATGTGTCCCTTGCTCGTTACTCCAGGAGCCATCCTCGGGCTAGGGTTTTATGACTACCCAGCCCATGGGGCTTGGGGGCATCTGACATGGACATTTGCACCACAGGTGGGCAGTGGAGGGCCACTCAAGGCCCCGGAGCGGGGCCGGGTGATGGATGCGCGGAGCAAAGCAGGCTCCCCTGGCTTAGGATAATTACTGTGGGATTTGGCGGTGCTGTTGTCCACGGAGAAGGCATTCGGGGTGTCAGAATGAAGCATGGAAGTATCAGACAGTTATGTTTTCAGGTTAAGAATTTAATGAGGAGTAAATTCATTTAAACCAGAGAGCTGGCTGTAGGGGAACTTCCTCCGCAAGAGCGTTGTTGCACGGCTCTCCTCGCTGCTGACATTTCATCCTTCATCGTGCGCGCTCCAGCCCTCTCCCGGGAGGGCCGCCTCCTGCAGGCAGCAGAGTGTTGGACGTGTGGATCCAGAATGTAAAGCCACGGTCTCTGCGGACCACGCCGCGTCCCTCGGCTGTCCTCCAGTCGCTGGTGATGGCTCCCCTCTGACATGGCCGGGCGGGGTGCACTGTCACCTGCTTTGCCCTGGCCTGGCCCACGTGGGCGTGCGGCGGCTTCCAGACCACAGCTGCCTATGGGGCACGGGGGGTGCCTTCTGGTCATCATTCCTCTGGCTGAAGATGCTTCTGCTCGAGGCAGCTGAAGCTACACGTCTTCTCCTCATGGGTGGTTTTCAGACACCGGCTAAATGTTTCATTTTCTGCTGGGTTCTTGGGGGCCCTTTCTTCCATGCCTGGGGGACTCTTTTGCAGCTTGTGATCAGGACTCGAGTGACTGGTGGCTCCCCCGTCTCACACTCTCCCCACCATGTTCCCAGAGTCCAGGGCACCATCTGAGACTGTCCGTCTGGCTCCAGGTGCCACCGGGGGACTCTTGTTCCGCAGTTGAGTGTGCTAAGCCACGCGGCAGGCTACTCTGGGTGGGTGGTGTGCCCTGCCCTCCCCCTCCCTCCGTTGCTTTAACCAGTGGTCCCCCTGACACCTGGCGGGTGGAGGGGTGGTGGTGGTGGGAGCTTGCTGCTGCATGTGGAGTCCCAGAGCCCCTGAGCTCAGTCCACACCTTCTCCATAGACCAGGTGGTGGGCTGTGCCCGGTTCCCAGCAGCCCCGCCTCTGTCAGATGGATCCCAGGAGGGGGGGCGTTCCAGGGTTCTTCATCTCTCCTTTCCGCTTCCCCTCCCCTGCTCCTGCATTTATTCTCTGAGATGGGAGCACCGTCATGGAGCATTGCCGGCCGCTGTGTGCTGTCCCAGGAGCATGGGCTTGGTCATCTGGCGAGGAGCCACATGCACTAACATGGCTATGGGGGGCTAGCCTGGGACACAATGCAGGAGAGAAGGGGCACCTGCCTCGGCTGGCTGGGGCTTGTCACAGCAGGAGTGGGTGACCTTGACGTTGAGGCTTGGCATGATAGGAGTTCTCCATCGGTGGGCGGTGTGTGGGGGGGTCTCTGCACGAGAGAGCTCATGGGTGGGAGGGAACAAGGCCAAGGGTAGGCCTTGCATGATGGGGTCCTGGATGGCTGTGCACATGGGGGCTGGGGTGTGATCCCAGGGTGTTGTCCTTGCTCTCCTTAGGTTGTAGGGCTGACATCCTGAGAAGGCGCAGTGCCCCGTCCGCCCAGCCTGTTGTGCAGCATACCTTCTCGGGGAAGGAGGAGAGAGCGCCGCACCATCCTCGGGTGGTAGGCCTCGGGTCTAGTTTAGATGCCCAGTGCACTTGTTGGTGGTGGCGAGTGCAGCCGCAGGGCCTGGTTCTCTCCTGTGTCCTCCCCGCAGCCTGTTTGTGGCAGCAGACTGTTACTTGTGTGCCACGGAACAGGGCCCAGAGGCTCTGAGAGGCCCACACCCCAGGTGCAAGGCGTTGGGTGAGTGAGGCCTTCGTGGCTCCCTCTGCTGCCTGCACCGCACTGCGGAGCACGCTGCCTTTCCTTGTGCCGTCTGAGTGTTTATGGGGCGCGTGGGAGGCTTGGGGCTGCTTGGGGCCTGTTTGCAGAGCGCACGGCCCGGCAGACCAGCCAGCAACAGCTGTGCACTTGGGTCAGCTGATGGGAGAGTATCTTTGTTGTTCCCAGTCTCGCTCTGGCCCGGTGCTCTCTGCCTCTGAGTGGCCTCCAGGGCCGAGCATCCTCTGGGGGCAGAGCCGTCTGCATCTGCTGACACCGTGGACGGGGGTCTCCCCTTGGTAGTGGGCTCCATGCTTAGAAGGACACTGTTCAAGTTGGCTACTTAAGACGCACATAATTGGAAGGGGAGCCTTCCCTGTCCCGCATGGCAGAGGATTGTAAATCTTCTCTGATTAAAGGGAGCGGATTCAGAGGGTGGGAGAGAGGAGTTGGAGACAAATTGGCAGCGCGACTCCCTTCCTTTTGCTGATGGGGAAAGTGGTTAATTAGGTGATTTTTCTCTTCCTCTGACACGTGCAAATGAGACTCTGTTAATAACTGAGCTGTTACGTAAATGGTGAAATTTCAACACCCCTGTCAACTTGTCAGGCGTGTCTGCAGAGTCGAGGTGAGCTTGAGGGAGAGACACTTGAAGGCTCTTGCCTCTCGTGGGGTCCTCTGTAAACTCCCGGGGCTCGCTGTGGGCAGGGGTGGGGGCACCCCATTCCCATCCTCCAACCTGTCTGGGCCTTGCAGCTACTGAAGATGGAGGTAGCAGGATGAGTTGCCAGGATGAGGTCAGGGGTCATTGCCCGGGGCTCAGGCTCACCTCGCCACGCTTCTCCCCTGCTTCTTGCGTGCGGGAGCACCAGCGCCAGGCTCTGGCCGCGCATGGGTGCGCGTGTGTGGGGGTCTTGGGAGCCGGCTGTCCCGGGTCGGCGGGGCTCAGAGCAGGACCCTGGGCACTGGCCAGACCAGGCGGCGTTTATCGTCCTTAGGAAGCAGGCTTTTCGCTCTCAGAAGTGTGTAGCTGAGACATTCTTTTCAGTCTTTTTTCTGTCAAAACGCCAGAATCTAAGAAGCTACTGCTTTCTCACACGGGCTTTCGGGAGTAAACACGATCTCATCACTCAGGTGGGGTCTGTTGGTCTGCTCCCTGTTTTCCAGCCAGTCTCCATCGGGGGCGTGCCAGGCCACTGGCTGTGGGCTTGGAACCTCAGCCGGCTCCTGCCATTTGTTTTTTCTTCCTCCCAGACTCTTGACAGGTTGTTCTTGAACCCCCGTGCCCCCCAACCCGCCCTGGGGTTCTGCGCTGTGTGTGGTTCACTCTGCAGGCACCCCCAGCCAGTGGCAGTGACACATGTGGAGCATGAACCCATGAGGGCTCAGGCCTCCTCCTGCACCCCGCCAGCACCAGGACTGCCTGTGTCTTGGCCTCCCAGCCGGATGGACCATCTCGGGGGATTGTTCCTGGAGGACATGCGGCCTGGGCCTCAGGAGTGCCACCAGGACATGGTAGCCGAGCTGGTTCCTGGCCTGAGGCATGGAGGCCCTGACCCTGTCTGGTGGATTTTGAAGACGTGGATCTTCTGGCTCAGGTTCCTGGGACTTCCATACCTCCCACCCTGATGCGCGCTCTCCACTCTCCACTCCTGCCTGGCCTCTGGGTGGCGGGTTGTTAGTATAGTGGAGACGGGTAGTTGTCTGTCTTGCAAATCTAAAATGAGATTTTACTTTTTAAATAAAAAGAAAGGAACGCTTGAATATTTGCAGCTGGGAGATGGCAGAGATTAGAAATGCTACTTATCTCTGTAGCACAAAAGAAGGGGAGCGAAGTGCTGCTGAATACTGATGAAGCCGCGACCGCACGAGCCGCTGTGGGGACGGCCGCCCTTGCTGACGAGCTCCATGGGGACAGGGCCGGCGTTCCCAGCTGTGCTGCGGGCCAGCGGGCGTCTCAGGCCGGAGTGGGAAAGTCACCCTGGCTCTGGCTGGAACTTCCTGAACTCCAAGTGCCTTGTTCTGGAGTCCTGCCTGGCCCCGGGCCGCGTTGCCCCCATCTCTGCCGTCCCCTGTGCAGCCTCCAGGCCTGCAGCACCCGCTGTCCCCCTCTATAGCTCCCTCACTGCCCGTGTAGCCGCTGGGTAAGGTCACACGGCTCCCTGGGCCAGTGTGTCTTCCCGTCTTCATTCCCATGGCCTGCAGTCTTGTGGGTGCACACAGATTGCACTACTGCCACATGCTGTGTGTCCTCAGCATCGCTCATGCCCCTCATCCGCAAACCAGACAGGACCGCATGCACACATAAGGGCATGCTGCCACGTGCCCGGCCTCCTCCTGGGCTGGGGTCATGGTTGCTGTATGCGGCCGGCTTCCATCGGGCGACCCATGCTGACCACCCCACCGTGGGCTTGGCTTGCCCTCACCCCCACAGCCCTGTCTTCCCCCTGTTCCAAGCTGGCATGTTCTTACTAGGTGGACTCGTGCACTGTCCCTGCCTTCGGCAAGGAGTAGGCCAGCATTGACTGAGCACCCTCTGTGGGTGGAGCCTGACTGATGGGGCACTCTGTGGGGCTTCTTGTGGAGGCCGGCTGCACATGTCAGACTCTGAGGTTGTCCTGGAATCTTCGGAGTTGAAGCTGTGTGAGGTGTGTTTTTGGAATAAGGGGGACCCTGAGAAGGCAGAGCTATGCAGCCTGGGGCCTGCTGTACCAGGGACTCGACTGGGTCCTTGTCACTTGCATCTCACCTCATCCCCAGAGGTACTGCGTGCTGGGCGTGGTCTTATGTTGCTGCGGTGCTGATGACAGCCGAAGGTGTCCACGGTCATCAGATGCCTCATGTGTAGGAAGGGGGAAACTGAGGCAGAGAGGAGGCTGCTGCCTGGCCCATAGTGTGCGTCTAAAAGTGGGTGTCCTCGCACCAGCGATGACTTCTGTGGCTGGTCACACCTTCATGCCCAGTGCTCTTTGGCATTGCTGGTCTTACTTTCAGCCTAACAGAGGGTCCCTATATGGGGGCTAAGGAGACTGAGGTTGTGGAGTAAAGACCCTTGCCCAGAGTCACACAGCCATTCAGGGGCAGGGGTGGGTGGAAGTTGGGGCTGGAGCTCACGTTCTCACCCATATGCGTTGCCAGGGCTCTGTGCCCTCCGCCCAGCCCTGGGCTCAGCCATGCTGGGTGGGTGCTGCCTGAGCCAGCCCGTGCCCTAGCGTTCGTTATTGGGTTCCTTGGAGGGGCTTGAGTTGACGGGTCTGCCTGAAACAGGCACAAGAAGGTTCTCCCGGCACCATAGCCTTCTGCCATGGGGGTTGCTTCTTGGTGACCCTGGCCTTGGCCCTTGTGTCGTTTGCTAAGGAGCTCCATGATGTTGCCTGCAGCCCCTGTCACCACCCCTTGCCTCCTGTGCATGGTGAACAAAGCAGAAGTGGACCCCAAGGGGGTCCCAGGAGGGCAGCGGAAAAATTGAAAACCTGGTGTGGGCCAGTGCAGGAAATGACATGGGCTCTAGGCAGTGGAAACCAGAGCCAGATTCCTGTTCAGCCACGAGGTTGCTTGTGCCTAAGAACCAGATCTCATACATTAGCTTGCAGGTGGGGACGCTGGGGGGTAGACAGCCCAGCCCACATGCTCAAGAGGGACTGGGTTTGTACCCAACCCACCACACAAGGGAGACACTTCCTTTTTCTTCTGGGAACCCTGGTTGTGGCCGACTAGGACAGCCTTTGATGGGCTGGTCTCTTGGAGACCATCCTCCCTGTCCAGGTAGGGACCCCATGCTTGTGGTGAGCAGCACCTGCTTCCTCGTTTCTGTGCCCTCCGAGGTGATGTCACATCCCTATTCTCTTGGTGGGTGGCTGGGGGTCGGTGTAGGTGGCCCTGAGATTTTCCACCCCTGCCGGACCCTTGCTGTCAACACACTCTCCCCTCCTCAGGGAAGCGCAGTCTTCCTGGGAGAAGACCCTGGGCCCCCACCCCGGGCTGGGGGCTGCCCCTGAGCGTGCTGTACACCCTGTCTCTGCACTGCCCTGAGTGTGTGTCCACAGATGCTGTGGCTTCTGCACGTGTTCTCCCCCTTGCTCGCCTCCCGAGAGTCCTCCCTGGTGTCCTGGCCCCACCGGGCCGGCTTGTAAATGCGCATGCCTCCCTGTGTATGCCTCGACAGAGCTCATGATACCATGTGTGCAGAACAGCACAGACGTGTGTGTGGTACTCACACACAGTACAAGAGTCGTGTGTCGGGTGTTGCTGTCTGTCCATTGTCCCCGCTCTGTGATGCTTCCTTGTGCGAGCTTGCCCTGGGTTCCAAACCGCTCTGCTGTTGGCAGGCATTTGGGTGGCTCTCTGCTCGGGCCGCTGGTGAGTGTGTGCGGAGCGGCGGGTGGGCAGGGCCCCCGGGGCCTCCACCGACGGCGGCCTGTTGTCCCCGTGCTGTGCCGGGAGCCCTGCTCACACCGTCTCTCACCACCATTGTGTCCTGGGGCCGCTTGCCTGTCCAGTTTTGTGATGTGTGCAGTCAGGCCTTGTGCCCGTTTCCCCATCATGTCGTTGGCTTTATACACACGGATCTTTGTGGGTTCCTTGGATAACGTGTGTGTGTGTGCGTGTGTGTGTGTGTGTGTGTGTGTGTGTGTAGCGGACTCCTTCTTCTTGAGCCCAACTCATCAGCTTTTTCTCTTTGTGTCTTTCAAGACATCTTTGATGACTTGGAAAAGCACTCCGTGTTTGTTTCCGAAAGCTGTCTTATCTTGCCTTCCCCGTCTAGATCCCCTGTCCGTGGACCTGTGTGTAGATCCCCTGTCCGCGGACCTGTGTGTAGGTCCCCTGTCCGCGGACCTGTGTGGCGTGCCGTGAGGTGCAGGGTTTCAGAAGCCTCCTGTGCCAGGTGGCTAGCCGGCCAACCTGGTCACTTTTGGAAAAGACCACCCACCATTCCCTGCTGGACTGTTGTGATCACTGTATGCATTGACTGTGCATGTTTGGGGCTGTTCCCTTAGTTTCTTAGTCCATCTGTATACGCGTTTCCTTCTGATGAGTGTACATAGAGGAGGAAGAGGCCCGGAGGCTGAGCTCTGGAGGAGCCTGGATTGAGGCGGATCTGGGAGCCGCAGGTAAGGGTGTGTCACAGAGCAGGGGTGATTGACGTGTGGCTGCCTCAGGCTGACCCGTTAAGACGACCCTTCAGAAGTTTGCGGCATGGAGTTTGTGGTGGCCTTGACCGTAGTGGGTTCTGTGGAGGTGCGGGGGCAAGCCTGTGTGAGTGACCGAGCATGCCCAGAGCCCGAGCAAGGTGGCTCGCGTGAGTTCTGCAAAGGGGATGGGTGAGCCAGTTGGGCTGGGTCTTCAGGGCACACGAGCTGACGAGGCGGGCTGTGTTCAGGGTGCATATTAACGGGATGGCCTGGACAGTGGGCTCTGCTGGAGGTGAGTGCGTCACTGATGAGAGGAGGTGGCGTCAGGGTCTGCTGTGGCTGGGACGTGGGCCGCCATCCGGGCCAGCAGCAGGAGGGGCTGCAGAGTGGGCCTAGGGGAAGGAAGGTGTGGTTTGTTCTGTTTCCTCCATGGAAAGCAAAGGAGGACTCTGCGGCCAAGCCTGAGGTTGGTGGAGATTGGTACCTGAGATGGGCATGAGAGACAGCGGGGCAGGGACGCGGCATGACTGCTTGGGGGGCACCAGCCAGCAAGGCCCTGCGTTCCCCTCAGCGATACTCAATTGTGCTGCTGCAGGGGTGCGGCCGATGTGATGGTGGCAGCCTTGGGTGTCGTCAGCCCCTGTGGTGAAGTCAGCAGGGGAGCAGAGGTGCAGAGTGAGAGGCATGGTCTCACTGATGCTGGACTTCCCACTGGGATGAGGAGGGGGGCGAGGACAGTGGAATCTGTGGCCTGTGGGCAGCAGGGATGGAGCCGGGTCACAGTTCCTGGAAGGACAGTCAGGCCCTCCTGTGAGGGCTCAGGGGGGCAGGTACTGGGAGGGCAGGACAGGAGCTGAAAGACACCTTGTGGGAGCAGCCCAGCTGCCTGGTAGGTGTGCTGTGAGGAATGGCAGCTAGGCCAGATCCTGCCGGATCTCAGTGCATGTCTGGGATGGAACCAGTCTCCTCTGTCATGGTCACACTACCCGCTGGCTTCCTCGTGACACCTCTGGCTACACCCTGAGGACGCCTCACCCCGGCAGCATTCACAGGGCAGTAAGAATGTGGGTCATGGCGTGCACTCTTTGCTGAAACCCTCCAACGGCTTCGTGTCTGAGGGGGAGCTGACCAGTCTCTGCAGTGGTTCCCCAGCCCCTGCCTGGGACTTCCTCCCCGTCTTCACCGTCTCCCTGCCTGCTGCCGCCCTCCCGAGCCCCCACATTAGGGGTCATCCTTTCTGGGCTAGCTCTTCACCTTCTCTTATGGTTTCCTTTGTGCCGCTTGTCTCTCCAGTTGCTTTCATGTCCTTGGGAGCAGCTACTGTGCGTTCAGACAGCGGCCTGACATTTCCAGCCTGTGCCTTCCCAGCTGTGCCCTCTTTTCGGGGGAGCCCAGCCCAGCCCCGTTGGCCCAGTGAGCAATCAGAGCTTCCCTGCCACCTCATCCCGGTTCCTCTGGCTGGCCAGTGCCCAGGGTCTGCGGCTTCTGGTGTCCGTGACATTGGCTGTGGACGTGCCAGCGACGGGGGCCGGCTGATCCCCGGGTTGGCCAAATCTCCCTGGCCCATGTGCTGGGAGGGAGCCTTCCACGCCCGGAGGGATGGAGAGGGGCAGGCCAGAGCTCTTTGAGTAGCTTTTTAAGATTGTGATTACAAAAGGAACCCATTCTCATTTACAGCATTTGACAAAAACAAAGCAAAAGAAAACCAGGACAGCTGAGAATAAAGGTTTCCCACAGTCCTTCTGTCCTGTGAGAACCACCGTGAACGTGTTGGCTAAGATCCTTGCTCACGTAGAATCGGTGTTTTCCTGATACTATTTTTAGGGAAGTGTAACACCCTGTGTAGTTTGTGGTTTGGGTCTTCTTTCTTTGTTTAATCTCATGAGCATTTTCCGTGTTAAATATTCCTTTAAAACAACTTTTGGCTGTAACTTTCTTTACGAATGCTCTATTGACCCAAACTTGTTATTAGATACTTTTTTCATTTTTTCCATTTTTCTAAGTAACACTTTGATTGGTACACACGTCAGCAAACCTGTCTGCATCCCTGGCCATCTCCTTGAGGAGTCCTTAGCCTGGGACTGGTGCCAGGAAAGTCCGCGTGTTCTCTTGTATGACAAGACGTCTGGGCTGCTGTAGCACTCAGGGGTCCTGGTGCTCACTCAGTGGCGACGGCAGGCCGGGGTGACCCCACAGCCCAGGGCGGGTGCAGGTCTGGCCCCGCCCCCGATGTGCCGTTTGACCTTGGCCAGGAGCTCGTGCTCTCAGAGGTTCCCAAGGGAGATCGGAATAGAAACGGTCGGCGTCAGCATGGCCGTGCCCCTGCGCACGGCAGGACCTTCTCTGTCAGCACCCCTCCCGAGGCGGCCGGCTTTCTGACCTGGATCGGCTTGTTTGTGCCACGCTGCTTGGACACCAAGGTGTGCTTCAATGGTTTTCCTGAGACCCTTCTCCTTGAGGGGCACTTGTGCCCACCCCACTCTGGGCCTATGGGACGGCACCCCGTGCTCAGCATGGGCAGGACCCTGTGCGCACTGGTTGTACTTTACTCGGGCCCCCGCACCTGGCTGGTTCTGTGCATGTCCAGTGCTGGGGGCCCCGACAGGCTGTGGAGCCCCTGCCCTCGCGGCTGTGGCATAGTTGGTCCTGGCTCCGGTGCCGCCCCAGCCCTGTGTGGAGACTAGAAGAGGGAGGAAGTGGGGTGCACTTGGAAGTCCTGTTAACAGACACGTGCTCACTGTCTTGGCCCCACTCGTCTCAAGCTCCCGGTGGTCTTGTTTCCTCGAAAGCTCCCTGCTTTAGCTCGTCTGTGACCTCAGCATTCCTGGCGGCTCCTTGCCCCGATGTAGGGCACCCCACTCCCCTGCCACCTTGGCGTTCTACCTGAGAGGAGCAGAGCGGTTGGGGGCACCGTCTGTCCCCTCTGTGGCGTCTCCGGGGCCCCAGGGGAGGAGGGGCGGGCGGTGCCTGTGGTTGTGTGCATTTCTCTCTGGCTAGCGCCCACTCAGTCTTTGACCTGCTCCTTGTCACCGGCTGAGTGATAGATCTGGAGTCTCTGATTGGAGGGGCTCTGGCAGCCCTTGTCTTGAATCTCCACATGACCGAGATTTGGTTAGTTGAGGCCGAGGCCCAGCTCTTCACCTGTGTCATTACTGCTTCTCATCCTTTCCTGGGGGCCGGCTTCATCCCCTTCCTCCTGCCTTTGGGTTTGGTGCGTTTCGGGAGCCTGCCTTCCCTCCTGTCAGGTGTCCCGGCCTGATGCAGCCCTGTGGGGCAGGCCTTGTGAGTTTACTTGCCACGCCCCTAGCGGGGTGTCAAGGAAGCAGGCCGCGGGCTGTGCCCTCCCAGATGGGTGTCTGACTCCCACGGAGCTTGAGCTGCCCACGTCTCAGGCCGGGCTGCAGGGAAGCCTGTCCCGTGCTATGAGGACACCCCCTTCCTGCGGCCCAGTCCCAGCCGTCTGACGTCTGATGTTAGGGGAACACGGTATGTCGGCATTACCTATTAAACAGCACCTTATCGAGGGGTCATTACATCCCATCAGATGCTGACACCCCGCGCATCCTCCCGCCAGGGCCTGCCCTGCCCCCGGCTGCTGGGTGGGTTCGGTCCCCCTTGCTGCCCAGTGAGGTTCTGGCGGGGTTCCCCTGGCTTGTTGTTCTTTCTCCCGTGTGGACCGTGGGCAGTATTTCTGCGCAGGTCTGGTTGAGCGTGTCCTTGGCTCAGAGTGTGGCATTTGCACTCCGCCTGGGGGAAGCCGCCGGCCTGCTTCACTCGTGCCCTCACGGTACCTGCTGTGGTGGGTCTCGTGGGTGCAGCGAGGCCAGGGGTGGCTCCTCTTGGGTGTTGTCTTCGTCATTCCGCTCGCCCCACCCCTCTCTGAGTGCTTCCTGACCCATCGGGTATCTTCCTTTTGAAGTGCTCTCAGCGTAGATGTGACTTAACGTATTTTTCTCCTTATTTGCTCACAGCCTTTGTCTGTTTTTCTGTCTTCTTAAAAAGTAATTTTGGAGGAGTTTTTAATAGCTTGAGGAAATTAGCCCTTTGTCTGGAAATATGGTTTCCCAGTTTGACATTTTCGTCTATTTGCTCATGAAATTTTCCTGCCGATGTTAATTTTTAATTGTTATCTAGTTGAGTCCATGGGCCTTTTCTTTCAGTGCTTCTGTTTTGTTTTTGTTAACGTGGGAGTGCAGAGTGGACGTTGTCTTTCCTCAGTCGGGATCGGTCTCCTGCAGTTTGCTCTGTCATGCTCTGGTTCTTGGGTCTGGAACCCCTGACCGCTGAGGCTGTCTTGTGTTCAGAGCAGTGGGCTCTCGCTGTGTGGTCCAGAGACCTCTGGTTGTCCTAACAAGACCCTGTGGACAGCCAGTCTTTCCGCGATGCCAGGCTCCTCTGACCAGGAGGTCTCAGTCCCTTTCCCTTGTTTTGAGCGTGAGGACGTGCCTGGCTTTGGTTCCGGTGGCTGCGTGTGGTGTCCGTGGGCCCAGGTGGTGGGGTCCCTCTGTGTTTTCTCCGTGTCCCGGTTGCGGTTGCTTTCTCCACATGAGCTCCAAGTGTGGTGGCCTCATTTCAAATAAGGGCAGTTCTCATCGGCATTGCCTTAAACATACAGGCTCATTTAGGGGAGTTGGTGTCTTAATGATTCTGACTCTTGAATACACTGTCCAGATGTGCCTGCTGGTTTGTCTTTTTCTGCTTTTCCTAGTAGTTAAAATTACCTTCCAGTGGATTTTACAGTTACTTTATCTTTTTTGTTGCCCGTGTTGGGGTCTTTTCTTCTGTGACATTGTCTGGGTTTTCCCATTCGGTCCGACAGGGAGACAGTGCTCAGTTCTGTGAGCCGGGAGCCGCACTCCTGCTCTGGACAGAGCTTGAGAGCTCGGGCATTCTGGTCTTGGCTGTGCTCCGTACTGAGTTGAGTTTTAGCCTTCCCAGACTCTGTTTTCTTTACTTTTCCCTGGGGGCGTTATGAGTGCCTCCCTTTGGGGTCTGGCATGAGGCTACCGGAGCCCGAGGGTGCACAGTGCCGTGTGTAGGGCTGGCACCCACGGAGCCGCTGCCCTTGTCACTGTCGTGCTCAGCATCGTGGTCAGCGTCTTCACCACTGGTGAAGTCTTCACCACTGGTGGCTTTGGAGTGGCCGCGTGTCTGTGAGTCCGGGCCTCGAGCCGCACGACTGCCTGCCATGCACAGTGCTCTCATGCTTATGCCTGGCTCCTGCCCCTTCGTCTGCGGCCAGGTCCCACTCTCCCTCTCCCTCCTCTCTCTGGAATGCTTGGCCCACCGTGTGAGAGCTTCTGGCGTGGCCCTGGCCCACTGTACAGGAAGGGAAAGCCGAGTGAGGGATCCCTGCAGGGCGGCTCCCTTCTCCTCTGGGTGTTCCAATGGACCGGGCATGGGGGTTGGTGCACACACCGCACATGGGCTGCGGCAGAGGTGCCGGCTCAGCCAGGCACACAGCCGGGCACATGCACATGGCTGGGGAGTGCTCACCCCAAGGCCTGAATTGCTGATGCCGGTCCCTGCTTCCCATGTGTATTCTAGCTGCTGCTCTCCCTTTCTGGACTCCAGTCCTCACTGCAGTGCTGAGGGCCCCCTCCCTGTGCACAGATCTGAGGGGTCAGTGTCTAGTTGGCCCCAGTGCTTCCTGGACCTATGCTCGCCAATGCCTGCAGGCGCGTGGCACTCCCCTGCTGCACCCCACCATCCATCTCCCAGCCCTGGGTGCACTGAACTCCTTGTCTTCCTCTCATTCGTTCAGGATGTTTTGCTCACCGCCTCCTAGGTGTTGGGTACCATGCATGGTGTTGCCCTCCCGCAGCTCCCTGTCTGGTGGGGTGGAGGAAGGGCCCACTGTGTGCCGTGCTGAGGATTGTGGGAGCTAGGGAGCTGGCTCTGACTTGGGCTGTGCAGGGACTGGGTCCGGTGGGAGAGACCTTGGGAGAGGCCAGGGAGAGAGAGCAGTGGGGAAAGAAAAGGGCGTCTAAAGGAGCGGTTGGCTGGTGCAGTGGTCAGGGGAGGGAGAGGCTGTGGAAGAGGGGAGCTGCAGGCAGGTGAGTCTCCCCCAGATGGGTGTGCCCCAAGTGGATCTGGGGCTCAGCCTGAGCAAGGATGCCCTCAGCTTGCTGTCCTCTTTTCAGGGACTCAGCCTAGCCAAGTACAGGAGCGGAGAGAGGAGCAAGTGTGGTCCAGCCACCTGGGCCCACCCCTGAGTCCTTGCTGGGCCTGGAAGCAGTGAGGTGCCATTGGGATCTTCTTTCTGGAAAAATGCTGTGTAAGGACCTCGCACTATTATCATTTAAATGGGACTTTTTCTACTACTGTGATGAAGTCTGGGCTCAGCCAGAGCAGGCTCCCTACTTGTATGGTTGTGTAGCTTTGGGATGCTAATCTCATAGACAGATGGCCACTTTGAAATCCATTTCCTGTGAAAAAATTGTGTGAAGGGAAGCACTTTCCTTTGTCACCAGCCTTCTTCCTCCTCTTGCTGGGCACCGCAGGCCTGTGGGACTGCTGAGCGGGCTTCTTATCCTGAAAGGCGCTAGTGATGCACACACAGGAAGGGGGCCCTTCAGGAGGCAGGGTGACCCACTGAGACAAAGCTCCGGCCTTCGGGGCGCAGTGGGCGGCTTCTGGTCTGTGTTCGCGGGCCATGTGGGAGACCGAGGACGGCGCCTGCGGTGTCCTCCCAGTAGCACCGGAAGCCCTGCCCGCCGTGGTCTCTGGGCTGCGTCTGCACGCAGGCGGCCCCCTGAGCCTCTGCTGGTGCCTGTGCTGTGGGTCTGTTGCTCCCCACCTGCCACCGAGGTTCTGCGTCAGGCCTTACGGTAAACCACAGTATCACCCTGGCTTCAACGGGATGAGCCCGTGCGCCTGAGCGGCCCTGCTGTCCCGTGAGCTTACCTTGAATGTTGCCGTGCTTGCACTGTGCCCGCGGCTGGTGTGCGCATTCACCGATGGGCCTCCTCTCCTTGGCCTCATGTAAGAACCTGGCGAGTAGGGGTTTTTATCCCATTTGTGGGTGAGGAGGTTGAGATGTGCACTGGGGCTCATCGTCTGACAGCATCCACACCCTCTCCGGTGTCTGGGGGGCGTCGTGCAGGGCAGACTGCAAGTCGCGCTAGCAAATGTGCCTCGTTTAAAACGTCCAGTGTCACACAGAGTGTGTTCTCCTACCACAAAGGGATGGAAATTAGACAACAGAGGGAAATTTGGAAAATCCGTAGACCAGAGGACATCAAACCACACATTCGCTAATACCAATGAGTCGAGGGAGAAACATGGGAAATTAGAAATGACCGTGGGTGAGCAGGGCACACACGTGGCACTCACAGGGACGCTCCCAGCTCTAAGGGCTGCACTAAGACAAGAAGATCACGTCCCACCTTAGTGAGCTGGAAGAAGACCAAACCAAATTTACAGCAAGCAGGGGGAAATACAAATTAGAGTTGAACGAAGGAGAGGATAGAAAAAAAGAACAAATAAAAAGTTACTTACTTGAGAAGATGAATAAAATGGGCAAACCATTAGCTGAACTGACTGAGCAAATGGGGGAGAAGGGTCAGCAAAGCAGGAGTGGGAGTGGGGATGTTGCTCCACGGAGGGAGAAGGGCCTGGGAGAGCACCGTGGGGGACTGTGCGCCCACACACTAGACTGTCTCGTGAGACACACAGAGCGCCAGAGTGGACTGAAGATGGGAACTATAGATGGACCTATGTGATTAGTAATCAGCAGCTGGAGTATTTCCAGCGAAGGTCCCAGGACCAGATTGCCTCATTGGTGAATTCTGCCTTATGTTTAAAGAAAGAGCTTACACAATGTTTCTCAAACTATTCCAAAACATAGAAGGGGAGGAATCCCTTTCTACCTCATCTTACGGTGTGCAGACAATTTCAGGAGCTCCCATTTGGGCCCCTGCCTTAGGGCACACACAGTGACTCAGGTGCTAACACCGTGAACTTGTGGAAGAAGCATTGGTGTCCTAAGTCTTTGTGACCTTTGACTGGGGAGTGGCTTCTTAACTAGGATGCCAGAAGCAAAGAGTGCTTCATCCGAATGAAATGCTTACGTGGGTCAAAGGACACTGTTAGGGAAGGGAAAAATCAGCCCACGGAATGGGAGAAGAGACTTGCAAATCAAGTATTTGATGGGGACCTAGCATCCAGAACGTCTAAAGAATTCTCACAGCTCAATGTCAAAAGGACTAAAAACGGAATTTTAAAAATGGACAAGGGGTCTGAGCCATCCACCCACAGAGGACACACAGATGGCCTGTATGCGATGTGGCTGGGATGCCGGCTATTAAGAACTCAGGGAACTGGGATTGGCGAGGAAGTAGAGAAATTGCAGCCATTTCGTGTGACATGGGGCAGGCGCCGTGGAGGATGGGCTGCTTGAGCAGATGCTGGCACACCCATGGCTGGAGATGGAGCAGTTGCCGTAGTCTGCAGTGGGAAGCAGCCCGGCGGCCCGGTGGCCGGGGAATCCATGATTGATTTTAAAAATAGGATGTGGCTATGTGACAACGTGGCTATCGCTCAGCCTTTGAAAGGAGGGGAAGTCTGGTACCCACTCCAGCATAGTCGAGCCTTGAGGACACAATGGTCAGTGGAAGAAGCCAGACAGAAGGAAAACACTATAGGATCCCCTTCACAGGAGGTCCCCGGAGTCATGTCTTCAAATTCAGAGAGATAGGAAGTAGAGGGTGGGCGAGGGGCGGAGGAGGGGAGGGGTCAGTGTTTCATGGGGAGAGTCTCAGTGTGGAAGACAGAACATTCAGGAGATGGCTGGTGGGGGCTGTACCAGTGTGCCTGTGTGCTCAGTGCCCTGGGAGTGTGTGCTTAGCAGAGGTTAAAACATATGCTATGTATATTTCACTGCAAACACAAAGGGCAAGGGACTTAAGTAGACGTTTTTCTAGATGCGCAAAGGTCACATGGGAGCATTGGGAGGACTGTGAGATGCCACCTCACGCCGGCTGGGATGGCCAGGAGCCGGGGAGGAGGGCGTGGCTCCTGGAGCAGTGAACTTCCGTCATCCTAAAGTCCTGACACTGACATATGGTGTCTCTGGAATGTGACTGTAAGAGACAGCAAGTAACCAGTGTTGGTCGAGCTGTGAGGAATTGGGAGCCACACAGACAGCGGGCAGGGTGCCAGGCGGTGCAGCCGCTGTGGGAACCAGTCTGATGGGTCCGCAGAAGGTTCACGCGGAGTCCAGCCTGGGGTGGCCGTGTGTAGGGCTGTTCCCTAGGGCACTGAAAATGCATGTGCCCCTGCAAGCCTGCACTGGAGTGCTGAGAGCCGTGCTGCTCACAGGAGCCAGGAGGCAGACAGAACCCAGCAGTCCACCCAGTGACGTGCAGATAAACCGGGCGTGGTGCACCTGTGCCGCTGGGGGTCGCTCATTCCTGATCAAGGCGTCGTGTGGCCTCACCTGGTACTGCGACGACAGACCTGGGACCCGTGGTGCACAGTGAGGGGGGCCCTGTGTGCACGATTCCACGGGGCTGGCACGTCCACACCAGGCGAAGCCATGGACACAGACCATAGGTTATGGGTGCTGGGCTGGGCAGGGGCTGGGGAGGGGCTGCCCGTGGGCTTGGGGTGAAGGAGTCTTCTTGAATATATGTTTGCATAGCATTGCAAATATACTAAAAACCATTAAATTGTTTAACATGGTGAAAATGGTGAATTTTCTGTAGATTTTATCTCAAAAAACAAGTCAGTCATGCAACAAATGGTTTTGTTATATAGTGACTGATAGGCTCACTGAGCAGCTGCCCCCCACCCCTGTCCCATTCTGTTTAAGTGGGGTTGGGGGATGCACAGTGCGGGGCAGGTCCTTGGCCCCAGGTGTGTGGAGGGCACTCCTGGGGTGGGCTCGGTGCTGGAGTAGACGAGAGCTCAGTGGGACCTCAGGGTAGTCTGAACTCAGTGCTCATCACTGCTTGGTGGGGACAGGGCCAGGGCTCAGGCTTCTGGGAGGGCGTCACCTTGTGTCGGAGTGGGGCACTGCCATGAGGGCACCCACTCGTTGCGGCTCCCTGGAGTTTGCCGGTTCTGTGATGGGCTGTGAAGGAGTCACTTCAGGGAACACGGTCTTCCAGTCCCTAGGTCTTCATGTGTGATGTGTGGGAGCATGACCATGATGAACTTGGGGCCACGGGAAACAGTGTGGGCACGTCCGGTCATCGGTCTCTGTATGTAGGTGGTTGCTGGAGCCTTGGTGTCTGTGGGCAAAACAAAGCTGGGCCTTGGAGCATTTTATAGGATTTGAAGTCCTTTTGCCTGTCCTCTTTATCTCTGCTGGTAAGACGTTTCTCCTGAGACGTGTCATGACCTCCATCCTGCCCGTGAGCTCCGTGAAGGCTGTCCCCCCGTGTCTGCTCTCCCTGGGCGGGTGCCCGACACTCAGTTTGCATTGATTTGTCGGCTGCGTGAGCAGCGAGTCCATGGCTGCCTCCAAGCCGGTGGTCGTGCCTTGTACAGGCTCAGGACTACATCGCTGTCTGCAGCAGGAAGAAAGATGGGCCGTGGCAGTCGGGTCTCCTCATTGAGGTCATGCCCTTGCGTCTGTCCTGTCTGCCGACTCCTTCCTTCCTTCTCCAATGGTGCTCCCTGGGGCCTGGCTGTGGAAGCCTTGGGGAGGTTTGGGGGCACGATGGGTGAGCCACAGTGTCCCCAGCCATGGGCCGGCAGGCTGGGTGTTCTTGGTGTTCTCCTCTCGGACCTGCTCTGGCAGATGGGCTGCTGGGGTCCCTGCATCACCTCTGACCGGTGCGCGTTGTGGGCGCCCACTGCTTGCAGCTGCTCCCACGACCTGCTTCTCTTCCGAGTCTGGCCGTGGGACCACGTGGCATGTCTGGCACTGCCACGACTGTCCTCTCTGTTGGCCAGGCTCCTTTTTTCCTCCAGAGATTTCAGAAAATTAGTGGAGCATTTGTAATTACACCAGACCTTTATTTTTCTACACTATCTATTCAGACACTTTTGAACTTGGAACTGTAGTATCCGGTCCGGGCAATAGAGCTGAATGTCCACCACCACCCCGTTACCCCTGCTGGCACTGTTCGTTCAAACCCCCCTTGGGTGCACAGATTGGAAGGTGATGGGAGAGGCAGTGCCCACAGCGTGTCGGGGAACATTCGTGTCCTTGGCCCATGGTCCTGCATTGGCACGTGCTGGAGGCCAGGTCTGAAGCTGACCGTGTCCCATGTGATGCTTGGCCCTGGGGCACACACTGCATGCAGTTGTCCCGGTGTGGCTGGAGCCCCCACGCCGGCCTCCACTGCCTCCGAGGGAGAGCTGGGAGCCCTTGTGCCCGGGTACCTGGTCACCGCAGGGGCGTGGTCCCATGGCAGCGGCCCCGCTCACGGAGCAGAGCCATGCTCTCGCAGTCCCGACGAGTGCTGGCCCTTCCTTCTAAAGGTCATTTCTGTCTCAGTCAGTTGTTAAAGTTCAAGAGGAAATAAACTGCTTGGAGCTGGCATTTCTCAAGTGTCAGCTCTCCAGCCCCAGCCTTGCGCCGAGCAGGAAGTGGGGTTAATAAGTGAGCTGCTGTGTTGACACGGTGATGGGTGAGCAGATGCTTCTCTCATCTCAGCTTCACTAAAAAAAGTAAAAGAGAAACTAATGATTTTTTAAAATCTCATTTTCTCCTTTCATTTCTGTTGTTCAGCATGGGAAATGCTTTAGAGATGTTTATTAGTGGGGTGCCAGCCCTTAGAGAGCTTGTCTGCCACGGGCACCAGGATGTCATCCCCGGGGAGGGAGCGCTCCTCCCCGTGTGCCCCCACGCAGCCCCTGTGTCCTGCATCCCTGATGGGGGCTCCTCCCCAGGGTGGGGGGAGACAGCAGCCCTCCAGGAGGGGGTCAGCTTCAGCGTCCGCACACAGGGGCCGCACCTAACTGGGCAATTGACTTGTGCTTTGGGTCGAGGATGGCGAAATCGATGGGGAAGCAGGCAGGCAGGATGGGTTTTATTAATCAGGCAGCACTGGTGGCTGGAAGGATGCTGCCGGAGCGCAGGTGCTGGTTGCAGGCTGTGCCGAGAGAGGCCGCAGCTCCGCTCGCCGAACCACGGCGGTCTATCGATCCTTGGCCCGCTGGGTGCTTCCACCTCGGAGCTGCTAATGGGCCACGGGCCGACGCCAGAGAGAGATGTGGGGGATCTGCCGGCTTGTCTGCCACCCCCTATCCTGCCTCCGTGCCTCCTGCCCTCCCCTGTCAACTTAGGAGAGGCTGGGTGGAATGCCCTCTAGGGCGGCTACACACCGTGCTCCCAGCTTCGGACGGAGTCATGGAGAAGGTGGGAGGACACCCATCTCCGCTCCTGCATGGAGCCCCAGTGCCCGTGCAGCACTTGGAGCTGCCCCGGACGGATCCCCAGCCGCCGCTGCCACATGGGGCATGGTGGCCGTGGATTCACACTGGAGCTGCTCTGGTCCTGTGCAGACGAGATGGTCTGGGAGTCTTACAGGAAGGGATGGGAATGAGTGAGCGGATGGTGCCTTCGGGCATCATCTCTCGGAAGAGGAATGAACACTGCACATGCACGGCCCCAGGCCCTCCAGGCCAGCAGGTGGGTTCGTGGCCGCCAGCAGGCTGGTGGGGAGCGCCTGGGGCGGGGTCTGTCTGCCTCCGCCTCGTGCCTTTCTGAACCTTAAGTCCTGCACGTGTGGTAGAGGCAGGGACCGGTAACCGGGGTCTGCAGGGGGCCAGGTCATCAATGGCTTTTGCCCTTTTGGGCCACAGAATGTTGCATGAAGGCAGCCACAGATGCGACATGAACAGTGGTGGACGCTTAGCCGAGCACGGGTGAAAGAACAGGAACACGGCCCCTTTGGCTGGGCTCCCGCCCGGCCCTGCTGCCTATTGTTCCCAGTGTGACTTCCTGTGTTAGGACCAGGACTGTGCACAGACCCTCATCCCCTCAGCAGCTCCAGGGTGTGGCCATGGCGCCCGAGGACGTGAGGGTCCGAGTGACTTCTGCCTCTGCCACATCCTGCCCTGCTGAGTCTAGGTGGCCTGGGGTGGGTGATGAGCTCATCCTGCTGTGTCCCTGGCACGCCCGCACTGGGGGACGCAGGGTCTCCCCATGCCTGTGATTCGGAGGCAGCCCCACCTGTGTGTTTGCAGGCTGGGGATGGCTTGGCTAGACCACATGATTCATCACAGTGGGACTGAATTGCAACCGCAAGGTAAATTCTCCTCACATCTCAAAGGGGGTGTATGGTGCAGACCCGGCCATCCGGCTGGAGATGCTGGGGCAGCAGGCTTGTCTGAGGCGGCACCGGGCCACCGGCTGGGGGCCTGGCGTGTGCCTTCTGCCCCTCCTCTGGGCAGGTTCTTCGAATCCTTCCTTCTCTGGTTTTGTTTCTGTTGTTTGGGTTTGCATTTTTATTTTTCAGAGAAATGTGTAATGACACTTGGATACATTGAGGACGGGAATTAGATGGCCTGTGTAAAGACAGCGATGTGCCACCCGGCCTGGGCATAATGGGGCGCCGGAATGAGGCTTGCTGCTCTCGCTGAGGCGGCCCCTCCGATGAGTGCTAGCAGGACCCACAGAGGACGTGCCGCCTGCCTCTGTCCTCTTCTCCCTTCCTTCCCCCCGCACGTGGTTCTTGTTGTACCACAGTTAGCATGCGGCAAGACGGACAGAGCCTGTGGTTGCGCTGCTGTCCCTGAGACTTGCCCTCGCGGTGCCGGGCAAGGCTGGCCCCACGGTGGGAGGGCACCCCCGTGCACGTGGGGCTCCGGGCTGGCCCGTTCCCTCGCCAGCAGGGCTGGGGGCTGTCTCCTGGGATTCCTTCGGGTTGGCAGGACCGGGCTGCTGGTGTCCTCTGTCTGCAAGCCCGTCGCATGGGGGGCGGCCCAAGTTCCGCCGTCCGTAGAGACGAGGGCTGCTCACTTCTGCTTTCACCTTGTGTTCCGCGCGTGCTTTGGCAAGCGTACACGAGCAAATCTCAGCCTGGGGTCTGTCAAGGAGGCCTTTCCCAGCATGGACAAGGCCGCACGGCGGCTACTCCACCCCGGCTGTTCACCCCCCACCCCCTGAGGGCGGGCCCAGGGCAGGGGATTTCATGGGTGCTCTGCTTTTTCCACATCGGCTCCTTAGATTCCCCGTCGCCTTCAGGCAGAGCAGGGCAGAGGTGAGTGGCTTCCTTCTTACTGGGGAGGAAATGGAAGGTTCAGGCTTGCTGGGAGCATCCAACCAGTCAGATGCTGAGCGGGCCCCCACTGGATCTCTCCAGCAGGGGCAGGTCTGGACGCCGCCGTCAGCGCCCCACTCACCTGAGTGCATCGGGATTGGCAGTGGGCTGTGTGGGGTGTAATGGCTTCCAGGGCTCTCTGGACGCCGCCGTCAGCGCCCCACTCACCTGAGTGCATCGGGATTGTCAGTGGGCTGTGTGGGGTGTAATGGCTTCCAGGCAGTGCACCCAGCCCCAGTGGCGGCCAGAGCCTCACTCGGCAGGGAGCTTGGAATAGAACCCTGCCCGTGGCACAGGGCTGCCTCTGGGAGAGTGTTTCTGTGTCCCTGCCTTCCGGAGCTGCTGTGTGACCCCCTGCCACATTCTTAGGAACATGGCTGGGCATGCGTTTCTTGTGGCCGCAGGATGTGTGTGCCATGCCGGGGATGCTGTCTCGTTGGACGGTTCTGCCGGGGCTCCTCATAAAGGCATTCCATTTCAGAATGTGTGTAGTGCTTGTCGCTGGTGTATCCCTCTCAAGCAGGCTGGGGCACACTGTCCTCAGCCTGGCCTTGAGCAGGGTCCTCCTGCGCCTCCCGCCCTCCCCTCCTCTCGGTCAAGTGTCCCCAAAACCTATCTGTGTCCCTCTGATGTCCACTCCCAGGAGCCCTTGCTGCTTCCTTGCTTGCTTGAGTCCCCCCAAGCTGGGCCGTTCCCATCCTTTCCTGAGGCCTGGACATCTGTTCTCCTCTTGTCGTTGGCTGGGCTGGGAGCCCCAAGCCATCAGTGAACTCCAGGGGCGGGACTGGGGGTGGAGCTTGCCGTCCTTCAGAACCGTAAGACGTGCCTTTGAAGGCTTCATGGTCAAACTCGGGTGTAGGGTAATGAGTCCATTCCTCTTTGGCCTGGTGGAACACAGTCGGGGGCAGAGGTGTTAAGCGGATAAACACACGTGAATCTAGAAACTGTGACGTGAGCACAAACAACAAAGATTTAGAGCAAGGTGCAGGAGGGAAGCTTGTGATCTGATGGGCGTCACCTCAAGTCTGTGAGATGGTCATGGGAAGTAGGAGACCGTTCCTGGCCGTGTGCCCACCGTGTGCCTTGACCTGGGTAACGGAGGCAGGAAGACTGGTAGGAGTGGGAGAGGGCTGAGGTGTGGGGCCTGTCAGCCCATTTAGTGTGTAATGTGTTGCTTGTCTGTGATCTGTTGAAAATGTGCCGATCCCTTTTACCCCCTGGCCCTCCACCCTGCTGCTATACCTTCCAGAAGGAAACCTGAAGTCCACAGGGAATCCATGTGGCATGGGACCCAGTGGCCAGCAGTGCAACCCCTCTGGCTGGAGGCTGATCCTCTCCAAGCAGTCCTCTCCCTGGGGATGGCTCTGACAGGCACTCCCTGTCACTGAGACCACATGAAGCCTGCATGGCCCCTTGATCCTAGAGGATAGCTGCTCTGCCCCCTTCTCTGCACCTGGGCCCCCAGTCTCTCCTCACCCAGGTGGTGGGGTCTCCCTGGCCTTTGCCCGCACACTGACCCCTCGAAGTGCTCTAGATTGGCTGGAGTTTGGCCTGTCCAGGGCTCTGTCCATCCTGCCTTGTCCCTTGGGTTCCCTCCGGCTGGGTGTCCTCCTGCCCTGTCTTTGGCCCCATGGCATCCTGGCAGCCCCGAGCCATCCAGCTGCTGGTGACCCGTGTCAGCCTCTAAGCCTGGTGTCACACAGCGTGGGTGTCCTCTGCCCAGGAGCAGCACCTGACCTACACGCCAGTTACACCTCCCTGTGTTGGATCAGCTGGCTCTGACCTGCTGTCCACTCCTTGGCCCTTAGCCCTACCCTGTCCTTTCTGTGGCTTACCCCTTCTTTCTACCAGACAAAGAGACTTCTAGAATGTTCAGCCTCTCAGCATTCCCTGCTGAGCCTTGATGGAGCCAAGAGCTCGGTAGCCTTCTTGTGGGTGCAGCTGCTGCCAGGGCCTGTCGTGTCTGGGGCTGGACCTGTGTGTGTCGCTTTGTCCCGACTCAGCCTGGGAGCCTGAGTACCCTAGACAGAGAACAGGGTCACCTGCTTGAGTGTGGTTTGGCCTGGACAGTGGCCCTGTGGGGTGCACAGGGCCTCGTGTGAGTGAGTAAACTGCTGGGGACCAGAATTTTCCTGTCTATTAAATTGGAGAAGTTAGTGGTTTGATCTACATTTCTGAGAGCCTGAAGGCAGATGCTTTAGGGATTTTGCAAAATCCCTAAATAAAATAAAATTTCGTTAATGCTAGTAAAATTTGTTAATGTGAATAAAATTTGTTAATGTGAATAAAGTTTTGTTAATCTTTTGTTAGTTTTGCACAAAAGTGTACTTGGTAGAAATCAGGTCCATGTTGGAGACCCCGTGGCTGAGCTTGTGCTGTGCCGTTAACGCCCTTGGGCGGTGGTCTGCCGTGGTCAGCATCATCCCGCGCTGTGTGTCCGAGTGCCCTGGATAAAGGTTTGCTTGGCTTGGAGTTGTTTTGGGTTCGAGTCTGGCAATGGCTGTTGGCATTCACCCGTGCTCCGTGTTTACTAGCCTGGCAGGACGAGGCCCGGGCCCCACACGAGGAGCAGAGCTCCACCAGGGGATGACTGCCCATCTTGCCACACTGCAGCGCCCTGTCCGGGTCCTTCCCAGAGGCGGTGGCTGGTCCTTGGGCTTTCTGCACACGCGGGGTGGCTGATGTTCTTCCTGGGAGGACACAGACAGCTGTGGGGGGCGGGGGGCGGGTGCAGAGGTCACACGGGGCCAGAGCCTGCTTCTGCTGCGTCTCCAGGAAGGTCATTAAAATGTCTCCTGCTGCTTCAGAGTAAGCTGTGTCCTCTGTTCCCTGAAAGTGGGTGTTCTCCGGCTGGGACTTTGCTGAGGAGGCGGACGCTAAGGGGCCGCAGTACGAAGATGGTTCTCCGAAGCTCAGACCTCGTCTCCTGCTGCAGACGCCCGCTCAAAAAGGCATTGATCGATAGGCATGCCGACTTCGCCTTCAAGCACTAAGCGCTTTGTTTTGGACTCCCAAAGGCTTGCGGAAATGCCAGTGACCCCAGAGTTCAGCTTACTCTTGGAACTAGCAGTTTAATGTTTTATGAGTTTTCTCTTCTTTGCTTCCCAAGAAAGGCTGAGGTTCACCAGAGAAGGCATCCCGGTGGGAAGAGTTGGCCATCCAGGCGCTGGTGTCATGGGTCAGGGCCCTGGGCTCGGCGCACACGTGGGGTCCCTTTCTGCCCCTTGGTATGTAGGGGAGAGGGCAGGGCCATCTGTCGGCCGGTAGTTTGAACCACTTTTTTGGGGCACTTTAGCCGGATTCATGGAAACGGAAAAACGTGCTCCTGTGGGAGGCTGGGCTTTCTTGGTTCCTGAGGGCCTCGCTGTTCCTCGCCCTCTGGCCTGCGAGGCCAGGATCCCTGCCGTGGGGCCGACCCCCTGAGTGTGCCGCCAGCCGTTCTCTGTCTCCGCAGAGTTCGTATACAGACGTGAGCCCCTCCTGGCTCCTTGTCCTCGGCCCGCGCTTTGCCTTCCTTTGCAGCCGGATGGGCATCTAAATGGGGAGGGTGGTGTGCACTTCCTGTCTCCCACTTGCTCCTCTGCTCTCACACCCTTTGCCTTAAGCCCCCTCCTTGCCCACATTGGGGTCACCCTCCCCTGCTCCTTTCCCACGTGACAGAGCCGTGCCCTGGATGTCCCCCCCCACCAGATGTCCCCTCATGTGCCAGTCATACCTGTGTGTTTACCTTTCGACCGTCTTATGCCCGTGGTAGTGGCTGAGTGGTGTGCACGGACCCTGTTTTGTGAGGGGGGGGCCTGGGAGGAGGCTGTCTCAGCAGGGCCTTGTAGAGGTCTGACTCACTGGTCCAGCGGTGCCCATGGCCCCAGGAACTGACTGCTTCCTGGGGGCTGCTCTGTGACGTCATGGCTCTCTCTTTCCGTCTTGGCTGTGGCTTGACAGATAGCAAGAAGGACCCTTCGTGTCATGTTCTTTTGGTTCACATGAGCCATGCAGTTTCTGTGCCCCATCAGCCTGCAGCCCCATGAGGTCAGGCTTGTGTTTCTCGTTCCCCAGGTTTGTGCAGGACCCACAGAGCTTGTCGCTGGGGCCTGTCACCGCTGGGTGAGTGGCTGAGTGCCTCTAGCTGCCGATGGCGCTGGGACCTGCCACAGAGCGTTTAGCGGCGTCCCTTGTGCTGCCCTTAGGGGAGATTTTACCTTCCCTCTGGCTTTGGGACAGTTGAGCCCCGACCAAGTGTCAGGCCTCGGCGGGCCTGGGGACGCAGGGCCAACAGCCCTGAGGGTGGAGCTCATCCCACGGCTGCGGGCATGGTGCCTGTCCTGTGCCTGCCCTGCAGGGTCACGTGTCCTCTGGTGTTACTCCTTCCATTCCTGCTTTCCTGGAAAGCATCTCACCACTGGGAGAAGCAGGTGTTCTTTCTAACTGGGCCCGAGGGCTTTGCTCACCTGAGCTCAGCCCCAGCACTCTGAAAGGCCCAGTCACCTTCCTGTCTGGGGCCGCCAGACACACGGGGGTGCTGCCTCTGAGTTGACACTCTTGTTCCTGTGACATGTCAGGACTGGGCTGGGCTCTAGTCAGACACCAGGGGGCTGAGGCCTGCTGGTGCTTTAAGGGCCTGCACAGTGAGCCGGCAGCCAGGAGACGAAGACACAGGCGTCCTGTGCCCCCAGCTTGCCCCCCCCAGCTGCCACCTGCTCTTGGGGTGGTCTCCCATCTGACCCCCACATGGCTATGAGGGCATTGTGCTGCCACTTTGTGGGACACGGGGCTTGGCAGACTCCCCCAAGGCTTTCCCCACCGAGCTGGTGGTCAGGGCAGCTTCTGTGTGGCTCGGGTCGATGGCATGCTGGCTGCGTTCTCGCCTTGGCATGCACGAGTGAGGGAATGGGGCTGGTTGAATTCAGTAGCCCGTGTTGGAACATGGGTTCCAAGCCCTCGTGAGCTGCTCACCTGAGTTCAGTGATTCTGGGGTCGACGTCACAGTGCTTGATTATCAGGTTGGCCCATGAAGAGTTTAGATGGAGTTAGAACTCAAAATAGCCTCTTAGTAGGACTGTTTCAAGTGGCTCTGTGCGCCTGTTCTTAAGTGTCTGGTCGTGGAGCACCTGGAGGGGTGGGAGCGGTCGGTCAGGCGTGCGGCTGGGTCACACCTGGGTGTGAGACTCTGGGATAGCCAAAGGGAGGTGAGAGTGAGGGGCCCGGTCCGTGGTCCACTCTCTCCTCTCTGCGTGTGTCCCCTTCACTTCTATATTGAAAAACAAAACTCTGTGCTCATGTGTGGGAGAGAAGAAATGGGCATTGTCAGTCATCCCCGTAGATGAAGGATTTCTCCAAGTTGAGTGATGAAAGCTGAAAGGCTGCAGTCGGAGGCTGGGTGTGGCTGAGTCCGTAGGTGCCCTCCACGGCCCTCAGCCCGAGCCTGACGTGGTCCCGCCTCCCTGGAGCTGCTCCTGTGAGTGCCCCGCAGCCCCCCATGGCACAGTCCAGGTGTATGTTCTGCTTCCCCAGGGCTCTTGAGATGGTAAGGATTTCCTGTGGAAAGAGGCACCTTCCCCGCACGGAGAGGTTGGCTCCTTAGTGAGGGTCCTTTCCCAGGACACCTCCCTTCCCAAACCCTCTCCACAGAGCTCGCTTCCTAAGGGGCTGCCCTGGTCATCGTCCCCTCCATCAGGCCCTGGGGACGGCCACCCCGGGTGTAGAATAGTGAGGCTGTGTGGTCTCCGGAGTCAAGGACTCTTCTTCCCGTGCATGCTGGACATGTCAGAAGCAGAGGGCTCCCTGGCAGGATGGGGGCACTAAGGGCGTTTTGGGGGAAAGAGAGGCAAAGACCAGGCACTGGAGGTGCTTTGTGGCCGTGCCAGGGGGGTGAGTGTTAGCCCATGGGCCGTCAGGACTGCGGGGTCCTGAACGGGGCCACCCGTGGTCTTCTGAAGGGTCGGTTCCGAGGGGGCTGGCCCAGGTGGGGCCCATAGGGAAGGTCGGTGTGCCGGGATCGTGGCCCGTCGTGAGCAGCCACCCGGGTACCCCGGCCCCCTGGGGTGTCCTCGCCCCCCCCCCCGCTGGCGGCCGGCCGGGCTGCGTGGGGAAATGGGCCCAGCTCGGGCAGAGGGGGCTCCCTCACCCTGACTGCTGCACATCTGGCTGCTGGGATCCGGATGGAAGTGCTTGCTGCTAATTTAGCTCATTCAGAAGTGCTTTCTCCCCGAGCGCTGTGGTGCCGACAATTTTCCCCATTGTGTATGGGGTTGAGCTCCCCCTCCCCCCCGCCGCCTGCGTGTTCTGGGATCACCCTGGGTGTCTCTTTGAAATCCAGAAACTCCTGAAAAGCTCTAAGTAGCTATTCACCAGTGAGGAAATGGCAGCGTGCCGCTTGCACGTGCAGCTCTATTTTGGGACCAGCGTGACGAGCGTGTCCTGGTCCCGGGGGGCCCGTGGCTGGGGTGGTGTCCCGCGGGCCAGGTCTCACCGCTCTGCCCTCTCGCCTTTCTCACGCAGTGCCCGAGGGCTGGAGAAGGCCCGGCAGCAGCTCCAGGAGGAGGTCCGCCAGGTCAGCAGCCAGCTGCTGGAGGAGAGGAAGAAGCGGGAGACGCAGGAGGCCTTGGCACGGAGACTCCAGAAGCGGGTCCTGCTGCTGACGAAGGTACGGGGTGTGGCGGGGCTGCCCGGGCTGGCCCTGCTCGGGAGGCCTGCTATCCCGGCCTGCAGCCACCAGCCTGTCCCTGCCATGTCTAGCTAGAGCACCTGGTCCCCAGACGTGCATGGTTGTCAAGATCGCTACCAAGGGAAGGGCACCGTTAACCACAGCGGTTTATGTGGTCTGACTGGTCAGGCTTGTGTGGAGCTGCCCGTGTTCTCCCACAGAAGAGCGTCCACTTCCCTGCATCCAGAGCAGAGAGTCATGGTGGCTTCCTCAAGCTGGCCTTTTATCCTGGGATGCTTGCGGGTTCTTGAATCCCAGCAAAGACTTCTGTAAACCCCGCTGGTTCCTTTGGGACTCAGAGGGCCCAGGTGTGGGCCCTGTTCTGGAAGGCCATCCCGCCACCCAGTGCTCCGGTGAGGAGCAGGGCTGGGGCTGTGCTGACCTGGTCCGCAGGCAGGGTCTGCCTTGCCCTAGGCTGTGGGCAAGGGCAGCCTTCCCTTCCTTCAGGGACCTGTGAGCACAGGGTAAGTGGGGGCTGGCCTGTGGCCCGTGGTTTGGAATGAGAATGGTCTCTGGGGCCAGATGCCCTGGGCTGAATGTTCTTGTTCCCAGCCTTATGGGTGGAGACAGGGTTCTCTCTAATCCTCCTGTGCCTGACAAGCTTCTGATGTCTAGCTGGACAGAGTCTGCAGGCAGCGTGTTACTTAAACATTCCCTTGGTTGCTGAAGTTTTAGGAGACAGGGGCGAGAGAGCCTGAATCTGGCCCTAGACATTCTCCAGGCACGGATGTGGGCTGTCCAGCCTGTTGGCCAAAGACACCTTCCAACTGCCCCAAACCCCACACTGTGTGGGCCTTGTAGGCCATGCCAGGGAGTGACGGTCTACCTGGGGGACGCCAGGAGTTATGCCTCATGCTCTCAGCCTCTGGGACCTCCTGCTTATGAAGCTTGGAGGGGACAGTCCTATTTCAGCTACAAAAAGCCTGCCATTTCATGGCTTCTCCAGCACATTCCTTGTCATGCCATGTTGTCACTCAGAGCCTTGGCATTACTCAGGGCCCTGGGTCCAGAGGCTTCCCAGGTCATGCTCGGCCAACCTTTGCATAGAGGTCCCTGGTGCTGCCCCCGACATCCTGGCTCTGTGGGTGGTCTCTGTGGGAGAGTCATGCAGCGTCCCCTCATGCGCCATGTCCAGGATCTTGGCAGCCTTCTGGCAAAGGCGAGGACATGGTCCTTAGGCCTGGGTGCTCATGGTGGGTGATGGTCAGGGTTACGGAGCCGCCTCCTGGTGCTGCCACTTATTTTTCCCTTCCTTCCCCAGCATGTACTGTGTGCCACCAGCTCATCTCTGCGCGTGGGTGGGGTCATGGCCCTTCCAGCACTTACAGTCTCACGGGACAGGAAACGGTGACACACGTTTGCTAATTGTGATGGAAGTTTTCCTTTTTTTACATTTTTGTTTTAGAGAGGAAGAGTGTGCTTGCACACAGCAGGTGGGGGGTGAGGGCAGGGGGAGAGAAGCTCCCAAGCAGACTCCCAGCTGGACATGGAGTCCGACATGAGGCTCTCTCTTATGACTCTGAGATCATGACCTGAGCTGAGATTGAGCCGACCGCCCAACCAACTGAGCCCCACACTCATGCCCCGTGTGGTGGAAGTTGTTGGAGCTGAAGCCGTGGCGGAGCTGGGGCCAGAGAGTCAGTTTGTGAGAGTCGCGTGCAGGATTTGGGGGCATGGGCATGAAGGGGCAGCCCATGCTGCCGGCATCGGTCCAGACCGTGGAGGGCAGAGGGAACCAGAGGTGGATGGCATGCCTGCCCGGAGGGCGCGTCCACGGCTCAGACGGAGGGGCTGCATGTGGCTGGGGTGAGGGACGCCTGGACCTGATGTTCTGTATGTGGGAGCGAGGCCAGGCTGCCATCCCCAGCGTGGGAAGCTCCCTTGGAGAATGTGCTCAGTCCGTCCGGGTCCCCGTTTTGCCATCCACAGAGCAAGCAGGGCCGTGGTGTGCTGAAGCAGCCTCATGGGCCAGCCCAACTGGCTGCTGTGTGGATAGTGCTCGTGAGGCACGTGAAAACCACGAAGGAGGGCCCTGAGGAATGGAAACCTGGGACCATTGCGCCATCCGGCAAGCCCACTCTGGGTGTTTCCCCGCGGGCAGCGGAGCCAGCGTGTGGAACAGGTGTGTGCTCCCACGCGTTCACAGCAGCCCAGGTGCCCGGCCGCAGGGGAGCTGGCAGAGAAGACGCGGCATCGGCGCACAACGGAATATCGCTTCACTGTGAAAAAGAAGGAAGTCCTGCCATTTGTGACAACGTGGAGGGGACCTGGAGGGAATTGTGCCAAGTGAAATAAGTCAGAGAAGCACAAATACTGCATGATTTCACACTGGGATCTGAACACGCTGAATTCATGGATACCGGGAACAGATCGGTGGTTGTCAGGCCAGGGGCTGGGGTGGGCATGGTCAGAAGCAACCGACTTCACTTGTAGGATACATCATAGAAGGAAAAATACAAGCCACAGATACAGGGCGTGCCCCCTGCTCATGGGGGATGCAGCTCCCCTCCCAGCCCCCAAGTGTGTGGCAGCCTAAGAGCTACAGGTCTGCTTGGAAGGGGGGCCACAGGGTGCTGTGGCTGGTCGGGAGTCTTCGTGGGGATCCCGGGACCGCTTGTGCGTGGGCATGCGGTGCTCCGTCTCCAGGGCTGTCTGTCCAGCCTCATGGGAGCTCTCACGGCTGGATCTGTGGGAGGCCCTGGGTTTCTGGGGCTGTCCTCCCTGCGAGGTCTGTCCTGGTTAGCATCCAGCTGGGGACAGCACCCTGCCCACCCTGGTGGCTGCTCTTCTCCTGGGGCACAGTGATAAGGTCTTGTTTGCTTTCAAACAACTACTGCTTTTGTGTTTAATAAACTTCATTTTCTAGAAGTTTGCGATTGATAGAAAAAAGGTAAGGCTAGCTCAGAGAGTCCTCACGTGGTCTGCTGCCCTCCATCTCCCCCGTACTGACCCCTCACATCAGTGTGGCGGGGTCATTACTGGTCACGAACCAGGCCTGACCAGCATCACTAACTGACGTCCCCGCTTTCCTCCTGTTCCCTTAGCTAACGCTCCGCCCTTGCTCTGTCCTGGGATCCTAGCAGGACTGAGCGGTCACTTCTTCTTGGCTCCTCAGGCTGTAACGGTTAGCCCTTTTGATGACTTTTCATATTCCGAGCTTTTTGTTTTGAGATAGTTACACATCACAGGAAGGCAAGGATAGCACAGAGGTTTCCTCACACCCTGCACCACTTCCTCGCTGCTTCCTTTCTATGTCATCATGGTTCCACGAGCTGATACGGGCACACACTTGTGCACGTCTGTCTTCTTATCATGTGTGGCTTAGCATTGCCACTGCTGGCAAGGTGCTGCATGGCCTCACGCATGCCCAGTCACACCCACCTCACCTGCCCCACAATGGCCTGGGCACAGCGACCACTCATCCATCCTCTGTCCCTAAAGTTTATCCTTTCAACAGCATGGTAACCATGGAATCGTCTGGCATGTGGCCATTGGGAGACTGGCTTTTCCACTCTGTGGATCTTCCCGATCTGCCCAGTTTGTGCCTGTGTCAGTGTGTGGTCCCTTTTTGCTGCTGAGCAGGACTCCATGAAGCGGGCATGCTACAGACGTATGCCCGGGTGTCAAATGGTGTTTTCATGGCTTCCAGGTTTTGTTGTTACAAAGGCCCCAACTCACGACAATGCCCAGGTTTTGGGTGGCTGTGAGTTTTTGTTCCTCTGGCTGCAACTGTGGAGCCCGGCATCAGCGGCCCCTGGGAGCTGGGGACAGGTAGTTCCATACCATCCTGGAGGTGGTAGCCCAGTGGCATTTCTGGGGCGGCAGCTCCGAGCTGTTGTCCAGGCGTGGGGTGTGGGGATGTGGGCCAGCATGGTTCTTCCAATGCCAAGCCTGCATTTGCTGGTTTTCTCTTGCTGCGGTGGTGCTATGGCCATGGGTGGCAGTGGACATGGCACAAGGGTGCTATCTCACAGTTCTGGGCGGGACTGGCTGCTTCCTAGGACCTAGGGACCCAGGTCCTAGCAGACCGAATTGGGTGGCAGCCCCAGCCTTGGGGGGTGCTGGTGCAGAGGCTGTTGGGGAGAGTTTGCACCAGGTTGGCTGGGCCTGTTGTAGAGTTCAGTTCTGTGGTTGCAGGACCACAGGGGTCCCATCCGTGCTGGCTGTCCTTGCTGCTGCTGTCTGCTCACGTTTTTTCTCACTTTCCCTGAGGCCCCTGAGGCCCCAGGGGGTCGAGGCCACGCTGCATATCTTTGTGGCTTCCTTTTCTGCCCACACCAGCAAAACTCTTTGCTTCTCCCAGCTTTTGTGGCTTGGTCTGGGGCCAAGGCAGCCTAATCCTTTGGTTTCAGGGTCTCTGAACTTAGTTCCATCTGCAGAAATGTCCCCATCTTGCCAGGTGACCATGGCACATCGTGGCCTACCACCTGCGCAGTTACAGATGGGTTATGCTGTGGACGCCAAGGCTTGGAAACTTAGGCGTCTACAAGGCCGGTGGGCAGCACAGATGTGGGGAGTGGTCCTGTGCAATGGGATAGGGTGGACCGGAAGACGGGGTGGGTGTGCCACTCAGAAGGGGCAGCCCCTCCCGGCCCCAGCTGCCGTGTGCCACAGGAATCGCCCTGCCATGTGCTGCAGGAATCGCCCAATTCTGGGAGAAGTCAGCACCCCTTCTATGAAGTATCCCACTCACAGATTTCCCATGGGTCAAGCAGGTGTGCTCATTGTGTGTGTTGAAGGTGACCAGAAGGGATTCGAGAGCAGAGAAGCAGTTGCTGCACACAGGGCCCGTGGGTCCAGTGTTCATGCTAATTAAGTGAGTCCCTCTGGAAAGATCTGCCCGTTGGCCATGAGCAGGTATGGAAAGAACCTTCCTGTCCTCCTAGTGGCCATGCTACTGTCCTCCATATCCTCGGATCACCACACCAGGGGGGCCAGCGGCTGCGAGCCCTCTCTGTTGGCCGAGATCACTTGGGTTCTAACAGTTAGAATCCCTGTGGGAGAGCCTCGTCAAACCAGCGCCTCACAACTGGAGCTGGCAGCTGTGACCCCCACCTGCGGACCCCGTGGCCCTCTGTGCCCAGACTGTGCCCCCACCTTTGTGAGGTTTTAGCCTGGCTGTCTTCTTGGGCATTTTCTGTCCTGCAAGGTGACTGTCCAGGTCCCAAGGCAGGAAATTTCCATTTTCTCTGTCTCAGCAGGTTGGAACCCAGTGGCCCTTCCTGGCCTCATTCCGTCCTCGCCCTGACCCCTGGTGCTCATGGGCCTTGCTGAGTTCAGGAAAGAGTAGCTATTGATTGCCTGGCACTGACTGATGGCGTAGACTGACTGTTGCTTGAAGGCACGTTCCCGATGGGTCGATAGCAATCTCCCATGCAGCCCCGGGTCCGGCTTGCAGGGTCCCGTCTGGCCATCCAGGGGGATGATGAAGCCGTTCATCAGGCCTGTCTGTGTGGGTGGGGGTGCGGCCGGCCTGCTGCGTGCCAGGGGCATGCCCACTGTGTGGCCATGATCACAGTGACCCTGTGGGCTTGCGGCATGTCTGTCCCACCCCAGCCAGGCCTGCTCCTGTTCAGGTGCGTCCTCCTCAGGGTGCCTCCGTGGTGTCCGTTCTCAGGCCTGAGGGCGTGGGGTTGTTGGTCTTCCCCTGTCCTTGCTGAGGAGATCTGGACGCCGCCGTCAGCGCCCCACTCACCTGAGTGCATCGGGATTGGCAGTGGGCTGTGTGGGGTGTAATGGCTTCCAGGGCTCTCTGGACGCCGCCGTCAGCGCCCCACTCACCTGAGTGCATCGGGATTGTCAGTGGGCTGTGTGGGGTGTAATGGCTTCCAGGCAGTGCACCCAGCCCCAGTGGCGGCCAGAGCCTCACTCGGCAGGGAGCTTGGAATAGAACCCTGCCCGTGGCACAGGGCTGCCTCTGGGAGAGTGTTTCTGTGTCCCTGCCTTCCGGAGCTGCTGTGTGACCCCCTGCCACATTCTTAGGAACATGGCTGGGCATGCGTTTCTTGTGGCCGCAGGATGTGTGTGCCATGCCGGGGATGCTGTCTCGTTGGACGGTTCTGCCGGGGCTCCTCATAAAGGCATTCCATTTCAGAATGTGTGTAGTGCTTGTCGCTGGTGTATCCCTCTCAAGCAGGCTGGGGCACACTGTCCTCAGCCTGGCCTTGAGCAGGGTCCTCCTGCGCCTCCCGCCCTCCCCTCCTCTCGGTCAAGTGTCCCCAAAACCTATCTGTGTCCCTCTGATGTCCACTCCCAGGAGCCCTTGCTGCTTCCTTGCTTGCTTGAGTCCCCCCAAGCTGGGCCGTTCCCATCCTTTCCTGAGGCCTGGACATCTGTTCTCCTCTTGTCGTTGGCTGGGCTGGGAGCCCCAAGCCATCAGTGAACTCCAGGGGCGGGACTGGGGGTGGAGCTTGCCGTCCTTCAGAACCGTAAGACGTGCCTTTGAAGGCTTCATGGTCAAACTCGGGTGTAGGGTAATGAGTCCATTCCTCTTTGGCCTGGTGGAACACAGTCGGGGGCAGAGGTGTTAAGCGGATAAACACACGTGAATCTAGAAACTGTGACGTGAGCACAAACAACAAAGATTTAGAGCAAGGTGCAGGAGGGAAGCTTGTGATCTGATGGGCGTCACCTCAAGTCTGTGAGATGGTCATGGGAAGTAGGAGACCGTTCCTGGCCGTGTGCCCACCGTGTGCCTTGACCTGGGTAACGGAGGCAGGAAGACTGGTAGGAGTGGGAGAGGGCTGAGGTGTGGGGCCTGTCAGCCCATTTAGTGTGTAATGTGTTGCTTGTCTGTGATCTGTTGAAAATGTGCCGATCCCTTTTACCCCCTGGCCCTCCACCCTGCTGCTATACCTTCCAGAAGGAAACCTGAAGTCCACAGGGAATCCATGTGGCATGGGACCCAGTGGCCAGCAGTGCAACCCCTCTGGCTGGAGGCTGATCCTCTCCAAGCAGTCCTCTCCCTGGGGATGGCTCTGACAGGCACTCCCTGTCACTGAGACCACATGAAGCCTGCATGGCCCCTTGATCCTAGAGGATAGCTGCTCTGCCCCCTTCTCTGCACCTGGGCCCCCAGTCTCTCCTCACCCAGGTGGTGGGGTCTCCCTGGCCTTTGCCCGCACACTGACCCCTCGAAGTGCTCTAGATTGGCTGGAGTTTGGCCTGTCCAGGGCTCTGTCCATCCTGCCTTGTCCCTTGGGTTCCCTCCGGCTGGGTGTCCTCCTGCCCTGTCTTTGGCCCCATGGCATCCTGGCAGCCCCGAGCCATCCAGCTGCTGGTGACCCGTGTCAGCCTCTAAGCCTGGTGTCACACAGCGTGGGTGTCCTCTGCCCAGGAGCAGCACCTGACCTACACGCCAGTTACACCTCCCTGTGTTGGATCAGCTGGCTCTGACCTGCTGTCCACTCCTTGGCCCTTAGCCCTACCCTGTCCTTTCTGTGGCTTACCCCTTCTTTCTACCAGACAAAGAGACTTCTAGAATGTTCAGCCTCTCAGCATTCCCTGCTGAGCCTTGATGGAGCCAAGAGCTCGGTAGCCTTCTTGTGGGTGCAGCTGCTGCCAGGGCCTGTCGTGTCTGGGGCTGGACCTGTGTGTGTCGCTTTGTCCCGACTCAGCCTGGGAGCCTGAGTACCCTAGACAGAGAACAGGGTCACCTGCTTGAGTGTGGTTTGGCCTGGACAGTGGCCCTGTGGGGTGCACAGGGCCTCGTGTGAGTGAGTAAACTGCTGGGGACCAGAATTTTCCTGTCTATTAAATTGGAGAAGTTAGTGGTTTGATCTACATTTCTGAGAGCCTGAAGGCAGATGCTTTAGGGATTTTGCAAAATCCCTAAATAAAATAAAATTTCGTTAATGCGAGTAAAATTTGTTAATGTGAATAAAATTTGTTAATGTGAATAAAGTTTTGTTAATCTTTTGTTAGTTTTGCACAAAAGTGTACTTGGTAGAAATCAGGTCCATGTTGGAGACCCCGTGGCTGAGCTTGTGCTGTGCCGTTAACGCCCTTGGGCGGTGGTCTGCCGTGGTCAGCATCATCCCGCGCTGTGTGTCCGAGTGCCCTGGATAAAGGTTTGCTTGGCTTGGAGTTGTTTTGGGTTCGAGTCTGGCAATGGCTGTTGGCATTCACCCGTGCTCCGTGTTTACTAGCCTGGCAGGACGAGGCCCGGGCCCCACACGAGGAGCAGAGCTCCACCAGGGGATGACTGCCCATCTTGCCACACTGCAGCGCCCTGTCCGGGTCCTTCCCAGAGGCGGTGGCTGGTCCTTGGGCTTTCTGCACACGCGGGGTGGCTGATGTTCTTCCTGGGAGGACACAGACAGCTGTGGGGGGCGGGGGGCGGGTGCAGAGGTCACACGGGGCCAGAGCCTGCTTCTGCTGCGTCTCCAGGAAGGTCATTAAAATGTCTCCTGCTGCTTCAGAGTAAGCTGTGTCCTCTGTTCCCTGAAAGTGGGTGTTCTCCGGCTGGGACTTTGCTGAGGAGGCGGACGCTAAGGGGCCGCAGTACGAAGATGGTTCTCCGAAGCTCAGACCTCGTCTCCTGCTGCAGACGCCCGCTCAAAAAGGCATTGATCGATAGGCATGCCGACTTCGCCTTCAAGCACTAAGCGCTTTGTTTTGGACTCCCAAAGGCTTGCGGAAATGCCAGTGACCCCAGAGTTCAGCTTACTCTTGGAACTAGCAGTTTAATGTTTTATGAGTTTTCTCTTCTTTGCTTCCCAAGAAAGGCTGAGGTTCACCAGAGAAGGCATCCCGGTGGGAAGAGTTGGCCATCCAGGCGCTGGTGTCATGGGTCAGGGCCCTGGGCTCGGCGCACACGTGGGGTCCCTTTCTGCCCCTTGGTATGTAGGGGAGAGGGCAGGGCCATCTGTCGGCCGGTAGTTTGAACCACTTTTTTGGGGCACTTTAGCCGGATTCATGGAAACGGAAAAACGTGCTCCTGTGGGAGGCTGGGCTTTCTTGGTTCCTGAGGGCCTCGCTGTTCCTCGCCCTCTGGCCTGCGAGGCCAGGATCCCTGCCGTGGGGCCGACCCCCTGAGTGTGCCGCCAGCCGTTCTCTGTCTCCGCAGAGTTCGTATACAGACGTGAGCCCCTCCTGGCTCCTTGTCCTCGGCCCGCGCTTTGCCTTCCTTTGCAGCCGGATGGGCATCTAAATGGGGAGGGTGGTGTGCACTTCCTGTCTCCCACTTGCTCCTCTGCTCTCACACCCTTTGCCTTAAGCCCCCTCCTTGCCCACATTGGGGTCACCCTCCCCTGCTCCTTTCCCACGTGACAGAGCCGTGCCCTGGATGTCCCCCCCCACCAGATGTCCCCTCATGTGCCAGTCATACCTGTGTGTTTACCTTTCGACCGTCTTATGCCCGTGGTAGTGGCTGAGTGGTGTGCACGGACCCTGTTTTGTGAGGGGGGGCCTGGGAGGAGGCTGTCTCAGCAGGGCCTTGTAGAGGTCTGACTCACTGGTCCAGCGGTGCCCATGGCCCCAGGAACTGACTGCTTCCTGGGGGCTGCTCTGTGACGTCATGGCTCTCTCTTTCCGTCTCGGCTGTGGCTTGACAGATAGCAAGAAGGACCCTTCGTGTCATGTTCTTTTGGTTCACATGAGCCATGCAGTTTCTGTGCCCCATCAGCCTGCAGCCCCATGAGGTCAGGCTTGTGTTTCTCGTTCCCCAGGTTTGTGCAGGACCCACAGAGCTTGTCGCTGGGGCCTGTCACCGCTGGGTGAGTGGCTGAGTGCCTCTAGCTGCCGATGGCGCTGGGACCTGCCACAGAGCGTTTAGCGGCGTCCCTTGTGCTGCCCTTAGGGGAGATTTTACCTTCCCTCTGGCTTTGGGACAGTTGAGCCCCGACCAAGTGTCAGGCCTCGGCGGGCCTGGGGACGCAGGGCCAACAGCCCTGAGGGTGGAGCTCATCCCACGGCTGCGGGCATGGTGCCTGTCCTGTGCCTGCCCTGCAGGGTCACGTGTCCTCTGGTGTTACTCCTTCCATTCCTGCTTTCCTGGAAAGCATCTCACCACTGGGAGAAGCAGGTGTTCTTTCTAACTGGGCCCGAGGGCTTTGCTCACCTGAGCTCAGCCCCAGCACTCTGAAAGGCCCAGTCACCTTCCTGTCTGGGGCCGCCAGACACACGGGGGTGCTGCCTCTGAGTTGACACTCTTGTTCCTGTGACATGTCAGGACTGGGCTGGGCTCTAGTCAGACACCAGGGGGCTGAGGCCTGCTGGTGCTTTAAGGGCCTGCACAGTGAGCCGGCAGCCAGGAGACGAAGACACAGGCGTCCTGTGCCCCCAGCTTGCCCCCCCCAGCTGCCACCTGCTCTTGGGGTGGTCTCCCATCTGACCCCCACATGGCTATGAGGGCATTGTGCTGCCACTTTGTGGGACACGGGGCTTGGCAGACTCCCCCAAGGCTTTCCCCACCGAGCTGGTGGTCAGGGCAGCTTCTGTGTGGCTCGGGTCGATGGCATGCTGGCTGCGTTCTCGCCTTGGCATGCACGAGTGAGGGAATGGGGCTGGTTGAATTCAGTAGCCCGTGTTGGAACATGGGTTCCAAGCCCTCGTGAGCTGCTCACCTGAGTTCAGTGATTCTGGGGTCGACGTCACAGTGCTTGATTATCAGGTTGGCCCATGAAGAGTTTAGATGGAGTTAGAACTCAAAATAGCCTCTTAGTAGGACTGTTTCAAGTGGCTCTGTGCGCCTGTTCTTAAGTGTCTGGTCGTGGAGCACCTGGAGGGGTGGGAGCGGTCGGTCAGGCGTGCGGCTGGGTCACACCTGGGTGTGAGACTCTGGGATAGCCAAAGGGAGGTGAGAGTGAGGGGCCCGGTCCGTGGTCCACTCTCTCCTCTCTGCGTGTGTCCCCTTCACTTCTATATTGAAAAACAAAACTCTGTGCTCATGTGTGGGAGAGAAGAAATGGGCATTGTCAGTCATCCCCGTAGATGAAGGATTTCTCCAAGTTGAGTGATGAAAGCTGAAAGGCTGCAGTCGGAGGCTGGGTGTGGCTGAGTCCGTAGGTGCCCTCCACGGCCCTCAGCCCGAGCCTGACGTGGTCCCGCCTCCCTGGAGCTGCTCCTGTGAGTGCCCCGCAGCCCCCCATGGCACAGTCCAGGTGTATGTTCTGCTTCCCCAGGGCTCTTGAGATGGTAAGGATTTCCTGTGGAAAGAGGCACCTTCCCCGCACGGAGAGGTTGGCTCCTTAGTGAGGGTCCTTTCCCAGGACACCTCCCTTCCCAAACCCTCTCCACAGAGCTCGCTTCCTAAGGGGCTGCCCTGGTCATCGTCCCCTCCATCAGGCCCTGGGGACGGCCACCCCGGGTGTAGAATAGTGAGGCTGTGTGGTCTCCGGAGTCAAGGACTCTTCTTCCCGTGCATGCTGGACATGTCAGAAGCAGAGGGCTCCCTGGCAGGATGGGGGCACTAAGGGCGTTTTGGGGGAAAGAGAGGCAAAGACCAGGCACTGGAGGTGCTTTGTGGCCGTGCCAGGGGGGTGAGTGTTAGCCCATGGGCCGTCAGGACTGCGGGGTCCTGAACGGGGCCACCCGTGGTCTTCTGAAGGGTCGGTTCCGAGGGGGCTGGCCCAGGTGGGGCCCATAGGGAAGGTCGGTGTGCCGGGATCGTGGCCCGTCGTGAGCAGCCACCCGGGTACCCCGGCCCCCTGGGGTGTCCTCGCCCCCCCCCCCGCTGGCGGCCGGCCGGGCTGCGTGGGGAAATGGGCCCAGCTCGGGCAGAGGGGGCTCCCTCACCCTGACTGCTGCACATCTGGCTGCTGGGATCCGGATGGAAGTGCTTGCTGCTAATTTAGCTCATTCAGAAGTGCTTTCTCCCCGAGCGCTGTGGTGCCGACAATTTTCCCCATTGTGTATGGGGTTGAGCTCCCCCTCCCCCCCGCCGCCTGCGTGTTCTGGGATCACCCTGGGTGTCTCTTTGAAATCCAGAAACTCCTGAAAAGCTCTAAGTAGCTATTCACCAGTGAGGAAATGGCAGCGTGCCGCTTGCACGTGCAGCTCTATTTTGGGACCAGCGTGACGAGCGTGTCCTGGTCCCGGGGGGCCCGTGGCTGGGGTGGTGTCCCGCGGGCCAGGTCTCACCGCTCTGCCCTCTCGCCTTTCTCACGCAGTGCCCGAGGGCTGGAGAAGGCCCGGCAGCAGCTCCAGGAGGAGGTCCGCCAGGTCAGCAGCCAGCTGCTGGAGGAGAGGAAGAAGCGGGAGACGCAGGAGGCCTTGGCACGGAGACTCCAGAAGCGGGTCCTGCTGCTGACGAAGGTACGGGGTGTGGCGGGGCTGCCCGGGCTGGCCCTGCTCGGGAGGCCTGCTATCCCGGCCTGCAGCCACCAGCCTGTCCCTGCCATGTCTAGCTAGAGCACCTGGTCCCCAGACGTGCATGGTTGTCAAGATCGCTACCAAGGGAAGGGCACCGTTAACCACAGCGGTTTATGTGGTCTGACTGGTCAGGCTTGTGTGGAGCTGCCCGTGTTCTCCCACAGAAGAGCGTCCACTTCCCTGCATCCAGAGCAGAGAGTCATGGTGGCTTCCTCAAGCTGGCCTTTTATCCTGGGATGCTTGCGGGTTCTTGAATCCCAGCAAAGACTTCTGTAAACCCCGCTGGTTCCTTTGGGACTCAGAGGGCCCAGGTGTGGGCCCTGTTCTGGAAGGCCATCCCGCCACCCAGTGCTCCGGTGAGGAGCAGGGCTGGGGCTGTGCTGACCTGGTCCGCAGGCAGGGTCTGCCTTGCCCTAGGCTGTGGGCAAGGGCAGCCTTCCCTTCCTTCAGGGACCTGTGAGCACAGGGTAAGTGGGGGCTGGCCTGTGGCCCGTGGTTTGGAATGAGAATGGTCTCTGGGGCCAGATGCCCTGGGCTGAATGTTCTTGTTCCCAGCCTTATGGGTGGAGACAGGGTTCTCTCTAATCCTCCTGTGCCTGACAAGCTTCTGATGTCTAGCTGGACAGAGTCTGCAGGCAGCGTGTTACTTAAACATTCCCTTGGTTGCTGAAGTTTTAGGAGACAGGGGCGAGAGAGCCTGAATCTGGCCCTAGACATTCTCCAGGCACGGATGTGGGCTGTCCAGCCTGTTGGCCAAAGACACCTTCCAACTGCCCCAAACCCCACACTGTGTGGGCCTTGTAGGCCATGCCAGGGAGTGACGGTCTACCTGGGGGACGCCAGGAGTTATGCCTCATGCTCTCAGCCTCTGGGACCTCCTGCTTATGAAGCTTGGAGGGGACAGTCCTATTTCAGCTACAAAAAGCCTGCCATTTCATGGCTTCTCCAGCACATTCCTTGTCATGCCATGTTGTCACTCAGAGCCTTGGCATTACTCAGGGCCCTGGGTCCAGAGGCTTCCCAGGTCATGCTCGGCCAACCTTTGCATAGAGGTCCCTGGTGCTGCCCCCGACATCCTGGCTCTGTGGGTGGTCTCTGTGGGAGAGTCATGCAGCGTCCCCTCATGCGCCATGTCCAGGATCTTGGCAGCCTTCTGGCAAAGGCGAGGACATGGTCCTTAGGCCTGGGTGCTCATGGTGGGTGATGGTCAGGGTTACGGAGCCGCCTCCTGGTGCTGCCACTTATTTTTCCCTTCCTTCCCCAGCATGTACTGTGTGCCACCAGCTCATCTCTGCGCGTGGGTGGGGTCATGGCCCTTCCAGCACTTACAGTCTCACGGGACAGGAAACGGTGACACACGTTTGCTAATTGTGATGGAAGTTTTCCTTTTTTTACATTTTTGTTTTAGAGAGGAAGAGTGTGCTTGCACACAGCAGGTGGGGGGTGAGGGCAGGGGGAGAGAAGCTCCCAAGCAGACTCCCAGCTGGACATGGAGTCCGACATGAGGCTCTCTCTTATGACTCTGAGATCATGACCTGAGCTGAGATTGAGCCGACCGCCCAACCAACTGAGCCCCACACTCATGCCCCGTGTGGTGGAAGTTGTTGGAGCTGAAGCCGTGGCGGAGCTGGGGCCAGAGAGTCAGTTTGTGAGAGTCGCGTGCAGGATTTGGGGGCATGGGCATGAAGGGGCAGCCCATGCTGCCGGCATCGGTCCAGACCGTGGAGGGCAGAGGGAACCAGAGGTGGATGGCATGCCTGCCCGGAGGGCGCGTCCACGGCTCAGACGGAGGGGCTGCATGTGGCTGGGGTGAGGGACGCCTGGACCTGATGTTCTGTATGTGGGAGCGAGGCCAGGCTGCCATCCCCAGCGTGGGAAGCTCCCTTGGAGAATGTGCTCAGTCCGTCCGGGTCCCCGTTTTGCCATCCACAGAGCAAGCAGGGCCGTGGTGTGCTGAAGCAGCCTCATGGGCCAGCCCAACTGGCTGCTGTGTGGATAGTGCTCGTGAGGCATGTGAAAACCACGAAGGAGGGCCCTGAGGAATGGAAACCTGGGACCATTGCGCCATCCGGCAAGCCCACTCTGGGTGTTTCCCCGCGGGCAGCGGAGCCAGCGTGTGGAACAGGTGTGTGCTCCCCCGCGTTCACAGCAGCCCAGGTGCCCGGCCGCAGGGGAGCTGGCAGAGAAGACGCGGCATCGGCGCACAACGGAATATCGCTTCACTGTGAAAAAGAAGGAAGTCCTGCCATTTGTGACAACGTGGAGGGGACCTGGAGGGAATTGTGCCAAGTGAAATAAGTCAGAGAAGCACAAATACTGCATGATTTCACACTGGGATCTGAACACGCTGAATTCATGGATACCGGGAACAGATCGGTGGTTGTCAGGCCAGGGGCTGGGGTGGGCATGGTCAGAAGCAACCGACTTCACTTGTAGGATACATCATAGAAGGAAAAATACAAGCCACAGATACAGGGCGTGCCCCCTGCTCATGGGGGATGCAGCTCCCCTCCCAGCCCCCAAGTGTGTGGCAGCCTAAGAGCTACAGGTCTGCTTGGAAGGGGGGCCACAGGGTGCTGTGGCTGGTCGGGAGTCTTCGTGGGGATCCCGGGACCGCTTGTGCGTGGGCATGCGGTGCTCCGTCTCCAGGGCTGTCTGTCCAGCCTCATGGGAGCTCTCACGGCTGGATCTGTGGGAGGCCCTGGGTTTCTGGGGCTGTCCTCCCTGCGAGGTCTGTCCTGGTTAGCATCCAGCTGGGGACAGCACCCTGCCCACCCTGGTGGCTGCTCTTCTCCTGGGGCACAGTGATAAGGTCTTGTTTGCTTTCAAACAACTACTGCTTTTGTGTTTAATAAACTTCATTTTCTAGAAGTTTGCGATTGATAGAAAAAAGGTAAGGCTAGCTCAGAGAGTCCTCACGTGGTCTGCTGCCCTCCATCTCCCCCGTACTGACCCCTCACATCAGTGTGGCGGGGTCATTACTGGTCACGAACCAGGCCTGACCAGCATCACTAATTGACGTCCCCGCTTTCCTCCTGTTCCCTTAGCTAACGCTCCGCCCTTGCTCTGTCCTGGGATCCTAGCAGGACTGAGCGGTCACTTCTTCTTGGCTCCTCAGGCTGTAACGGTTAGCCCTTTTGATGACTTTTCATATTCCGAGCTTTTTGTTTTGAGATAGTTACACATCACAGGAAGGCAAGGATAGCACAGAGGTTTCCTCACACCCTGCACCACTTCCTCGCTGCTTCCTTTCTATGTCATCATGGTTCCACGAGCTGATACGGGCACACACTTGTGCACGTCTGTCTTCTTATCATGTGTGGCTTAGCATTGCCACTGCTGGCAAGGTGCTGCATGGCCTCACGCATGCCCAGTCACACCCACCTCACCTGCCCCACAATGGCCTGGGCACAGCGACCACTCATCCATCCTCTGTCCCTAAAGTTTATCCTTTCAACAGCATGGTAACCATGGAATCGTCTGGCATGTGGCCATTGGGAGACTGGCTTTTCCACTCTGTGGATCTTCCCGATCTGCCCAGTTTGTGCCTGTGTCAGTGTGTGGTCCCTTTTTGCTGCTGAGCAGGACTCCATGAAGCGGGCATGCTACAGACGTATGCCCGGGTGTCAAATGGTGTTTTCATGGCTTCCAGGTTTTGTTGTTACAAAGGCCCCAACTCACGACAATGCCCAGGTTTTGGGTGGCTGTGAGTTTTTGTTCCTCTGGCTGCAACTGTGGAGCCCGGCATCAGCGGCCCCTGGGAGCTGGGGACAGGTAGTTCCATACCATCCTGGAGGTGGTAGCCCAGTGGCATTTCTGGGGCGGCAGCTCCGAGCTGTTGTCCAGGCGTGGGGTGTGGGGATGTGGGCCAGCATGGTTCTTCCAATGCCAAGCCTGCATTTGCTGGTTTTCTCTTGCTGCGGTGGTGCTATGGCCATGGGTGGCAGTGGACATGGCACAAGGGTGCTATCTCACAGTTCTGGGCGGGACTGGCTGCTTCCTAGGACCTAGGGACCCAGGTCCTAGCAGACCGAATTGGGTGGCAGCCCCAGCCTTGGGGGGTGCTGGTGCAGAGGCTGTTGGGGAGAGTTTGCACCAGGTTGGCTGGGCCTGTTGTAGAGTTCAGTTCTGTGGTTGCAGGACCACAGGGGTCCCATCCGTGCTGGCTGTCCTTGCTGCTGCTGTCTGCTCACGTTTTTTCTCACTTTCCCTGAGGCCCCTGAGGCCCCAGGGGGTCGAGGCCACGCTGCATATCTTTGTGGCTTCCTTTTCTGCCCACACCAGCAAAACTCTTTGCTTCTCCCAGCTTTTGTGGCTTGGTCTGGGGCCAAGGCAGCCTAATCCTTTGGTTTCAGGGTCTCTGAACTTAGTTCCATCTGCAGAAATGTCCCCATCTTGCCAGGTGACCATGGCACATCGTGGCCTACCACCTGCGCAGTTACAGATGGGTTATGCTGTGGACGCCAAGGCTTGGAAACTTAGGCGTCTACAAGGCCGGTGGGCAGCACAGATGTGGGGAGTGGTCCTGTGCAATGGGATAGGGTGGACCGGAAGACGGGGTGGGTGTGCCACTCAGAAGGGGCAGCCCCTCCCGGCCCCAGCTGCCGTGTGCCACAGGAATCGCCCTGCCATGTGCTGCAGGAATCGCCCAATTCTGGGAGAAGTCAGCACCCCTTCTATGAAGTATCCCACTCACAGATTTCCCATGGGTCAAGCAGGTGTGCTCATTGTGTGTGTTGAAGGTGACCAGAAGGGATTCGAGAGCAGAGAAGCAGTTGCTGCACACAGGGCCCGTGGGTCCAGTGTTCATGCTAATTAAGTGAGTCCCTCTGGAAAGATCTGCCCGTTGGCCATGAGCAGGTATGGAAAGAACCTTCCTGTCCTCCTAGTGGCCATGCTACTGTCCTCCATATCCTCGGATCACCACACCAGGGGGGCCAGCGGCTGCGAGCCCTCTCTGTTGGCCGAGATCACTTGGGTTCTAACAGTTAGAATCCCTGTGGGAGAGCCTCGTCAAACCAGCGCCTCACAACTGGAGCTGGCAGCTGTGACCCCCACCTGCGGACCCCGTGGCCCTCTGTGCCCAGACTGTGCCCCCACCTTTGTGAGGTTTTAGCCTGGCTGTCTTCTTGGGCATTTTCTGTCCTGCAAGGTGACTGTCCAGGTCCCAAGGCAGGAAATTTCCATTTTCTCTGTCTCAGCAGGTTGGAACCCAGTGGCCCTTCCTGGCCTCATTCCGTCCTCGCCCTGACCCCTGGTGCTCATGGGCCTTGCTGAGTTCGGGAAAGAGTAGCTATTGATTGCCTGGCACTGACTGATGGCGTAGACTGACTGTTGCTTGAAGGCACGTTCCCGATGGGTCGATAGCAATCTCCCATGCAGCCCCGGGTCCGGCTTGCAGGGTCCCGTCTGGCCAGCCAGGGGGATGATGAAGCCGTTCATCAGGCCTGTCTGTGTGGGTGGGGGTGCGGCCGGCCTGCTGCGTGCCAGGGGCATGCCCACTGTGTGGCCATGATCACAGTGACCCTGTGGGCTTGCGGCATGTCTGTCCCACCCCAGCCAGGCCTGCTCCTGTTCAGGTGCGTCCTCCTCAGGGTGCCTCCGTGGTGTCCGTTCTCAGGCCTGAGGGCGTGGGGTTGTTGGTCTTCCCCTGTCCTTGCTGAGGAGAGACCCCCGCCCCCCCCCCCCCCGCCCTCCCCCGCCCGCCTCCCCCCTGGGCAGGGTGGTGTGTGTGGCCCCCTGCGGCCGCAGCAGCTCAGCGCCAGGCCGACTGCAGGCCTGCCGGCTGGGCTCTGTGCACTGGGGTCCCGTTGCGGGCCCTGTTTGTGTGCTTGACATTTCCGCTTACAGTGCTTGGAGCGTGTGGCTTTATTTTGAGACCTTATTAAGCGGCTCCAGTCTCAGGGTTTAATTGTTACTGATAGCTGAGAGTGTAATCACCTTGGTAAAATACCATGACTATTTTAAGCAATTGAAAATTGGCTTCCAGAACTGGGTGAGCACAAACCATTTTCCTATTTGAAATGAGCTATTTCCAGTGTGCCCCTAATATTCCACAATATGGTTATAGAATTTTGTTATTTATAGAACCTCAGCCGTAAAAGCTAACTTTTTAGCAAGAAATTTAAAAAACAAATGAAAGCAGACACTTCCCTTAACTCTTTTATCTATATCCTAACTGTTTCCTGGCCCGAATTCCAGATTGCACTGGTTTCTGAGAGGAGGATGCAGGCTCTGGGTGTCTTACCACCCTGGGGATCAGAGTGCATGGTTTGGTAGTGATGATGTCCCACCCTTGAAAGATTCCCTGAGTGGGGGGTGGCCCTGGTGGTGGTGGTGGTGGGAGGGGTGGGTAGAGGTCCTGGTTGGGGAACAGACAGGTGGTCAGAGGTCTTCCTAGGGGCTTCCTTTGTGTTAGGCATGCCAGGGTGTGGTTCTGGCTGGCAGAAGATGTCTACCATGTGGGCTCAGCGTCACCGGGGCTGCAGGCTGTTTTGTGGACACCCGCCCTATGGGCGCCCCGGGTCTGTGCCAGAATGTTGTGACTCTGGTTTCAGTTGAGTTCTGGTGGGCTACGGGGGTGCCCCACTGTTGTTTGGGTCTGCTGGTGCTCAGCGAGGTGGGCCCTCCCCGTGTGGGGGTTTAGAGCTATATGCCCTTCTCCTGTGGAGTTCCCTCCATATTCTGACCACGACTCTCTCGTGGGAGATGCATACTGCCACATCTCCCATCTGTGGCTTGTTGCTTCTCTCTTAATTGTGTCCGTTGACGAGTAACGGCTCTTAATGTTAGTGCAGACCAGCTTACGGATTCTGTTACCTTTGTGTGAGTACCTCCTGAGACTTGGTGACCTCAATTGCCACAGTTGTGGCTCCCAAAGTCATGGAGATGGTTAGCTGTTCTCTTCTGACTGCTTTATTGTCTCACCTTTTACGGATTGACGTTTGGGTGTGATAGGCCGTGGGTGTCAGGATCTTTTCCCCCCAAGGTGGTAACTGGATTTACCCCGGTGATCATCTTGCCACATATGCAAACACTGAATCGTTATATTGTATGCCAAAAAGTAATGCTATGTGTCGGTTATACCTCACTTAAAATTCTCAGAAAGATTATTTTTTCTCTGTTGAACATGCACTTGGCACAGCACCATCTGTTGAGAGACCAGCCCTTTCCCATGGAGTGTCCCGGGGCCTTTGCCACCCGCCAGGGGTGTTCCTGGACGGTCCAGCTTCTGGATTCTCTGTTTGGTTCTGTTTCCTCTCTCTGTCTGTCTTTTTACCCTGCCACCTTGTCTACAGTAGTACAGCTTTATAACATTTCCGTACCTGGTAGTCAGCCTTCACATTAGTTCTTCTCTAAGATTCTCTGGCTCATTCTGGTCCTTGCGTATCCTTATGTACATCAGAATCCGTTTGTCCATTTACGTGAAAAACTCTGCTGGAATATGATAAGGATTACAGTGAATTTGTAAATCGGTTTGGGAAGACATGACATCTGCACGTTGTCTTCTGAACGAGAATATCCCATGTTACATGCATTTTATTAGACACTTTCCCGAGCATTTTCTGTTCCCAGTGCAGTTTTAATGGCCTCTCTGAGGACTCTGACCTCGTATGTGTTACTGGTGTGCTGAGATGCACTTGGGTTTTGGCTGCTGCTCTGTGCGTCGTGCTGACCTTGCTCCTTGGAAAGCAGCTCTGGCAGAGGTGAGCCTGGCCTCTTCCTCTCCAGCCCTCGTGCCTTTCGTTTCCTTGTTTTCTTTCCCCTCTTATTGCTGGGACCGCCTGTCGACTGCCGCACGGAAGTGATGCGGGCTCTGTCCTAGTGTGCAGATCGGGGAGCTTCGGTACCTCGCCGCCAACGGTGACACATGCTGTTTGTTTCTGGTGGATACTGTTTATTGGATTAATGGAATTCCATTTTTTTTTTTTTTTAAGATTTTTAAGTAATCCCTGTGCCCAGAGTGGGGCTTGAGCTCCCAACCCAAAATGAAGGGCTGCACACACCACCTACTCAGCCAGTTGGGTCCCCCTCTTTGTTGTTTTCTAAAATGCCTACCCCATCAATTTTTTTTTTAAAAGATTTTATTTATTTATTTGACAGAGATCACAAGTAGGCAGAGAGGCAGGCAGAGAGAGAAGGAGGAAGCAGGCTCCCTGCTGAGCAGACAGCCCGATGTGGGGCTCGATCCCAGGATGCTGGGATCATGACCTGAGCCAAAGGTAGAGGCTTAACCAGCTGAGCCAGCCAGGTGCCCCTACCCCATCAATTTTGATGTGGGTTATTTTTCTTATTGTTCTGTTTCGAGTATTTTCTCATACTGTCTCTGTAAGAGCCTGTAAGAGCCAGCCTTCACGCAAGGTTCCCGTGCTCAGGACCACAGTGCAGACAGATGGGGTGCTGCGAAGGGATGGAGGGGACCCATACTCCCACTCCCGCTCGTTTGCTGTCTCGTCCACAGACCCTGCTGGAGTGAGCTCTGCGTGCTGACCTCTGCGTTGGGCACTTCTGGGGCACAGTGACTGCATAGACCTGTGCTCCAAACCCAGGTGTGCCTCCCTCTAGGGGACAGAGCAGATTGGTGAGAGCCTGGGAGCACTGCTGTGGTGACTTTGCTGAGCTCTGGACTCTGCTAGGGGCGGGGCCCCAGGTGACCCTCTGGTGCTGGGGCCTGGTCACTAGGTTTGGGTTTCTGTGTTTGTGTGAATGACTGTAGATCCATTGGAAGTCGTGAAGGTGGTGGGACAGGTCCCCCATAGCTTTCCTGCAGCTTCTGCCCTAGAAACGTCTCCCATGATTGTAGTGCAGAATCAAAGCCGGGCATCTGGTGTCTGCTCTGTGTGCGTGCGTGCGTGTGTGCACGTGTGTGTGCGCGTGCATGTGTGGCGGTGGGGGCTGGTTCTTTGTCGTGCTAGCACATGTGTAGCTGCACGAAAGCTCTACCACTGTGAAGACCTTTCGCGTGCTGCCCCGAAAGCACAGCCCAGTTGTCCCCTGCTGTGTTTGCCGTCTCTACTAATAGGGCATTTCAACAATACTCTATAAATGGAATAGTTACAGTATGGACATTAAAGTTTTTGTGTTTTTAGATTCATAGGCTGTTTTTTAGAGCTGTTTTACGTTTATAGACACATTACGGGACAAATACCTACTGCCGGTGTCCCTCTTGCCCTGCCTCAGCAGTAGCTCTCCTGCGAGCCCCCCGCCTCGGAGCTCGGTCTGGTACAATCCACACAGTGTTATTGCCCCACGGTTGTTAACGGAAGCCTGTCCTTCCTCGAGGCTGGCCCTTGGTGTGCGTTGTGCAGCTGGAAGGATTCATGATGGCCCGTGTGCACCGCTGTGGTGTCAGCTCCCAGAATGCGGTCACTGCCCTCAGATCCCTGTCCCCACGTGACCCCCAGACCTGGGAAGCCACTGATGTTTCCCTATTTCGTGGTTGTGCCCCTCCTAGGCATCATACGTTTGGAGTGTCCCAGCGTGTAGCTTTTCCATTCGGGCTGCCCTGGTTCCTCTGTGTCTTCGCATGGCCTGATGGCTCGTTCCTCTTCAGCGCTGGACAGAACAGTTCACCTGCGCACTCACTGAGCAAGGGGCATCTTGGTGCCTCCAGGTCTTGGCAGTTTGAAGGAGCATGTCATACACACCTGTATGCAGGTTTTCCTGCGATGCACAATTTCCATTTAAGTGTCTGGATCACACAAGAAGAGTGTGTTCCACATCAAATGCTTTTAGCACCAACACTTCCTCGAGGAAGCTGTGTCTCTTCCCTATTCTTCCCTATTTGTAGAAGCTCTGTGGGGTGGGGCCGTTTGTTGCTGATGGGCCCATGGGACACAGAGCTGGGGAAGGAGGGCCCTGGAGGCTGGAGCCGCGCAGGTAGGGTCTGGCTCCCCGCCCCCAGCCTCCCTCCTGGGACAGGTCTTGAGTCATTTCACCGCCGACTGTGTAACTGGGTGCACATAAGACTTCAGGGCACTTGGTTGCTTCTCCCGGGTGAGTGAGGGTACCAGAGTTGGCATCGATGGGGACTAGGCTCACGAGGGAAGGAGGCCGGGGCGGGGAGCAGACTCGGATGGTAAGCCTCCAGCCTTTGCTCCAGCCGCCCTGGCCCGGGCCACAGGCTCCTCCGTCCTGGTGCCTGAGCCCAGGCAGGTTGTGCACAGCTTGACATCCCAGCCTCTTACCTCCATTTCTCTCCCAAAAGAACTGAAACGGCGGCTGCTTCTGATCCAAGTCTTCATCTTCTTCCCGCGTCCTTTTTTAGAGCCCACAAGTTTCCTAATCTTATTAAAAGGATTGCTCTCATACGCCTTCCTTTTTAATGCTGAAAATTCCTGGGCTTAGGTAGCACAGAAGGAAAGGCGGAAAGCACCCAGTACCTGCCCTGTCTCCTGAGAAGCAGCCGGCTGTCAACAGGGCCTGGCTTGGGTCTGTCCCTGGTGCTCTCTCAAGTGCACGCCCTCTACCCCCTCCCCATTGTGGTGACTTTGATCGCTCTGCACCCTGCCCCCCTCTGAAGCTGACCCCCACCCCAGCTTCTTCCGCACAGCAATCTATACTTTGCGCAGAGATGGTGAGCGCAGGTTCTCCTGACCGTGTGTTTACGTCTGCAGCTATCTAGGGAGCTGTGGAGATGGGCCGGGATGTACCTGGCGTGTGCAGAGGGGTAGTGCCTTTGGGCAGTCTGTTTTCAGTCCTCTGTCTGGGGGCATTCCAGCTGTCCTTACTGGACGGAAGATGCTGTGGGGGTTGCAGCTGGTTCTGAGTAGTAACGGTCACTAAGCCACAGCATGTCTGCACTGTCCTGCTCTGGGACCTGCATTGTCAGGATTTCCCATCCACACACATGCCCTTAGGGATGTCTTGGGGCCCGCTGACCTGGCACGTGGTTTTGGGGGCCTTGCCACGGTGTGCCAAGCAGAATTGGATCAGAGCCTTCTGTCCCTGTGACTTGAGATGATGAGGCTGAGGAGCTCGACCTTGACCAGGTGGGGGGCTATTCTGCCCACCTCGAGACCCATCCTTCCTGGGGTACCCTGGCCTTCTCTGCTGTCCCCAGTCTCTCTGTCTTTTTTTTTTTTTTTTTTTAAATATTTTATTTATTTATTTGTCAGAGAGAGAGAGAGGGAGAGAGAGCAAGCACAGGCAGACAGAATGGCAGGCAGAGGCAGAGGGAGAAGCAGGCTCCCTGATGAGCAAGGAGCCCGACGCGGGACTCGATCCCAGGACGCCGGGATCATGACCCGAGCCGAAGGCAGCTGCTTAACCAACTGAGCCACCCAGGCGTCCCAGTCTCTCTGTCTTGATGCCCAGCCTGTCCTCTTCAGGCAAGACTTGAGTAGCTCCCACTGGATCCTTTGGAGCTCTGGGCCTTTGGTGTAGCTGGATTTTGCACGGCCGTGGGTGGTTTCTCCATAGGCAGAGAGGAGTGCTGACGACACCCGGGCTGATGTTACAGACACGCCCTGTGGCCGGCAGGGGCCTGAGTGTGCTCCTCGTCACACCCATCTCCTCCATGCTAGGGACGAGAGTGCTGCAGATCAGAGAGGTTAGTAGTCCTGCAGACTCTGCACTGTCACTCTGTAGGGCATGAGTCAGTCCTTTACGGCTAGCTCCTTCGTGTGCCTATGGATCAGGTGGAACTTGGGGCATGTGGAGTTGAGTAAGTGGCCCTGGCAGGGCCCAAGACCCGGCCTGTCTGCATGGCTCCCAGGCACTACCTGGGCTGCGGGTCGGTGGACAGTGTTGAATGCAGAGTCCAGTCTTTCAGAGCCAGTGTAAGGGGACCTGTGCTGGACTGGGCCCAGGGGTGTGCCACAGTGGAGACCTCGCACACCACGGTGACATGTTTCTATCTGCGTGGGTGCCCAGTGCTGACTGCTGGTCTTTGGTGTTGCTGATGAGGTCTCTGCAGATGTCTGCAGGCCCCCCACTGTCCACATCCATTCCTGGTCCTTGTCACACCCTGCTCTCCTCCAGCGACCATGGTCATGTCCTCTCTGCATCCCCTCCACCTCCCAGAGGAACATCCCTCCTGCTGTGTTTATTTGTTCTGTTTGCCTCTGGGTGCCTGTCCTCCTGTCCCCACACCTGCTGTCCTGCTGTCTTGGGAGGGTCTGCGCTGCACGTCCTCGTTCTCCTGCCTCCGTCCTTGAGCCTTGCATATAGCTCCCGGGGAGCCACCTAGCTACCGGGGAATGGCAGGAGCTGGGCTCGAAATGGGCAGCAGTCTGCGAGGGGGAGTGGGGGGCTCTGCTGTGAGTTGGGGTCTCAGTCCCTGCCCCAGCTGTGGGGCAGGTCCGGGCAGTGATTCACACCCTTTAAATTCAGGCTCGGATTCAGACCTTGCTTCTTTCTTCCTTCATATCACTTTTGCGTGATCCTTGAGAAAAGCCTGGAAGAGGGTAGTGTACGTCACCCAGCCCGTGCTTTCTAATTTAGCATTTGTCCTGCTTAATGCGGCAGTCCTCCTCCTTCCAAGGCTAGGCAGGCTCCTCTCGGATCCTGCATCGGATCTTCAAATTTTAATTTTTAGGTGTTGATATATTGTCCCTTCGGGTTACCTTTCCAGGCTGACATTTCTCTTACATCCACTGAGGTAAAAAAAATGCACGTGTTTTGTTATGGGAGCATGCCATTTGCAGACTTGTCACCCCTGTCACCGTGTTACCCACCGAGGAGGCAGCTGGAACCGGCTCAAGGCTGCAGAAACAGTCTTAGAGAGAAGAGCAGTTTTAGGAAATATAATGAAATCAAAACAAAGTGCCTTCTATCCCTCTCCAGTTGGAAAATGTTTACTAAGTTAGGGTTTGAGAGGGCGTGGGGGGTGTGGCACCCTTGGACCCACGACCGTCCAGCCACAGACCTCAGGGACTGCACTGGGCTGCCCTGCTTCTCTCGCTGGCAGCCTTCCCCGCTGCCTGGCTCACTTGTCCTCTTCGTCGCTCTGGACAGGGAAGGGTCTTTTCTGTTGTGTTCACGAGCAGCGTGCTATTAGGAGGCTCTTTGTGTGTCGGGGCGCTCGGGGAAGGTCTGCTAAGTGTTCGTCGGCCCGGGGAGGGTAACTTGCTCGGCCCCCATGGTAGGTGAGGGCAGCATCCCAGCTCTGTTCCCCGTCTCTTGTCCGCACGTGCCGCCTCCGCCCACGAGCGGCCCCTCCCACCTTCCTTCGGGCCCTGGAGTGGTGCCCTGTGTGAGCGAGGGCCCGCTTCCCCCGGGCCACCCCGTCTGCCCACCGCGCTTGCAGCGACATTGTGGATACAGACCTGTCAGTATTGAAGGTTAGGACCTAAATGAGCAACTTGGAAAATGGTGTCTTTCCTCCCAACAGTGGAAGTTAAAAGAATGGTAGGTAGCTCCCAGGGGCAGAGGGAAGGAAGATGAGCTGTAATGGGGGCCAATGCCCAGGGCAGGGCCGAGGCTGTGCCCCGGTAATGCAGGGCTTGGACATGCGTCCTCTTCCTCTAGGTCCCGGGGGTGGCCTGTGTGTGGGGCCTTGGTTTTAGCCTGGTCCCTGCTGTCCCCACCCCGTGCTCCAGAGCATAGCTACAGGCCGCACCCTGTCCTGTCCCCACCCTCGCCCCCAGTACAAACCTGAGGCCCCCGGGCCACCTGGGGCTCTTCCCTGTTTTTGGACTTACGGACTGTGTGCCCTTGTAAAAGGTTCACCGACACATGCGTGTTTACTTGAGAAGCACGCGTGTGACTCACGGTCAGTGATGAAGGACTAAAGAGTTGAATCTCAGTGCATTTACATGGAAAGTTTTAAAAAATTAGTGATAAAAATTAGTATGAGTAGGACCTTCCATTTTCCCCAGGTTCCTGGATTGTCCTGTGCACACCCTGGGTCACGGGCTCCCTACACGGAGGTGACCGCAGGGTCCCACCTGAGGGCTTCCCGACTGTGGTGGAGGAGCTGGGCCTCGGCTATCCAACAGGGCTGCTGGCCGCCCGGTCGCTGCCATTGCTTATGCCATTCTCGGAAGGGGAAGTGGACGGCGTCCTCTCTCATGTCCCCTGCATGCTTCCATCTCCGTGTAGCTGCACTTCGATTCTTCCTCCTTTGAGGTTGGCCCTTTTGGGGTCATGGCCTGTGGCTGCCTGCTCGGCCCACACCGGTGTGGAAGGCGCTCAGGGCTGGGGGGCAGGGATGGTGTGTTCTCCATCCTCGGCTTGGTTTCTCGATGCCTCTCTGCCAGCAGGTGAGACCTCAGCCCCTAGGCCCCTCAAGACACTCCTAGCACAGGGCTTCTCCGGTGACACTTGCTTGTGAGGCCTGTGTGCCCTAGCTGGCTGCGTCCCCATGTCCTGCACGGGTCCAGACTCCAAGCCATCCCACAGGGTGGGGGCCAGGGGGCTGGGGCTATCTTCGTTTGCACGTTTACTATTTTGTTTATGGGGCATTTTTGTTTGAGTGTTGAATTTCTGAAGTACAGCATTGAAGTATTTTCTGTCTTGCTTCCTGAGGTCCTGGGGTGGGTGCCTCCCACCGCTCCTCAGCATCCCGGGTGCTAGGGTCTGAGGCATCTGCAGCAGGGGGTTTTTGGCGAAGAAGCCTGAGTGTCCTCGCTGGGAAACCCCCGTGCAGGCCTACTAGCGCAGGGACAGGGGGGGCGTGTGTGGGGGGGAAGGACTGCCCCCGCAGCACTGGTGGCCAGAGGGGCCCGAGCGCCACGGGCAGACCTTGGACTCCCGTGTCCCTGTTCACACTGTAAAACCCCCTCCCATCCTGTGAAGATCTGCTGTCTTTTTAACTTGGTTTGGAAGAGATCACAATCTTTGACCTGACCCTGAGCAGAGACAGAGCTGCCAGTGATGGTAACGGTGGTGATAGTGGTGGCATTGGTGGTGGCGGCACTCAGAGCATGGTTCCCGGCCAGGTGCCTCTCAGGTGCCACTGCTCTGAGGAGCCGCACCTCCTGCTGCTGCTGGACCTGCTGAGGGTCTCAGGGTGCCCAGATGCCCTTGGCCTCCACTGGCTGCCCTTGGCCTGGGGCTGCTCAGCTGTAGGCCTGCTGGGCCATGTCTGCATTCTGGGTGCCCCCAGGCATCTCCCTGTTGCTGGCTTTTGCCCCTTGACTTGTCCTTCCTGTGCCAGCCCAGAGAGGGGGTCTGGAAAGGTGCCTGTGCCCTGAGTATGTGGGAGGGACCCTGGGCTCTCACTCTGGGAGGGGGGGTCCCCACAGCCTCCATGTAGGGGAGGGACCCTGTACCTTCTGTCTGGGGGCGGGGACTTTCTCACTCCAGGCTGCCTCGGGACACCAGGCACTCAGCTGTTCCTTGAGACTGTCTCCACCACAGGGTGGTTCCTGGCTTGCAAACTTACCACAGGCCGTAGCAAAATCCAAGGCTGCAGCGGCCTTTGGGTGTTGCGTGAGGTGGGTGCGACTTAAACCAAGGTTTGTCCTGAAGGAGAGGGTGTGGCACATGTGTCCCTGACTTTGCCCTGGGACTCCTACTGCTGGGGTGTGGAACCACCGTTCTCCTTCCACGGCCTGCTGGGCTGCCCCTTTCTCCTCCTCTCTCCGGGAACTGGAGGCCCTCTGAGTCTGTGTGTGACCCCGGCCCTTGGCTGCCCTGGGTGGGTGGCCCCCCAAGGCCTGTCCATGGCTGTGTCAGAAAGGCAGTCAGCACCTGGTCTGGGGCCTGGCAGCTGGGCTCCCAGTGTCTCCCTTCTGAGGGAAGAGCCTGGGCCTGAGACTTGGAAAGCCCAAGTTGTAACTGACCTCTGGGACTCTGTGCCTGGGGCTTCTGCCTCGGGACACCCCGCCTCGGAACCCTCACTTCCTGTCCTGGGTGGGGACACGCCTGTGGCCCGTCCCAGCACAGGGCAGCACCATCTGAGTGCTGGGGAAGGCTGTGTGATCCTGAGCCGGTGCTCACGCCAGGCCAGTGGATCGTTCAGCACACACTTGCCATCAGCCCTGCTCTCAGAATCACCCCGCTCCAGAGAATCACTCGAGACCTTCCTAGGTGACACGGGAGAGAGAAGCAGGGACTCTGACAAACGGTAGCTCAGCTATGCCTGCACTCAGTGGTTAAGAAGCACATAGGGGCTGGAGCGCGCACAGCCCCTGCCCTGGTCAGAGCCGAGCTTGTGGGGTGGGGGGGTTGCCTGGGTTTGTGTGGTGCGGCGGCCACCAGGCCAGCCCCTCATGGTGCATCAGCAGTGTGAGAACAGGCTGCTGCTTCAGCACGCAACATGGTGAACTACTCGTCCGTACCCTCCGTGTGGGGCTGTGTGCGGTCTGCTTTAAGCTGACGGTTATGCCTGCGTGTCTGTGTTGCAGTAAGGCAACGGCAGACACCTGGTGTAGGGCCCAAATGAATAGTAGTGACGGCTGACCCCTGTCACGCTGATGGATTTCCCTGAACGGAGTTGGGAGACTGGCTGGGAGCTCCTTCCCGCCTGTCCCTGTTGCTGCTTCCTCGTGTCAGAGACTGCGTGTGTGTGTGTGTATCTGTGTGTGCCAGGGTGTGAGAATGTGTTACTGTGCACATATATGCGGTATGTGAGTGTTCACGGAGTGCCGTCGTCTTTGTGCATTTTATGTGCGCACTGTGTGTGCACGTGTGGGTGTGTACGTACGTGTGAGTGTGCATGTGTGTTTTCTCTGGAAAGCTGGCTGTTTGATGTAGTTGGCTACTTTTCCCAGGAGATCTGCATGGAACATTAGGCCCAGAAGATGAGGACCAGCCCTCGCTGTCGTAATAGTTATTAAGTAGCAATAAAGTGGGATCTGTATTTACAGACCCAGAGTGCACTCAGACTGGAAGGTATTAAATATCATCCATCATCAAATGGAAAACAGTCAAATGCAGGGAGAGTGTTTCAGAGTCAATAATCTTTTGGTTAACTTCGCCCATAAAGATCCCAACTGCCCCTGATAAACCTCTGAGGAGGAGGGAGGGAGTTCTTGCAGACCATGGCACTCCCGGCACAGCCCCGGAGTCAGGCCCACAGTGTGCCACATCTCTGGGCTTGCGGTATCGCCCTGGGGGGACTGGATATCCACCGTGGCCTCATGCTGTGGCTCTGGGCCAGGACAGAGGCATTTCTCGGTCCCTTCCCAGAAGTCTGGTTGCTTGCTTTTGCCATGGGTCATTCCCGGCTTACACTGCGTCTGGAGAACAGGGAGAAGTGGCACTCACATTGGCCAGCAGTGCCTGGGGCTTGGGGAAGGGGTGCTGGCTGCTGTCTGCCCAGGAGGGTGGTCTCAGTAAGGAGAAGCTTGGGGGGCCCCTTGGGTCTGTGGTGGATTGCGGACTCTCCCACTGGCGGCCCCCTCCTTCACCGAGGCTGTGAGTCTCCTCTGGACCTGCAGGAAGGTCATGTTCGCATGAGAGACCATGTGGTGTGCCCAGTGCATGGCTTCGTCCCCGGGGAATCCAGGGGGAAACAGTCCAGTATGGACTTTGTGAGGGAGTGACCGTGGGCTCCGCAAGGCTCTTCTCTCCTCTTTTGCCTGGGGCTCAGGACTGGCTTCCGGACCAAGGGCCCGTGGTGCCTGCTCCTTGCCTGACCGGGTCCTGTAAGTAGATGTAAGTGGAAGCCAGAGGCGAGTGTGAGGCCACTGTGTAAGCAGGGATCTGTGTCATGTCTGTTGTGTGTAAGTTCTTGTCAGGGACGTCAGGCCTGGGAGATGTTTGCATAGCTTATGGATGTGCTTTCCAGGTCAAGGGCCTGGTTTCTGGAAGAATGTGGGAGAATTTAGACAGTTCCTGAGTTTGCCCCTTCTAAAGTTTTTATTTTTCTCTAGACCAGAAGTTTCAAGTGTGCGTTACTGTGTTTAAAGCTTCTTTCCTTGTCCGTCAAGCCTCTGGCCACGGAGCAGCCACTCTGATGGCCCGAGGAGAAGAGGACAGGACCTCCTGCTGCTCTGGGGTTTGCAGGGTCCCATGGGGGGTGGGGGGTGGGAGAGGCTGGCCAGCCCCCTGCTGCGCACAGGAAGACAAGCTTTCCGGCCCAGGCAGCCTTCAGATGGTGACCGACTGTGAGAAGCTGTGTCATCGCAGAGTGCTGTCCTTGAAAGGCAGTTCCCCCCCACTCTGAAGGCACGGGCAGGTGGGCAAGGGGGGAATCTCAGCACAGCCCTGTTTGCCGGCAGACCGCCCACCTCCACGTGCCCTGGGGGTATTCAGAGCCGCAGAGTCTGTGACTGGAGCCCTCAAAGAGCTGGGTGGGGACTGCCTGCTGCAGGGACGCAGGTCCAGCCCTGAGCCTGTCCCCTGCCAGCTGGCCCTGCAGCTCCTTTCTGCCGTGCGGGACCCGTGCATCCAGTGTGGTCTTGGGGGGCTCATGCATGTGGCCTGGGGGCGCTGCACACTGCAGGCAGCGCTCTCCTGGGGGGGGGTGTTTTGTCTTCCCTTGGGTCCCCCAGGAGAGTAATGTGGACTGTCTTCCCGTTGTGTGTCCTGTGCTCCCCAGAGCTGAGTGCTCGGCCTGCAGAGTGTATGTGGGTGTCTGTTTGGCCAAGGACGGCAGCCTTGGGGCGACACATGGTCTCCCACTTGGCTCTCCCCTCCCCTTCCTTTGAGGAATTCGGGTTGCCGTTTCCCTTGCTCTGGGGCTTATAGCTCCCACTCTGGGATGTCCTCTTTTCTGGGGCTCCCTTGGGGCTCTGCACTACGCTTTTACAGAGGGCTTTATCCCCAGCTTTATGAAAGTCTCTAAATAAATTAGATCCATTGGTTAGGCTTTGCTGGTGATTTTTATTAACCTCCGGTTAAAGAAATATTGCTAGTTACAGAAGAGTGATTTATTCCCGTGTAAGCCGGCCTCGTTTAGCCACCTGTAAGCCCCCGGGAGGAACGGCTCCGTATTGATGCGAAGTGCTGGGCGGTAATGAGAGGCGTATGTAAGGAGAGGGCTTGGTGGCTGGAGGGGCTGGGAACCTGCGTTTCAAAAGGACTTTTCCCTTTTGCATGAAATAACTGGGGAGAGTAGCCATCTCACTGCAGTGCGGGTGGAGAGCCGAGCCCTGGTCATGCCTCCCGCAGACTCCAGACCCACATCCAGGGACTGAGTTCCAGGCGTGGAGAGTAGTGCAAACTGGGGGCGCTGAGGTCAGGGGGTAGGTGACCTTCCCTGTCATCACTGGTTCCTGGTGGCCCCGCCGTGGAGGCGGCGACGCTACCAGGCAGGCTCGGAGGCCTGGGCTCAGATTCTGTGTGGCTTGGGGCATAGGACCTCCCACCTGAGTTTCTGCTTCCTGTGTGGGATCGAGGGGCGTGGGGTATGGCCCCTTCCCTTAACTTCCTTCCTCTGCATCGGGGACATGGAGGTGACCCGTGTGCCTTTGATACGGGAGGTGGTGCTTGTCAGCCTCCTTCCCTGCTGTGCTTGTCACTCAAGCAGGTGGCTTCTGTGCACACACTGCCTTCTCTTCTTGGTGGAACCTGGTGACACTGAGCAGGACAAGTGGGCACCACGCAGGCTGTGGGGCACCAAGGATGTCGTGTCTGGAGCACAGGCGCCATGTCAGCCCTGATCTCCAGGCTGCTGCCTCGGCTGCCTCTGTTTCTAGACTGCATTTGTAAATCCTTGTGGGTAAAATCCAGACTGCACGCCAGTCTCTTTGGGGGTGCTCGTGTTTTTAGGGAACCATTCCAAGCACATGGCTTCTTGGTGGTGCCCTGTGGCCAGACCTGCAGCCCTGTCATGGTGGCGTGACTCCCCGGAGTGAGTGTGGATGTTCGGATCTGGCTGTGGGTGTGCTGCGTGGGATCCAGACATGGTCCCTCTGGGCCCGACGCCCTCTGCCGCCGCGGGAGGAGCTGATGGTCAGGGCTTCTCTGATGGCAGGTCAGTCCCGTGTCAGGGCTCGACAGCTGCCTCCTTAGAGCCATGCAGGCTGCTGGCCCTGACCGCCCTCAGCGTTTGCTGCAATTCGAATCCTCTCGGGCCTGCCCTGACATGTGCTTTCTGCTCAGCCCGTGGCATCTGGCCACCTTGGACCCCTTGTCTTCCTCTGTACCTTCGCACGTTGTTGGAACCCCTGCTGCCGGACTGTGGCCAGCGGTGACCGAGGCTCCTGCAGAATCGCAGAGCCACATACTGTGAGCCCAGCTGGACCGAGTGACTTCACAGCTCAAAGCCACTGCCACCTCCCTGTTGCCTGCAGAAGAAGGTGTGTGGACCTGTCCGGAGCCAGGTTCTCCGGGGCCTGTTGGCTGTCCGCTCCCACTGCCGTAGACTCAGCACTGTCTCTGTGTGAGTGTGCTGTGTGTTGGCGAGGCCGATGGGACCTCCCCGCACACTGTGCTGGGAGAGACCTCAGGGCCCAGAACCCTGTGTCTGGGCAGGTGGGCTCGGTGGAGCAGCCCAAATTCCAGGGGGCAGCTGTGGCTTGGCCTTTTGTGGGCCACATACCAAGTGTCCCTTCCGCAGGCGGGTCCTTGCAGATACCCCCAGTGCTGTCCTGGCAGGACCCCCCTGGGCCACGGAGGGCCTCCTGTCAGAGCAGATTGCTGCGTGGTTTTTCAGAGGATTAAAGTTAATTAAAGAGCTCTTCCTTGCTTTCATTTCCTTGTATCTGCCGGCTATTTACATGCTAATGAAAGCCCCGCCATCCAGAGTGAGGAAGGTGTCAGCTCCAGGCACCTCATCATGCAGGAAAACAGTGGGAAATGAGATGAGTGCTCGCTTATAGATATATATTGTGTCCCTATGGGTAGTGAGAGGTGTGCGGATTCAGACACATTTGAAAGTCAGTGGCACAGTCTTTTTTTCTGCTCTTCAGATTTTTTTTTTTAATATTTCCTGAAGTGTCTACAAGGCTGACTTGAATTTTCTCCATTAAGGCCGCATCTTACGCTGCATAATTGAATGCATTATGCATGGTAATCTCTTTGCATAAGCAATTTTATAAAGAAAGAGGACGCAGAAAGTGGAGTCCAAACTTTGCAAGTGCAGCTCTGTCCTTGCAGGCAGCCCAGTTTCCGGGGTGAGGGGCTTTCCGCCCAGAGGGCCAGCTGGTGGCTGTGTTTTCTGGCTCTTAGTACAGCTCTCCAGATGGAGAAACCATGTGGGGTGCGTGGGGGGTCCTGTGAAATGCGTGTGGGTAGATGAGGGAACGCGGCTGCCATTGCAGGCCGTGCTTGGGCTGCAGTGTCCAGAGGTCTCGGGGGTGTTCCTGTCGAGGGTGTGTGTGTGTGTCATTTTCTTTTTCCGTAACCACACCTTTTACAGGGGGATTGTCCTCCCTGACTTTTGTCCGCGTGCCTCACTGGAACAGAGCGAGTGAGTTTCTCCTCCAGCTTTTCACTCCCCCTTGGGGGCCTTGGTGGTCAGTGGCATCTTCACAGCATGGAGGTTAGTACCATTTGATGGAGTCCTACCTTCCTTAGGCAGAGAGGGTTTCGTGATCCATCACTAAATTAGATGCCTTCAAAGCCCTTCCTCGTCTGGTTGAATTCACACATTGGGAATGTCACTGGAGATCCTGAGCAATGCTGGACACTGTCTAGTTACCAGAGTGAGCGTCTGAGGGCAGCTCAGCCCAGCACCGAGCTTGCTGAATGTCTGTAGAGAGCAGCTAACACTTTGCTGTCTAGGAGGATGGAGAAGTCCTGTCTTCTCCTTCTGCTAAGCACAACTAACAACCCTGGACATTATGTGTAAAACAAACAGAAAAGACACAGGAAGGTGGTGGCTGGAGACCTCGGGACCTAGGAAACACCACGCGGTGTTTTGCTTTGTTGTCTTATCCCACGATTGGAGCTGGAGGAGTCACCCGGAAGCACCAGGGGCCCTGAGCACCTGTGGAGCCGGACATGTTAGACCGTAGCTGGAAGTACAAACGAGCCCGTGGTGGCTGAGCTCAGTAGTGGAAGGCGGGAGCTGTGGGAGGCGTCCCTGAACCTGGAGACCGAGCAGTGGGAACCCGCCAGCGTGCCCCCGCACAGAGCAGTGCATCTGGAGAAACATGGCGGCGGCATCTGAACAGAAGCCCATGCTCACACGGGTGTCCTCCACACCCCCAGGACAGGAGAGGCAGGGCTGACGGGCCTCCCAGCGATGACAGGGAGTTGCGGGTGGCTCGCTGGTCTCTTGAGTACGACAGGCTTTTTATTTCTTCCTGAGTCAGTTTTGGTAGTTTGTGTCTGTGGGAATTTGTCCATTTCACTAGGTTGTTGGAGACTTGGTGTCTAGTTGTTGATAGCATTTTTTTATAGTTCTTTTTATTTCTATAAGGTCAGCGATACTGCCTCTGTCATTTCTGCTTTCAGTTACCTGAAGCTTTTCTGTATTTTTTCCCAGGTTGACCTAGCTAAAGGTTCATTGATTTTACTGATCTCTTTAAAGAGCCACCTTTTGGCTCTGCTGATTTCTCTGTTGTTTTCTGCACTCCTTTTTGCTTACTTCTGTTCTCATCTTTATTACTTCCTTTCTTCAGCTTGCTTTGGGTCAGCTGATATTTGAGGAAGATGCAGAAGCAGTTCGGCGAAAGAAAGATGGCCTTTCAGCAGGTCTCGCTGGAGCACTTAGGCAGGCACCCACAGGCAAAAAACCGAACCTTACACTTCATATAAAAAGTAACCACAAAATTAAATGTGGAACATAAAAGTACAAACCTTTTATGAAAATAAAAAGAGAGAAAATTTTCAGGGTCTAGGCAAAGAGTTCTTAGACCGGGCCATCGAAAACACGATTCGTCAAAAGGAAAAGTGATAAACTGGACTTTGGAATGGCTGAATATTCCGCGCTGTGAGAGACCCTAGTCCGGACTGCAGAGAGGCGTGCAGACAGCGCGTTTGCAAGCCATGTGTATGACCAGGACTGTTAGCGGCTATGTCTGAAGAACCCCAAACCCTCCACAGCAGCGAAAATCTAATTAGAAAACTGGCACTCACAGATGGCGGATGGGTGTAGGAGAAGCACCGATAGCCGGCAGGGAGATGCAAGGAGAACCACAGTGAGGGATCGCCGCACACCTCCGAACGGTTAACATAAAACGTGGTGTCAACCCCAAGTGCTGGCAAGGCTGCGGAGAAACTGGATCCCTTGCTGTGCTGGCGGGCACGTAAACGGGCACAGCACTCTGGGTTATAACGTCTCCGTTGTTGAAAGCTCAACCGCAGTGACCAGATGGCCCAGCACTTGCACTCTGGGCATTTATCCTGAAGAAATAAAACTGACGTATGGGACTGTTCCTGGCAGCTTTATGTGGACCAGCCCCGAGTGGAGAGAACGCCAGTGTCCTCCGGCAGGAGGCGGTTGCACACGGCGGGAGGGCCATTGGGCTGGAGTTGGTCGGACCCAGGTGACCTTCTCTCTCCAGCTACTCCAAGCTACTGTGATTCCTTCTCTCCTCCTCTGTCCCTGGGCATTTCTACCCTCGGGTGCTGGCATGGGTTGTGACCTTTCCCCTCCAGGGCTCTGACCCCTTGTGGAGTGGCCCCAGTCAGCATCGTGAGGGCTCCAGGCAGATGTGTCTAGAGGTGCCTTGGAACCCCGAACCCTTTTAAAACCTAGAATGCCTCTTTTGGTTTTTGTCCTTGATGATAATACTGCACATTTGGGAGCTTTCAAATGCTCCCAAAAAAGTACAAAAAGTATAAAGAAGACCTTTTACAAGACCTTAATTCCTGTACCCAGAGGTGGCATTGAAATCATGTTTTTAAGTTTCCTTCATTTCTTCCTTCCTCCCTCCTTCTCCCTTTATCTAGCCATTCATTCATTCGTCTATCCATCCTTCCGCCTGTGCATCTGTTTATCCAGCCAGCTACCCACCTGTCAATCCACCTGTCTGTCATTCCATCTATCCGTCCATCCACCCACCCTTCTATCCCGCTGTCTACCCATCTGTCCATGCATCCATCCATCTGTCCACTCATCCATCTGTCCGTCTGTCCGTCCATCCATCACGGGCTGGTGACCCTAGGGCCAGCTGTGGGATCAGCTGTGTTCCCGCAGGTATTCCAGGTATCAGGAGAATGGGCATGAACAGGACAGACACGACCTGTTTGTGTCCCGTGTTTGTCACTTAACATTTATCATGACAAATGCTTGGTCATTAAACAGGTTTTGAAAAACTATTGGAAATTTAGACTGTTTTTAATTTTTCATTAGTTTTGGTGGTGGGAACAGCATCCTTGGATGTAACTTGTGGCCCCATCTCTGACTCATTTCTTTCTTTCTTTCTTTTTTTTTTTTTTTAAAGATTTTATTTATTTTTTCGACAGACAGAGATCACAAGTAGGCAGAGAGGCAGGCAGAGAGAGAGAGAGGGGGAACCAGGCTCCCCACCAAGCAGAGAGCCCGATGCGGGGCTCGGTCCCAGGACCCCGAGATCACGACCCAAGCTGAAGGCAGAGGCCCTAACCCACTGAGCTACCCAGGCGCCCCTCTGACTCCTTTCTTAAGGTGTGTGTCGGAGCCTGGAATTCCTGGTTATAGGGGAGGAGCACTGCTGGGAGCCTGGGTCAGTGCTGCTGGCTCAGTGCCCGTCCCCTCCAGCAGGCGTGTCCATCTCCACTCTCATCAGCAGCTCGTGTCATGTTGCTTTGCGTGAGAGATGGATCTTACTGGATTTCTGTGGCCCTTGCCCAAGACTGCATTCAGTCCTCTCCTGTCTTAGACGACACTGTTTTCCAGAGGAGGGAGGAGATTTCCGGGGATTCAGTAGCTTGCCAGAAAGCATTGCCAGGAAGTGGGAGAGCCAGATTTGCAGCTCGAGTCTAGTCCGTCTGCAAAGGGAGGGCATCTGAGAAGCAGGGAAGGCCAAGCAAATGAAGGGTTTTTTTGCAGTCAGATTTGTACGGTAGTGCCCTGTGGCTGCTCTGTCATGCTCTGAAGAGTCAGCTGGCCACTTGAAATGTCTGTGCCATGTCGAGCGCTCATTGCTGTTTGAACCGGGTGACCTTTGCTGCTGGAGGAGTCGGAGCCCGCTGGTGCGGGATATAGGTGAGGGGGGCCTTTAGTCAGATCCCATCATGGTCCTGCAAGCCCCTGGGAGGTGAGCTGCCCCCGTGCTGGGCTGTGACTTGGCCATGCAAGCCTCCCTCCTGCCTGTCCTGCTGCCTGTCGTCAGGAAGAGGAGAGCCGGGGGGTGAGGGGGACTGCAGGGGTGCTCCGGCCCGGGATGCAGCAGCTTCTCTGCCCTGTGGTAATGGAGCCGGGAGGCTGCCGCCAGTGTGAGCAGCTGCCTTGGCTTCTCTGAGTCCCTGGTGAGTCCCTGGGCTGGTGTCCCCAGTCCCGTGGAGCACCGCTGCTTTCCTTGCTGAGGGAAGTGGGAGTCTGTTTTTCTCCTGGCTGGGCTCCTCTGTTCTGTGACCCGTTTGTTCTCCAAGCCTTAGCTGAGTTGGGGTGAGAGGAGCTTTTGTCCCTGAGTCCTCCAGCACTGCCACCCTGTTCGCTGGCCGGTGGGCCTGGAGGGGCAGTCGCACACAGAGACCTCGGCACAGCCGTCCCCTCGGGAACCAGCCCCACATTGGGCCTGCTGGGCGGTGGAAGGGCAGGCCTGTAGCTGGGAACAGTGTCGGCCTTGTAAGCACCTGGAACAGGGACACTCAGTGTGGAGATGCAGCCTCTCCTTTGGCTCTGCTCGAGGCCAGTGGCAAGAAGCCATCATGTGTGATTTAGAAAGTCAGAGGCCAGAATGCCCTGCAGGGCCTGACTGGTCCCTCCATCTCGAGTGCCAATGCGGGCCTGGGGTACCCTGGGAGGGGCCTGTGACTGCAGCATGGCGAGGGGGGACATGGGCAGAGGGGGCACGGGCAGAGGGGCCATGGGGAGAGGTTCCCTCCTTCTCCCAGAGGCTGGGAGGGTCCTGGAGACTTGAGGGCCAAAGGAGTGGTCAGCCCTCCTAACCTGTGAACCTCACAGAGCTGCTGCAGGGGCATCGAGGCAGGTCCCCCCCCCCCCCCCCCGCAGCTGGCCCCCACGCTCTTGACCCCGAAGGTCACTCACTGGGAGACTAGGCATATAGTCAGAGCCCTTCCACCAAGTACTGTGAGTTCTTCAGCAGTTATATTTTTAACATCTTTTCCTTGCTGAGTATTGTCTTGGGTGTTGAAAATTCAGCCGTGAAAGACAAAGAATGAATGTCTCACCTACCCCGTGGAGCTCGCTGTGTGGTCAGGGAGGCACAGAGAGTCCTGACCTAAATAGGAAGTTGTGATGATGGCCGGATGGTGGGCCACAGAGTGTGTGGACAGACCCCCCACCCCAGCAGGGCCCCTGTCCTGGGACGCCCCTCTCCTGGGACATTCCCCCCCCACCCAAGCAGGCCCCTGCCCTGGGACACCCACTATAGTGGGTCCCCCGTCCTGGGCCGTCCCCTCTCCCCACCCCGCCCTGAGCGGCCCCAGTCCAGTGGTTCAGTGGAAATAACCAGGCTTGTATTTTGCTGTTTAATGGGCAAAGACACTCCAAGAAGGTCGGGGTAAGAATAAATTGATATTATGGGTTTTACATAAATGATCCTACTTGGTCTTAAACATAAGCCGATGAAAGGAGATTCCTCATGTTTCCTGGCTGACAGAACCGAGGCCCCTGGCAGAGTCACTCACTCACGCCTGCCCTGGTGCCACGTGGGGCCTGGAGTCCAGGATCTGCCATAGACGTGGCAGTGTGAAGAGCTGAAAGCAGGCCTTTTCGTTGTTGCTCCATCCTGGGGACCCAGTGGTTGGTGGCCCGCGGTGTTTATGGTATGAGTGAAGGTGGTGGATCTGGGTGTGAGCTTTCTGGTGTCCTGGGCCTGTGGGGCTGTCAGCATGTGTGTGCCGAGACCCTGATGGCATGAGGCCACGTGGCCAAGCTGAGAGAGCAGTGCATGGGGTGGGGGTATCCCGCGGACCCAGAGGTGGAGAGGAACCCGCGTGTGGAAGTGGCGCTGCAGGGTAGAAGGTGGGGCTTGGAGAGTCGCCTGAGCCGATGCCCCTTTGCTGTCCTTCTGGAGAGACGCCTGATGCACGCTGCCGTCCGAGCTGGTCCTGTTCCTGGTGTGCTGCCGCGGGCTCCTGCCTAGGCGTCCTCACCCCCACCTCCCCCATGTTTTCTCCTTTGTGGCCCTACTTGCTTTTTCGGCATTTACTTCCAACTCTCTCCCGGGCTGAGGTCTAGGAGAGCAGGGCTTCCTGTAGAGCTGCTCTAAGCTCGGGGACATCCATGCCACTGGACACGAGCTAACTTATTTACTTTCTTTCTAAGATTTTATTTGTTTATTTGAGAGAGAGAGACAGACAGAGGAGGAGCCAGGAGGAAAGGGGGAAGCAGAGCTCTTCACTGAGCAGAGAGCCCGATGCAAGACCGGACAGATGCTTAACCGACTGAGCCACCCAGGCGCCCCAGACGTGAACTTCCAATTGAGGATGCAGAGCAGCGTGGCCTCCCTTGGCCTTGTTGGGGATGCTTCCCAGTGATGGGTCATTGAGCTCGGAGCCCCTGTCTAGATTTCTGTCTGGTTAGCAGAGCAGTGCTCCGAAGGAGGGTCTGGCAGGGGGAGCCCCTCCCTGAGCTCTGGGGTCAGCTCCTTGGGGAGGGCCAGGTGGAGGGACAAAGCCTGTCTAGTGTCTGATCTTCTCGTTTAAGGAAGGACTTTTAAAATTAGAACTAATTGGGTCATGTCCTGTGTCCTAGAGGCACGGGGTTTGGTGCTTTAGTGAGTGGTGAAGACCTTGGGGTCACTGTTGCCCGTGACCTTCCTATGCTCTGTGATCCCAGGGGCGTGGGCTAGGAGCTGTCATGGAGCCTGGGTTTATAAAATGTGTCTCCATCCTGGGTTCCACGCCACCTTCAGCACAACAGCTGAGCCGCCGGCCCCTGCTTCCTGCAGACCTGGGCTCAGATCTCAGCGCCATCACGAGCACCTGAGGACTCTGGTCACGTTGAGCAAGTTCAGGAACTCCATAAGCCTGTTTCCTCACCTGAGAGGGTAAGCCCCTGCCTCCCCTGGCTGTTCCGAAGATGGCGCGACGGACTGTCATGTTCACTTGCACGATGGCCGAATGGATATTTACTGAATGGCTGTTAGCTGTGGGGCGCTGTGCCAGGCGCTGGGCACCCCGCAGTGAAGGAGAGGCCCAGTGAGCCATGGCGTGCAGTCACCACCTCGCTGGGCACCTCGTACGTGGGGAGTCCACCTGAGCTCTGGCGCCCATGCCGAAACCTTCCAGCGGGGAAAGTCGGCCCATCTCGTTCAGCTTTTGCTTTACAGCCGTGGTGGGGACAGGGCTCGGAGAGGGAGGGGCCACTCTGACTCCGGTGAGCTGGCTGGGACCCCAGTCATCAGACCGTCCCTCCGCCCCCCAGCTCCAGTGAACGGTGCTTGACCCAGAGCCAGGCCACAGCAGCTCGCGCTCTACCCATGTGCCCCCCCCCGCCCCCAACACACAGCACGGATGTAAGGCTGCCTGCTTGGATCATCCGCATGCGTGTACCGCACTGCTGTCAGGAGTGACGGCCATGGACGCGTCCTACACCCACCATAAATGAAATGGCAATTTGTATTAGGGAGTGTGAAATCTCAGTAAAATTGCTTTGGGAAATCTCAGTTGATTCCTGCTTTGTTGTAGGGCTTTTCATCGGGAGGTTGAGATTGCGGGAACGCGGCTGGCAGTGAGGACATGAGCAGCAGCTTCCCCCTTCCCCTGCCTGGCCACAATTGCTGGCCGAGGACGGGCTGGGGAGGGCCGTGGTCCGTGCTGGGGCCAGTTCCTGGCCTGCTGCTGCCACTGGGGGGACGCCCGAGGATGCTGGTGGACCTGCCCGGTGTCAGGCCTGCCCTGTGCCCGCCAGCCTGTAGGAAGGAGTGCTTGGCCGTGCTCTCCGGGTGGTAAGGTGAGCCACTCGAAAGACTGCAGTCACAGCAGCAGAGAAGGTGGTAGGACCCAGAGGCGGGAATGAGGTGTCATCAGGTGTTTGCTGTCAGGTGTGGTGGCCGCGGGCACAGGAGGTCCCGAGGCCCCCGGAAAGCTGCTGGGAGTGGGGTCTCGGCTCCTTTGTGTTGACATGGGGACAGTGGTGTGTGGGACCATGGGCCGGCTCTTCTAGCGGACCCACCAGGGAGACATGGGTATGTTTAGAAGCATCTCACCAAGCCCAGACGAAGTTTCTGCTGCTTTCTTGAGCGTTCCACTGCCTGTTGTGGAAGCTTGGCAGTGCCCAGCATTTGCACAAGCCAGCCCGGAGCCCTGTGCCTACCAGGATGTCGCTGGCCTCACAGGGGATGCGTGTTTGCTGCCTCGCCCCCCACCCCCAGCATCTCTGGGAGAGTGTGGGGAAAAGTGCTGTCTGCGAGACCCCAGGCTGAATTCTCGGGAACACAGCCCGGGTCTCCTGGCAGGGCTTCCCGCCTACCCCACCCCTCCGGCATTGGTTCTGAGGGGCTTTGCTCCCGATTTGTGGACATTTGACTCTGTCATGCTTCACTGGTCCTTACCCTGTCACTCCATTTTCATCCAAGCTCTGGGCCAGCCTTCTGAAGTTTTCACACTCAGCAATCCTTGCCCAGAGCACCCCAAGCACCCCCTTTCCAGACTGTGCAGTATGATTTTCAGAACTCCCTTGGGCAGCCCTGCCATGCCACCACCTGACTGAGGATCAGCTGCCTCAGGGAGTTGGTCTCTGGTCTCGATGTTGCTTTCTGATGAGCTGTTTTTAGTGTGACTGGACAGCCACAGCCACGCTTCTAAAACTACAGAATCTTGTTTGTTTACTATTTATTTGTTTCAGCTTTGCGCTGGCCTGCAGCACACGTACATCAAGAGCTGTCCTAAGAGGATGAGCCTGTGAGTCACAGGAAAGCCGGTCTCTTGTGCTCAGCTCCCAGATGGACAGCTAGTGCCATCATTGGCACCCGGATGCCCCCCTTTCCCATGCCATCACACAAGGCGATGCCTTTCTGCTTTGAACACTGCACACCCCCTTCCCCATTTTTAAGTTTTATGTAAATGGAATCCTGTAACGTGTAATCTTTTGTATTTGCTTTCTCTTGCTCAAAATCAGGTTTCTGTGGGCAGTTACTTCCTTTCTGTTCTCTGAGTAGACCACATTGTGCTTTTTCATGCATGCATTCGTGTATAATTTTGAGTTTCTCCGTTTCTGGGCGAGGGTGAACAGTGTTGGTGTGAACGTTCTCCACTTGTCTTTTGGTGCACTTAGATCTGAATTGGTGTCTGAGCACCCAGGAGTGAGCTGCTCCGCCGCGGGCACGTGACGTGGGGCACGGGAGGGGTCCACTTCTGTGCGTGTGACGCCTGCTGGCGGTGAGCGAGCACTCTTGTTGCCCCAGAGCCTGCTCTCACTGGAGCGTGTCGTTCAGCTAGACAGCTGTGTGTCAGTGTGGGTGGTGGGTCTGCCTGTGTTTCCAGTTTGCGTTTATTTCCCAGGGTGTGGCCGGGGGCGGACACCTCTTCATGTGCCTCCCGGCAGGTGGAGGCCCCTCTAGTGAGGCCCCCGGCACACCCACTGTCTAGTTTTCTCTCATCTGCTGTTCTCTTTACGATCAGTAAGAATTCCTCATGCTTTCTGCATGCTGGCCTTTAGTCAGGTGTTTGCACGCAGATGCCTTCTGCCTGTAGCTGGTTTTCACTCTCTCCGACTTAAAACATCCAAACTATAATGCAGTCTAATTTATCATGTGAAAATTCCTTGTTGGTTATTATTTCCCATGTCCTCTCTAGGGAACCCTCACCTGCCCCATGGTCACTGATGTATGTGTCAGTATTATCTTCTTTTCCGCTTGGCCTTTCCACCCTGAGGGCTCAGAGCACAAAGCTTGACTGTGTCATGGCGAGCTCCCCCCATCCTCCCCTGCAACTATGTCCTGTCAACTCAACTTATGAAATGCTTCCTTTCTCACCACCCCACTGGGCTGCTTATGTGGTAAAACCAGGGTCCCCCTCTGCACCAGTCTGTTTCTCTCTCTTTTTCCCCAGACCACACTGCCTCCATCCCTGGGACTCTGCTCAGCCCTGTTACCTGATAGAGCCAGTCCTCCCTCCCTGGCTGCCTTGGCTGGTGGTGACCCTTTATGTTTTCATGTGGGGTTTAGAAGTCAGTAATCCTGCTGAGATCTCTGTTGGGGGTGTAGCACCATCTTGGTAAGGGTGCATCTGATCCATGAACATGGTATGTATGCTTCTGTGCTTTTTAGGTCAGGGTATTTCTCTTTTTCCTCTCAGTGTTTTATAGGGCTTTCTAGTAGATATCTCGTAGATTTGTTTTTTGTGTGTTTTTGTTTTGTGTGTTATTATAAATGGCATCTTCTCTAAAGTTTATTTTTCTAACAATTTTTTGCTGGCACAGAGAAATATAATTAAACTTTGATTATTGAGTTTGATCCAGCAACATTCTAAACTTTTTTTAAAATAAGCTATTTGTGGATTCCATTGGATTTTCTGTGTTCACAGTGTGTCACCTACTCATAATAGTTTTTACTTCCTTGTACCTTTATGGCCATTCTCCCCTTTGGCTGCTGCTCAGGATCTCCAGTACTGTTTCAAACAGAAGTGCTTTGGTAACAGGTGTGTCAGAAGGAAATATGTTCACACTTTCCCTGTTGCAGACTGTGGTGAAATTCCCTTACAGTTCTCATTTGCTAAGAGCATTTTTGTTTATTGTCTTCAACATGAATAGATGTTGAATTTTTATCAAATGCTTTTTCTGCATGTACTGTGATGATCATATGATTTTTCTTTACTCCGTTAATGTGGAAAATCAAATTAATTGATTTTCAAATGTTAAACCGAGTTGGCATTTCAGGAATAAGCAAACCTATGTATGGTTTTCCTTCCTGAGTAATGCCTAGTTTGATTTGCTAGTAAGTCAGATAGGGATTTTTGCCTCTGTGTTTATGAGATTTTGACAACTAATTCTCATTTCTTCCAAAGTCCTTATCAGGTTTTGATGTCGTAGATTTTTCTGGCTTGATAAAATGAGTCAGGGATTCTTTTTTTCTCTTCTCTGTGATGGCGTTTGTGAGATCAGGGTATTTCTTCTTTAAGGGTTGGGTAGATTTCACCAGTGAAGAGATCTGTGCCTGTGGGGTTTTCTTGTTGGGAAGATTTTAAATTGGGGCTTTGATTTCTTTTAGTAAGTTCAAAGTCGTTTGGATTTTCTTTATGGATGATCATTCATCTTGATGATCTGTGGCTGTGTCTTCTTTTTCCGTCTGGCTGTTTGGTTGTGTAAGTGCTCGCTCTCTCGAGCTGTCTCACGAAGAGTTTGTCGGTCCTACTCCTCACTTGAATGAACTGGCTTCTGGCGTTCTTGATTCTGTACCACATGTATTCTGCCTCATTAACTTCTATTTGTATACTTTTCCCTTTTCCTTTTTAATTTGTTGTTCTAACTTTTGAGCTACTTGATGATTGTTTTTTTCCCTCCTGTGCCTTTCATGCTGTAAACATAGATGCATGCTGTAGTTAAGATACGTTATATTTTTCTTATCATTCATTTCAAAATACCAGTTTAGTGTGATTTTTATTTTGACTACCAGGTTATTTAGAAGTAGATTTAATTTCCAACATTTTGTGATCACCAAATTATTTATTTATAGCTTAGTTTCATTGTGTTAAAGACCACACTCTGGGATGTGTTGTATGACCCCCTAGGGAGCCGATGTTTGTAAATGGTCCATGCACCCATCAGAATCACGTGCGGTCTGCATTGTTGAATGCGGTGTCTTTTAAGTCTCTGCATATCGGTTGTTAATCATACTGTTAAGATTTTCCATGTCCTCAGTGATGTTTCTCCCTTCTTTTTCAATCCTGAGAGACCACCATTGGAATTTCCCAGCTTCACTGTAAGTTTGCCTATTTCTCCTTTTAATTTTGTCAATTATGGCAGCATATCTTTATTAGGCCCATATAGACTGAAAATAATTATCTTCCTGGTCCATTTAGCCTTTTATTATCATGAAGTAGGCTTTATAATTTCTTTTGATCTTTGAATCTCCTTTGTGTGATAGTAATACAGATGTTATCAGCTTCCTTTTAATATAGCCTTTGTGCCTTTTACTTTCTCAAGTTTTGTTATGATTGTTTCTTCATTATTTTATTATGATGTCGCTCCTACACAGGTTAGAGATAGATTTTGTAGTTTTATACAGTCTGAAAATCTTTGTTTTTTTTAAAAAATTGAAATATTTAATTTAGTTGCAATTAGTGATTGATTTGCCTTTTTTTTTTTTTCAAAGAATTATTTAATTTAGAGAGAGAGTGCACTTGGGCAAGTGAGTGGGGGCAGAGGGAGGGTCAGAGGGAGAGAGAATCCCAAGCAAACGCCCCACTGGGTGCTGAGCCCCACATAGGGCTCGATCTCCCAACCCTGAAAGCACAACCTGAGCCAAAATCAAGAGTCGGAGGCTCGCCTGACAGCGCCACCCAGGCGCTGGATAAACGTGCTTTAGGACTAACAACCTCACTACCTGCCTTTTGCTCACGTTCTTTTTTGTTTTTAATACTTTGTTGTAGACTAACCATTTCCCCCTCATCATCTTGTCGTTATGCTTTAATGCAATTTTTTAGTGCCTGTTGTGGTGATTACAACAGACTGTCAAAGTCTCATAAAAAATAAATACTTCTCTCTCTTCTAGATGATTCAGAGGACCTTAAAACACGGTATCTATTGGGCGCCTGGGTGGCTCAGTGGGTTAAGCCGCTGCCTTCAGCTCAGGTCATGATCTCGGGGTCCTGGGATCGAGTCCCGCATCGGGCTCTCTGCTCAGCAGGGAGCCTGCTTCCCTCTCTCTCTCTCTCTCTGCCTGCCTCTCTGTCTGCTTGTGATCTCTCTCTGTCAAATAAATAAATAAAAAAAATCTTAAAAACAAAAACAAAAACACGGTATCTATTGAGCTTTTGTCCATTTACAGACTGTTCTTGTTGAGCACTTTACACAACACACACACACACACACACACACACACACACACACTACTGTAGCTGAAAACATACCATTGTTATATTTTTTAAAAACGTGAATTCCAGGATAGTTACCACACTGTGTTATGTTTAGTGTCAGGTATAGAATAGAGCGAGTCATCGCTTCCATACGACACCCAGTGCTCATCTCCACAAGCGCACCCTTACTCCCCACCACCTGTTTCCGCCCCACCTAGTGACCATCAGTGTGTTCTCTACTGTTGAGAGTCTGCTTTTTTGTCTGTTTCTTTTTTTCCTTTTGCTCATTTATTTCTTAAATTCCACGTACGAGTGAAATCACAGATCTTTCTCTGACTTATTTCGCTTAGCCTTATACTCTCTAGGACCATCCATGTCATTGCAAATGGCATGATTTCCTTCTTTTCCTGGCTGAATAATACTCCACAGTGTGGAACGAATATATATATATCACAGCTTCTTTTTCCATTTATCAATCAGTGGACGCTTGGGCTGCTCCCATAGTTTGGCTATTATACATAATGTTGTGATAAACAGGGGTGCATGTATTTTTTCTAATTAGTGTTTTCATATTTTTTGGGTAAATATCTAGTAGTGCAATTTTTAGATCATAAGATTGTTCTATTTTTAACTTTCTGAGGAACGTCCATACTGTTTCCAGAGTGGCTGCACCAGCTTGCATCCCCAGCAACATCGCATGGGGGATCCTTTCTCTCCGCACCCTTGCTGACACCCGTTGTTGCTTCTGTTGTTGATTTTCGCTGCTGTGACAGGTGTGAAGTGGTACCTCCTGGTGGTTTTGACTCACATGTCCCTGATGATGAGTGATGTCGAGCCTCTTTCCATGTGGCTGCTGGCCCTCTGGTTGTCCTCTTTGGAGAATGTCTGTTCACATCTGCTGCCCCTTTTTCAACTGGATTATTTGGTTTTTGGGGGTTGAGTTTTGTAACTTCTTTGTATTTTAGATACTAACCCTTTATCAGAGATGTGATTTGAAAATATCTTCCCCCACTCAATAGGTTGCCTTTTAGTTTTGTTGATGGTTTTCTTCGCTGTGCAGAAGCTTTTTATTTTGATGAAGTCTCAGTAGTTTATTTTTACTTTTGTCTCCCCTGCCTCTGGAGACTTATCTAGGAAGATGTTGCCACGGCCGTGCCTGTGTTCTCTTCTAGGACTTTAATGGTTTCCATTTTCACATTTAGGCCTCTCATCCATGTTGAGGGTGTTGTGTATGCTGTAAGAAAGTGGGCCAGTTTCATTGTTTCGCATGTAGCAGTCCAGTTAGTTACTGTTGTCTTGTATGTTCATATAGGTGTATAATTCTCACCCTTTTTATTTTTTTTCATTACCACCTGCATCCCTGGGCATCTACCTGGGATCATTTCCTTCTGCTCACAAAATGCCCTTCAGTGTGGGTCTGATGCTGAGCAATTAATTCAGTTTTTCCCAGTGTGAAAATGTGTTCCTTACAGTTTGACTTCTGAAGAATATTTTTGTTGGGTATGGAATTCTTGGTCGGCTGCCTTGCATCTGTGCCCATTGAGCCCGGACTTGTGTGTCTTTGACTCGGACCGAGTGAGCACAGGAGCAAGTCACCTCCTTCCTGCGCCCAGTCCCTTGCCCACTGTCTCCTCTCCAGCTCTTTGTGGGTGTCTTTGTTTTCTGTTTTGTTTTAAGAAGGGATATAAATATTCTACTATATCTAGAATTATATTTTCATTAATAAACTTTGCTTTTGGGACAGTTTTGGGTTTATAGGAAAATGCAGGCGATGGTACAGAGCCCCTGTATTCTTTCCTGCATCCCACCATTTGACCTAACATCCCGCATGTTCCGTGCCCATGGCCGTCAGGATGAGTGCACTAGTTTGGGCACAGGACCGCTAACTAACATCTGTGCTTTAAGGTCTGCTCTTGTGTGGGTCTGTGGGTTTTGCAAGTACATGTCATGTGTGGACCATTATACCATTATACACAAACATGTATGTATGACTGCTTCTGTTTTCTGCAAAAGATTTTAGGGAATTGGTACAATTTCATGCTTAAATATTTGGTGGAATTCCCAAGTGGAACCATCTGAGTCTGGTGCCTTGTTTTTAGGAAGGTTATTATTAATTCAACTTCTTTCAATAGATCTAAGCCGACTCAGATTTTCTCCTTCTTGCAAATTGTGGTAGTTTGTGCCTTTCGAGGAATTGGTCCATTTCATGTAAGTTACCAAGTTTCTGGGCATGGGTCTGTTCATAATACTTCTATTCTTCTTCATATCCCCGCGATTAGTAGTGATGACCTTCTCTCACATCTGATATTAGTGTTTTCTGTCTTCTCCCTGTTGTTTAATCTCGGTCAGCCAGCTAGACATTGGTTTTGTTGATTTCTCTTCGATTGATTTCCTGTTTCCAATTTCATTGATTTCCGTTCTAATTTTTATTACTTCTTTTCTTTTGCTTTAGGCTTACAGTGCTCTTCTTTCTTCAGTTTTCTAAGATGGGAGCTTAGATGATTGATTTCAATTTCTTTCCTAAACTAAAATATGCATTCGGTGCTGCCTGTTCCCTCTAAACCCTGCTGCGTATTGTGTTAAGTTTCATTTCATTTAGTTAAAAATACTGTTCTGTTTCTCTTAAGACTTCTGTGACCCATGTGTTTTTTAGAAGTGTTGTTTAATCTCTAAATAGTTTGGGGTTTTCCAGCTATCTTCCTGTTATTGACTTCCATTTTAATTCCAGAGTGCTCTGAAAGCTTACTCAGTATGATTTCTATTCTTTTAAGTGTGTCCAGGTGTGTTTTATGGCCCAGAACGTGATCTGTCTCGGGTGAATGTTCTATGCGAGCCGGAGAAGAATGTGTGTCCTGCTGGTGGCGGGTGAAGTATTTTATCAATGTCAATTAGATCCCTTTGATTGATGGTGCTATTTGGTGCAACTATATCCTTACTGATTTTCTGCCTGCTGGATCTGTCAATTACTGATAGAGGGTGTGGAAGTCTCCAGCTACACTAGGAGATACGTCTGTTTCTCCTTGCTGCTTTATCAGTCTTGCCTCATGGATTTCGACCCTCTCTTGTGAGGTGCATGTGTGTTTCGGACTGGTATGTCTTTTTGGGAATACTGACCCCTTTATCATTATGGCATGACCCTCTTTTCTTTTCTTTCTTTTTTTTTTTTAAAGATTTTTATTTATTTATTTGACAGAGATCACAAGTAGGCAGAGAGGCAGGCAGAGAGAGGGGGGGAAGCAGGCTCCCTGCTGAGCAGAGTGCCCCATGTGGGGCTCGATTCCAGGACCCTGAGATCATGACCTGAGTGGAAGGCAGAGGCTTAACCCACTGAGCCATCCAGGCGCCCCATGGCATGCCCCTCTTATCTCTGATAGGTATTTCTTTTTCCTGAGGTCTGCTTTGCCTGAGATTAATAAATTTACCCCGTCCACTTCATTGTCTTTTGATTGAGGTTAGCGCAATGTATCCTTCTCCACCCCTTAACTTTTATGTCTGTGTTTGTAAAGTGGGTTTTTTATAGACATATAATTGGGTCCTTTTCTTTCTTTCTTTTTTTTACTCCGCGTTGACCGTATCTTTCAGTTAGCATGTCTTGGTCACTCACAGTGATACTGATCCAGTTGTTCAGCAGCCGTGAAGTTTGTTGCCATTTTCTGTGTGGACACGTGTTCTTGGCTCTTTTTCATTCTTCCCTATTGACCTGCCTGGTTTGGTTTTCAGGAGCGTCTTATAGGACTCCATTTCTTTCTTTTTCTCTGTTACGAATTACAGTTCTTAAGTGATGTGTCCTCACGGTGGTCCTTGAGTGTGCGGTTGTATCCCAGTCAGAGCCCATTTTGAAGCAGCGCTGTCCCTCTTCCCAGGGCGTGCAGGAGCCTGACTCCATTGCACCCCCAGGCCCTCCCTCTGTCCCTTTTCACCACACTACCACTGACTCACCTCCCCACTGAGGCATGGTGGCCCATCCCTGTGAGCGTTTTCTGTGTGATCAGTGCAGACTGAAGAAGGGAGACACTGGTTTGGCTGTCACTAGCCCCTTCCCTGAAGCTCACGCTTTCTTTCTGTAGATCGAGCTTCTGACTGCTACCGACTGCTCCTCTCCGGAGAATGCTCCCGCGTGCTGTTTCCGTCTGAGGATGTCTGTATTTCCTCTTCACTTTCACCCAGCATTTTCCTCTCAGCTCTTGGACGTTTTCACTCCCTCTTGTTCTCACGTGCCGCCTCGCTCTGTTGGGGTTTCTCTGTCTTTGGTTTCCTGAAGTTTGAACAGGAGGTGCCAGAGTGTAGATTCTGTGGTATTGATCTTGTTTGAGGTTCTCTGAGCTCGCTGGATCTGAGGTTTGGAAGATCTCCTCTGATGGCGAAGTCTTTGCTCAGCCACTGGTGTCTCAGTGCAGCTCCTACCCCTTTCGTAACTGCCCCTTATTCTGAGATGCTCTGCTTTTCTCTTTATTTCTCTCTCTCTTAATTTCAGTTTGGGAAGTGGCTATTGCCACATGCTGTGTCTTTGTTTCCTCTGCCTCTTCTATGCCCGCTTTCATCCTTCCACTCTTCCTGTGTTGTTTTATCCTTTCTCTTATTTTTGTGTTGATGGGCTGGCTCATTAGTTTTCAGGGTTGCTAATGCAGATACTAAAGTTATAGACTTCCTGCTGAATTTTTTCTTGCATCGTTTTTCTCTCTCATATTTTTCTCCATGTCTCCTCTTTTAGAGGTTCCCCGGCGTATTTAATGTAGCAGGTGCTTAATGATATCTTTATCCCTGTTGGAACAATTTAAGGCCCCAGGCCCCCCTTAAAGGCTTTTATTATATTTTATATGAGTTCTTTGTTTCCTGAATTTCTGTTTCTGATTTGTACGTCGCTGGTTGGTACCTCCACATCACAAAGTTGAGAAGTTATGAACAGGTGCACAGTGAGCAGCACACCTCTACCTGCCTTGCCCTGCTCACCCATATGAAGGTGGCTGGGGGTCTGGTGGCTGGGGGTCTGGCTGAGCTGCCGGAGAGTGTGTGCGCCTGCGCCTGTGCTGTGCGCATGCGCCTGTGCCCTGTGCCGTGCGCGTGCCACTCCTTCCCCACCTCCTCCGCGGCCTTAGCGTCTCAGCTATTTAAGTGTCTAGTGTCGCCGCTTCGCGTTCCTCGTTGGCGGCCCAGGAGCTGCGTTCATGCGCCCTGTCCCACCCGGAGAGTCTGGGCACCTGGTGACCTCACGCAGTCACTGTTGCCTGCATCCTGGGGTCCGTCCTGCGTGGCCTCCTCTGGGGAAGCCGTTGCTTCCTCCACCCCAGCCGTCCTGTTGCCGCAGCGTCTTCCCGCCCTCCCCGTGACACGCTTTTGGGGCCTCGGCCAGGCTCTCCTGCTCTGGATGGGCTGCGGGCTGCTGCAGCTGAGGCTGGGGCTCGTGGTCACATCTGGAAGTTACTTGAGCTGGCTGGTTACCCTCCTGTCCTTCCTGCCTTTCTTCCCAAATGTTGATGGAAACCCTGCCCTCCCCTGTTCTGCCTGGGCCCTTGGCAGCTGGCTCCTGTCTGTCCTGCTCGTCCCTTCATGTTCTCTTCTATAACCCCGAGTGTCTCTTTAGCCACAGCCCCCATTGCTGTGTTACCTACTTAAGTGTTTGAATTGTTTGCTCACCTTGTTGAGCTTCATTTAGTCTGCTTTTTGTCTTTGTTCTAAACTTGCTTATTGTTCCTTGCTGATAACGGTAAATCCCTTTATTGTTTGACACACACCCTGTGAACCTTCCGCTTCTGGTTGTTCTATTACCTGATGCTGTGGGTTTCATCCTCCTCGTTCTTGTGTTTGCGGGTCTCTTTTCAGTTGTGCTCTGCTCTGTGGTCTAGTTTTATTTTTATTTCGTTTTACTATGACCTTACGATCCTTAGAACTTTGTCTTTGGAACTGGTTTGACGCCTGGAGTGAGGTTCTGCTTTTCTAGCCAGGATCTCTGTTCCCTCCTGTCACGTGCCTGCACGCACCTGCGGCCTTGGGCTGCCGTGTGGTTGTCCGCCCACAGGCAGTGCTGGTGTGCCTATGAGCGTGCGCCACTGTCTGTTTTGTTCTAAAGATTGCCCACTGGGGAGACCGACTTTTTCGGTTCTGGTTCTCTGATCTTCCCTCCTGTTCAGGCACCACGTTTTTTGCTTCTCCCCTGCGTGGGGGACTAATTCCATTCCACCCCAGGGAGCTCCTGCCCTGGACCCCAGGGCTGCCCACTCCCTCTGGACTCAGGAGGAGAGCCAGGGGGGGCGGCTTAGGGTCCATTTACATGAGAGGGGGGCGCACGTGTGAGGGACCACGTTCCTTAGGACCACGGGCTGGGGTATTTTGGTGCAGGGGAGTCCACGGAGTAGGGCGGGCCTGTTCTTCAGGAACCTGGGAGTCGCAGCTCATCCGGACACTGGTCAGGGCCACCTTGCCAGCTGTGAGAGTAGCATGTCACCTCTGGGTTCTGTCCCTGCCATGGCTCAGCAGCACCAGAGGAGGCAGAGCCTCTGCCCCTGTGAGCCAGACATGGTCGTGCCTGCAGCTAGCTGCTGGCTGGTTTGCTCACACACCCAGCACAGGCTGGGGCTCGGGGGGAGGTGGATGTGCAGCCTTCGCAGGGCTTGGTGGCAGCGATCTCTCAGTTTGTACTCGGGGCGCGTCTCCACGGCTTCCGCGGCCCTGACCGGATGTGTTTGTTCAGGGATTAATCACCGGCATTTGCTCAAGTGGAAACGGAGCAAACTTCACCACAAGTGGAATCACTCATTAAAAAGTCATTATCAAATCAAACCGGCACACTTCTCGGTCTTTTACTAGTAATGACAAAACAATCTCGAACAGGTATGACAGACAACGAATCTGCTAGTTCATGCACTCCTCCTTCCATCCTCGGCTCCCCTGGGGACGTGATAGGAGAGCCTCTCGCGGAAGGGCAGTGTTGGGGGGTGGAGGGGGTCAGCGGAGGAGATGACTGCAGCTTGTTCTTGAAGCCCCTCACACCGCCCACCGCCCTCTGGGCCAGCGGCGCTCTGGTAGCTCCAACTGAAAAAGTCAATACCAAGATAGAGCGTTCCAATGAAATGAGGATGCTTCATAAACCTTCCTTTGGAAACAGATTTCCCACTGATGTGCGACCAGTGCCAGGTGGATTTGTAACTTTAATTTCTCACTTATTGAATTTCTTGTCATCGGCTAATTGTGGAGTCCACGCTGGAGTGATGAGCGGGCGTGAGGCTTGTGAGCTCTGCCCCTCCTCCAGTCCTACCCAAGAAGGAGGGCCTCTCCCACCAAGAGGACGCTAAGTCAGGGGCTGTTGCGGGTCCATGAATGCGCCTTTGAGCCTGGGCTGGTACCGGCTGTCCGGGTAGTGTGTCCGGATGGGAGGGGCTGGGGCCTCGAGGGACCAAGGCAGTGCCACGGCTGGCGTGGGACATGCCTGTGAACCCGTGGAGGTCTGTTTGCCAACATGGATGAGATCACTGGGCCTCACTTATGGGGCAGTGCGCAGATGCAGCGTCTGTGACGGCATCGAATCTCCCACCCGCCCTTTGAGACCGGCAGCTTACCCCACTAGTCTGGGAACTGAGGATAGGGGTGAGTGCTCGGGTGTCGGGTGCCCAGCTGGCCCAGTAGAGCCGGGACAAACCAACCCCAGGCAGAGGCCACGGAGCTCTGTGTCCTGCATTCCGCAGCATCAGCCTCTCTGGACGCCTGTTTGTAGAACTGACTTTCAGGCCCCACCAGACCTGTGGAGACTAAGTTGACCTCCCCCAAGCCCCCCAGGATGTTCGCATGCACGAGGGTATGAGAAGCATGCTCAGAGCACCTGGGCTTCTGCACGATGACTTGATTTTCTCCACGTGGGCTTCCCAGGTGACAGCACGGAGACAAATGGGGGGCCTGTCCCCAGCTCAGGCTGAGGAAGAATCCAGGCCCCTAGGGAGTGAGAACGGGTGGTGGGCAGCTCACAGGGGAGACAGCAGCTCCTCTCCTGGCATGGGCGCCCTTTGTGCAGGCCCTCCAGACCCTCTCTGTAGCTGCACCCGGGGACCTTAGGTCCCTGCTGCCTTTCCTGGTTGGCCTCCAGAAGCTTGTCTCCCTCTGTCAACATCTGGGGAAGGCATCTTGCAGTTGTGGGCAGGAGAAGCCATGCACCTCTCCCAGGGCCCCGACTCTGGCGCACGCTCAGCCTCAGCAGGTGTTCTCGCGGGGCCCCACTGGGCACGCTGCTCTGTGGCGTGGTCCTCCCACTGTGAAACCTGGGTGTGCCTGCTGGAATGGGGTAGAGGGCTTCTGCACAGCTGGGGGCGTCAGCAGGCTCAGGGAATGGGTCTCTGGCCTCCCAGGTCTCCACTCACCTGCAGCTCAAGGCCAGGCCATTGTGGGGAGTGCCTGGATCACCACTGGACCCTGGTCACACCCAGGCTGCTGGTTTGGAGCAGCTCGGGGCCCTATGGTGGCCTGGCTGGGCTCTGTCAGGCCATTGAGAATCTAAACGCTCCTGAACTTCTCGAGGAGCCTGACCCCCTGCCCTCTGTGCCCACAGGAGCGGGACGGCATGCGCGCCATCCTGGGTTCCTACGACAGCGAGCTGACTGCGGCCGAGTACTCGCCCCAGCTGACGCGTCGCATGCGTGAGGCTGAGGACATGGTGCAGAAGGTGCACGCGCACAACTCGGAGATGGAGGTGAGTGTGCGGTGGGCGCAGGGCCAGCCACCTGACTGGCTTCCGCATGCCGGCCCCGCTTGCGACCTGGTGGCCTGGGAGAGGGTGGCCCACCAGGGGACCGCTGCTGGTACAGTGTCATAGACAGACCTTCAGTTCTGATTGGAAAGGTTAGCTCCAGCCGTGCTGAGGGAGTCATCATAAATATAAGTGTATTAATAGCCATTTTATTACGACACATTTGGCTCCACATGTAACATTAATGAAGAGAGATTTGCAGGGAAGGCTTCCTGACACCTTCAGTCGTCCCTGGCATTTTTTTCATTGAGAGATTCCTCCTGTCTCTGTGTGCGCCCTGTGTGCCCTAATCAGTTAATTACGAGGCTGACAGATCTGGTACCTCCGGTGCCATCTGTTTGAGTTTTGTGTATGTCGGGTGAGGAGGGGCTGTCACTGACCGGCGTGGTCACCCCGTCTTAGCTCGCTGGGCCTGCACATCCGGCCCCCGGCCCTGAGGCTTCCAACATGGGCTTGCCCCTCCCACCAACGGCTTTTAGCAGAGGCTTTGGCGGACAGATGGGCACCCGCTTTGTCTCAGCTCCCTGCCATGGGCCCCACTTGCCTCCTAGTCTTCCCCTCCTGGAGTCCTGCCTACTTGCTCAGGACTGGCCCAGTCTCAGCAGAGAAGGTCCCTAACTCTCTCCTCCCCCTTACTGTGGTCAGCAGTGGAGTAGGGCATCACCCAGCCTTCCCATCCACCCACCTCTGGAGTACTGGGCGAGTCCAGACACGTGGAAGATGCCTAGGCTTGGCCAGCGTCACCAGCACCACGGTCTGTTCCTCTCTGTCCTGGTCACTGTCGTCTTTGCTCCTGGATGTGGGCACGGCTGGGCCCCTCCAGAAGCAGGCGAGCCCCTTGTTGGTTTCCTGCCCTTCTCCCAGGACCCAATTCTCTCCATTGGGAGAGAGACTCCCCAGTGCATAACTCCAGCTTCCTGGGATCCCCTGTCTTTGATGCTGGGTGCTGACCCTGAGGCGCAGCCTCAGAGCCCATTCACTGGCTCTGCTTGCTGTCCTGCCTGCTAGAGCAGAGGCCCTGGTCCTCCCGGCAAAGCATCCTGTCTGGCCCTTCTCCACGTTCCCTCCACACCCTGTCATCTACAACAGCCTCTGTTAGCCTCCACAGGAACACCCCCCCCACACCGGGCCCAGGTTGCTGCCTGCAGGGCAGACGGAGCATAGGGAGACTGGCAGCCAGGTGTTCCTGAGTTGGGCCCACCGGTTACTGTTCCCTGGCCTTTCTGGAGCATCAGCAAGCAGCTGAAGTGAAGCTTACTCAGGTGTTAGTGATCAGCAGGTACCCCCCACACACAGACACGCCCCAGCCTTTGGAGTGTGGAGGCCGTGGTTGGGTCAGCGCATCCCCGGGGTTGGACCTAGAGTGGTCCCATCCTGCTCAGAGGCCTGGGTCTACCTGTGTCGAGAGCTGTGCGCCTCCCAGCCCCCACCAGGTGGCAGCAGACAAAGCCACGGGTCCTGCTCCTGTGTCCAGGCCTTGGGTGGGGACAGGCAGTGTCTCCTCAGCCTCTGTTCCCGCTCTCATTGCTAAGCCCCTCTCTCGTCATCTGTGCTGGAAGCAGGGTGTCCTCCCCAGGAGGCTGACAGGCGGCTATCCGACACATGTCCTAGGGGCGGTGTGGCGGTGCAGTGAGGACAAGGGACCCCATGGCAAGGCCTGCCACGTGCGCAATCCACAGAGCTCCTTCTGCCGGAGGACTGTGTGACTGATGAGCTCAGTTCTTTGCTGGCGGCTGCTGGAGCCGAGGTGCCTCTGCTCTCGGGATTGTGTGCGGGATCAGGATGCGGAGCGCATGGGAGGGGCCTGCGAGGAGCTCTGGCTCATCCACCTGTGGGGACGTCCATCATCCTCACAGAGAGCCCACTTTGCTCACGCTGTCCCGTGCTGTCTGGGCTAGTCTGGCTAGTTCTCCGGCAGCCCGAGCAGGGGCAGCCCCACTCGATGATGTCACAGAAGTGCTCCAGGTAGCACGGACATAGACAGCCCCTCTCTGTGGTCAGTGGAGGACGAGAGCATGGTAGACAGGTAGAAAATGTGGGAAAGCACGAAGTCCTTCTTGTTCCCGGGCGTCACAGCCTCGGTCTGGGCACAGAGATCAGGCTTCCTCCACGGGCCCCGCAGGGTCATCAGGCTGCCCCACAAGGGGTCTCACATGGGCCCAGGGGTGGCTCTGTCAGCGTCTTGGAGGGTGTGCAGCCCTTAGAGGGAACGGCCCAGGTTCTGTCCATACCTTCTCTCTTCCCGGCACCATGCTGGCTCTCCTGCGGCACCGGGACTACCCGCTTCCCCTGTGGGAGGCTGCTGCCCCCGAGCACCATCCAGGGGGAGGTCTGAGTCAGGGAGAAGGAGGCCCAACTTTAAGAACTAAGCCCTTTGCAGTGAAAAAAAAAAAAGGGGGGGATTCAGAGGGGGTCGGCGGTGGGTCCCAGGTTCAGGAAAGAGTTGGGTGAGCTCAGGGATGAAGTGGATGTGAAGGTGACCGTGCCCGCTGTGTCCAGAGCAGCGGCACCAAGATCAGCCCGCCCAGTAATGCCAGCAGTGAGAGGTGGGAGCGCTGTGGGGCAGCTGGTGCCGAACAGCTCTGCCCCGCCCGCCGTCACCGTCTGTGACGAGCTTCTGTCTCTGAATGGGTGGGCATCCTATCCCCTCAACCCCCATGAAGGTGGGCCCATCCCCAGCCACTGTGCTGACCCTCTCTGCACAGCGGGTGGAGGAGAACCTCTGGAGGCATTTTGGTGTGCTCGGTTCTGGCAGGCGGGGGACCAGGCTTAGGCTAGGGATGCAGTCCCCCCCCCCGCAACATGAGTCAGCAAACAGGGGTTTTGATGCACAGCTTCCTTGGGAGCCAGTGGCTGGGACAGAAGGAATGCGGTAGTGGCCGTGGGCTGTGAGTTGGGGTCTCTCAGATTCAGGAGCCTCGTGGACTCCAGGAGGCAGTGGTAGAGTCTGCCTTCTAGGTGGGACACCAAAACCCAGACATGGGCCTAGCAGAGCTGAGTCCTGCAGACGTGTGTCCCCATTGGTGGACGGAGAGTGGGTGGGAATGGGAGGCTGCAGGTGGGTTCACTCTGTTCACACAGGCTCATGGAGCCCCTGGCTTTGTGGCAGCCTGGGGGGCCCAGCCCTACTTGCCCTCGTCCCATCTCCCAGCCTGCCATTGTCTTGCCATGGGGTCCCGTGTCCTCACCACACCCGCTTGGGGTCCAGACCGTCTACTGCAGGGCAGCTCTGAAGCCAGGGTCTCTGAAGCCCATTTTACCCCTTCTCTTTGCTGTGGGGCTGCGCTCTAGACAGGAGCCCCCAGCCCCTCTCTGCTGAGGCCCCGGGTCCTCGGAGGTGGCAGAGGGGCTGTGGCCTCGGCTCTGCCTGCTTCCTGACCCTCAGTGGGCAGCCAGCCCTGGGAGAGACCCATGGCTCAGCGAGTGGAGCTGTTCGTCCACTTTGGGCAGGGGCAGCACGCTGGTGCCGGGAGCAGGTGCGGGCACCCCAGCTTGAAACCTACTCTCTGGGTCACCCAGGCCATGTGCTGACCCCGGGCCCTGCAGGCCACGGGGTGCTGCTCTCCAGGGCTTGGGGCAGAGTTTCCTGTTCTTGGTTATTAAACAGCGATGTTTTACGTACTAGGAACTCGAGAGCTTTCAACACTGCCCCGAAAGGCCTGTCAGAAGTGTATTAGTTGAGCATTACATACGGACACACGGTGACAAGTTACGTCACTTCGCAGAACCTGGTTGTTAAGGTTCCTTGGTGTCTCTTAGGCAAGACCTCTGTCACTGCATGGATGCACCTATCGCTTGGGGGACACATGCGGGCCCTGGACCAGCAGTGGTGCTCCGGGTGTTCACTGGCAAGCCCCCAGTGTTGCCTTCAGGGGCCATGGGGAGCCACGAAGTGCATGCAGGGAGAACACCCCACAGCCCTCGGGGTCTGATTACCGAGGCGGATTAACTCTCCGCAGCTCCCCGCCTTCCTGATAGATTGCCTGTCTAGAAGGCAGGGTCCAGGGGGACAGAGGGGGAGAACATGACCGTGCTGGAAGTCGGGTATGCGTGATAGGTGCGGGGTGTGTGCATCTCTCTGCTCCCCACCCCCACACCTGCTGCCGCTTCCTTTCGTTTCCTTCCTTGTTTTGTGTTCTGCCTTCATGGCTGCCCTGTATGTCTTCCCCTCCCCTCCTCCCATTCTCTGCCATGGCTTTCCTCAACCCATCCCCGTCCCTCACCCCAAGCTCCTATGTCTTCTCACTTGGGTTGGTAGGTTGGCCTTGCCCATAAAGGGCCAGACAGTACGTTCTGTGGGCTCTGCAGCCACATGCTCAGCTGTGTGTGGCTGCTCAAAGCAGCTTTGGGCCCTCTGTGAATGGTGGGGCGTAGGCATGGGCATGGGTGTGTGCCCATAAAACTTTATTGACAAAACAGGCGGGGGGCCTGGATTTGGGTGCCGGCTGTAGACACAGGATGCCCGTTCCAGCCCCACTCTTCCTGGGACCCCCGGCATGCTGCTGCTTGTGTGAAGCCACCATGATGGGGTGGGGGGGCTAAGCCAGCTTGGCAGGTGCCCTCGGGCAGGCACAGGGAGAGAGCTGCTCCAAGGGACCCTCTGTTCACTAGCGGGGAAGGTGGGGGTACTGGGAGTTTGACAAGCTTCCTTGCTCCTTGCGAGCTGCTGCCTTTCGCTCCTTCAGCTTAATCAGGTTGTTCTGATGTGGAGCACGTTTTGAGTCCGGCAGACACGTTTCAGTGGAACAAGCTGGAAGTGTTGAGATTGGGAGAATCCCAGTAGCGTGTCTCTGGTGAAGTTTGTGCCGTTTTGCATGGATTTTGTTTATTCCACTTAATAAAGCGGCTGCAGAAGTTCGTAGCCTATGTCACGAACCTTCCTGTGTCAACAGAGCTATAAATATGTAGCTCATGCCACCCTGATTCCACATATCAGCCTGATTTGTTTTTCTGATTTAATTAAAACAGATTATGGTGCTACTGGCTTCATGAAGGTATGCGGAAAATCCCAATTTCCAGTGATTCTCGTGAGAGCCCGATGACAGTGCTCGGGTCCTCCTGCCCTGGCCGGGGCTGGTTTGGCCTCCGGGGGAGCCCCGGGTAGTTCAACAGGTCTAGGGCCCACTTTTCCTACTTAGGAAAGTAGCCACTTGCTGTCCTTGCACGAAGAACTTGGGGTCACTATCCTGTGAAAAAACACAAAAAACAGTGAAAAATCTGTAGACAGCATTGAAAGGCAGTCACTGTGTGATGGACAATGGGAGATGAGAAGGGGTCAGTGAGACAAGCCAGGCTCGGGGACCCCTCTATGGGGAGTGCTCTCTGAGTGCATGGGCAGGGAGACCCACGGGAGACAGGTGTTGGGTGGAGGCTTAGGCTCTTGTGCTCAGGACCGAGAGAGGAGGTGGGGGAGTAAGGCTGGTGGCAGGCTCTGTGTGGACACATCAGTGGAGCCCTGGCCTCCGGGGGTGGGGACTGGCCCTATTGGACCCCTGGGGAAGGGCGGACACTGGGCTTGGCAGACCGGCACCCCAACTGCCCTGAGGCAGGAGTGGCAGATATGGATTGCATTCATCCAGCGGTACCGTGTGATGTTTGGGTGTCCGTGCCCATGGTGCAGTGACCACCACAGTCCAGCTGGTCACCCCTGCATCACCTGGCCTAGCCCAGCCAGTTTTTTCCTGTGGCAAGAATATCGAAGATCTGCCGTCAGCACATTTCAGGCATGTGGGGCGGTGTAATGCTCTGATCCTGTCACCGGACTGTGCTCGAGGTCTCCAGGTGTTGTTCGCCTCCCACCCGGCAGGGTGCACGCATGCGCCCACACCTCCTCGGCCCGCCCACCCCTGCCCCTGGCAGTCATGTTTTTCTTCTCAGTTTCTGTGAGTTCAGCGTTTTCAGATTCTGCATGTAAGTGAGGTTTCGTAGTGTTTTTCTTTCTGGTTCTGTTTTAAGTATTTTTCACTTAGTGTGATGTCCTCCAGGTTCGTTCATCTTGTCACAGATGGCGGGGGCTACGGCCTCTTCGCTTCCTCGTCTGTCGGCCACTGGCGGGCGTTGTGCCTGCCCCTGGGTCTCAGCTGCTGCGACCGGTCCCGTGAGGAACCCGGAGTGCGGGCACTGATTTGCGGGAGTGACTTTACTTCCTGTGGACATGCTTCCAGCAGTTGGAGTACTGGATCACATGGGTCATGTTTCTATTTTTAATCTTCGGAAGAGCCTCCGTACTGTTTCCCGTGGCGGCCGCGCCACTGCACATCCCCTTCAGCGCTGGGGTCTGGTTGGGGATCCGCGCACGAACAGGCATGAGGTGAGACCCCACCGTGGTCCTCATGTGAGTTTCCCTGATGGTGAGGGCTGCTGAGCACCTTCTCATGCGCCGGTTGGCCATCTCTATCCTCCAGGAAAGTTTCTCTGTTGATTTTTTTCCCACTTTTAGTTGGGTGTTTGTTCTTTTTGCTCTCAGATTGCACAAGTTCCTTACATGTATGGCATGTTAACCCTTCGTCCGAGAGATGGTTTGCAAATATCTCCTCCCATTCTGTATTTTCTCCCATTGCCTTAAATTTTGCTGATGGTTTCCTGTGCTGTGCACTAGCTTTTGAATTGGATGTAGTCCCACTAGTTTATTTTCGCTTTTGTTGCCTGTGCTTTAGGTGTCAGATTAAAAGAAGTCAGTCACCAAGGTGAACGTCAATGAGCTCTTCCTGTTTTCTTCTAGGATTTTTCTGGTTGCAAGTCTTTGTTCTGTGTTGATTTTGTGTGTGTGGTGTGAGATTGGGGGTCCATTACTGTTGTTTTCCAGGTGGATGTCCAGTTTTCTTAACACGGTCCCTTGAGAGCCTGTTCTTTCCCTGTTGCAAATCGTTGGCACCTTTGTCAAGTGCTAGTTGAGCATATGTGCATGGGTTTACTTCTGGGCTCTGTGTTCTGTCCGATTTGTGTGTGTGTGTCTGTTCTTAGGTTGTTATGCTGGTTTGATTACAACCATTTTATGGTAGTTTGAAATCAGGAAGTGTGATGCCTCCAGCTTTGTTCTCCTTACTCAAGATTTCTGTAGCTACTCAGAGTCTTTTGTGGTTCTACACAAAATTTAGAATTCATTTTTCTGTTCCTGTGAAAAAATTTTGGTAGGGGTTGCACTGAATCTATACTTTGCTTTGGATAATATGGACATTTTAACAGTAGTATGTCTTCCCATTCATAACCATGAAGAATATCTTTTTATTTATTTGTGTCTCGTTATGTTTCTTTCATCAGTGTCATAGCTTTCAGTCTACGGGTCTTTCACCTCCTTGCATAGATCTGTTTCTAATTGTTTTATTGGTTTTTTAATGCTGTTGCAATAGAATTGTTTTCTTTTTTGAATTGTTCATTGTTAGTGCATAGAAACACACCTGACTTTTGCGTCAATTCTGTATACTGCAACTCTACTGAATTCACTGGTGAGTTCTAATGGATTTCTGGTGGAGTCTTGTTTGCTACACGTTAGATCATGTCACCTGCAGGGACACTTCTACTAATTCCCTGCAGAATTGGATGTCTCTTACTTCTTTTTCTTATCTGATTGCTCTGGCTAGGACTTCTAGTACCATGTTAAATAGGAGTGGAGAGAGGGCATCCTTGTCTTGTTCGTGACCTCAGGGGGCGATCACTAGCTTCTCACTGCTGAGTATGACGTGAGCTGTGGGCTTGTCCTGTGTGATCTTTATTATGGTGAAGCACTGTGCGTTGGTACCTAATTGATTTTTATCATTAAAGCATGTTAAATTGTATCAAGTGCTGTTTGTGCATCTGTTGAGATGATCATATGATGTTTATCCTCCATCCCATTAATGTGGGGCATCCCATTGCCAGATTTGTGCATCCTTGCATCCCGGCGATAGATCCCACTCAGTCATGGTGTGTGACCCTCTTTTTTTTTTTTTTTTTTTTAATTTATTTATTTGGGACTAAAAACATACACATGTGGAGGGGAGGGGCGGGGGAGAGGGAGAGAGAGAATCCTTGGCAAACTCTGTGCTGAGCATGGAGCCTGACATGGGGCTCTCAATCCCATGACCTGGAGATCACAACCTGAGCCAAAAATCAAGAGTCAGATGTTCAACCAACAGAGCCACTCATGCACACACATTGTGACCCTATTAATGTGCTGTGGAAAATGGTTTTCTAGTACTTTCTTGAGGATTTTTGCATCTGTGTTCATCAGGATACTGGACTATGGTTTGGTTTTCTTATAAGATCTTTGCCTGACTTTGGCATCAGGCTAATGCTGGCCTTGTAAGATGAGTTTGGAAGTGATCCTTTCTCTCTGGTTTTTTGGAGGAGTTTGAGAAGAATTGGTAATAATTCTTCTTTAAATGTTTGGCAGAGGGGTGCCTGGGTGGCTCAGTTGGTTAAGCGTCTGCCTTCAACTCAGGTCATGATCCCAGGGTCCTGGGATTGAGTCCCATATCAGGCTCCCTGCTCAGTGGGGAGTTTGCTTCTACATCTCACTCTGCCCCCTCCCCCGGCTCATGCTGGCATGCTTACTCTCTCTGTTGCAAATAAATAAATGAATAAGTCTTTTTTTCTTTTATTAAATAGATGTTTGGGGGTGCCTGGGTGGCTCAGTGGGTTAAAGCCTCTGCCTTCAGCTCAGGTCATGATCTCGGGGTCCTGGGATTGAGCCCCACATCGGGCTCTCTGCTCGGCGGGGAGCCTGCTTCCTCCTCTCTCTCTCTCTCTCTGCCTGCCTCTCTGCCTACCTGTGATCTCTATCTGTCAAATAAATAAGCAAAATCATAAATAAATAAATAAATAGATGTTTGGTAGAATTCACTGGTGAAACCAACTGGTCCTGGGCCTTTCTGTGTTGGGAGATTTTTATTACCAATTCAGCCTTCTTACTTGTTCCTGGTTTGTTTGGATCTTCTGTTTCTTTCTGGTTTATTCTTCTTCTTTTTTTTTTTTTTTCCAAGATTTTATTTATTTGACAGAGCACATGTAGGCAGAGCAACAGGCAGAGGGAGAAGGAGAAGCAGACTCCCCGCTGAGCAGGGAGTCTGTTGCGGGTCTTGATCTCAGAACCCTGGGATCATGACCTGAGCTGAAGGCAGACCTTAACCACTGAACCGCCCCCACATCCCTTTTCATGGTTTTATTCTTGAGAGCTTGAGTGTTTCTAGGAGTTTGTCCATTTCTTTCAGGTTGTTCTGCATATTGGTAATTGTCACTAGTAGTTTTTTACGCACCTTCCTATTTCTGTGTTATCTGTTGCAATTTCTTTTTTTCATTTCCGATTTTCTGTCAGGTGTGTGTGCGTGTGTCTGTCTGTGTGTGTTTTTACTGAGTTTTGTGAAAGTTTTGTCAGTTTTATCTTTCCAGAGCAGTTCTTTGCTTCTGTCCTCCCCCATGGATAGTCGTCTCAGCCCATGATCTGTGGGGTCACAGCAGAGACTCCTGCCCCACACCATGCTGATGTCCCAGGCCAGTCCTTTGTTTCCTGTCTTGGAGTGGGAACGCGGTGACTTTGGGACTGGCTTCTTTGTTGTCTGGCTCCAAATTAAACCTCTGTGGCAATGGTTCTTGAACTTGGTGCATGTCCAAAGGGTGTGAAGGGCTGTGGGTCTCTCCCTGTGAGAGAGAGTGACTGTGGGAGTTGTGACTCTGGGAGTGTGGGGGTTGGGCTGAAACATTGTCCCTATGGCAAATTCCCAGGTTACCTGACTGCACTGGTCCCCACTCACACTCCGAGAGCCCTGCCCGCTGAACGGGAGGGACTGAGCCCTGCAACGGGTCCGAGGCACCACCAGGGAGAGCCTCATGGTGCCTGGGTGTGCTCTGCTTATGGAGAGGTGTCGGCCGCTTGGGTCACAGCAGCAGTGGCCTCGGGTACGGATGTCTCCTTCTGACGGGCTGCACTGCCGCCAGGGTCACCTGACAGAACCCGGGCTCTGGGCTACCACGTGGCCCTGGGAGCAGCCCACCGCTGGCAGACAGCAAGCTTGTCTTGTGGCTGCTGTCCATGCAGGGTGGGCTCTTTGGGGCCTCTGCCAGACAAAAACCACGAATGGGCGTGGGTAGGGCCCAATGACTGGTTGGTGTCTCCTTTTCCCTTCTTCTTGGTCACAAACGACATTTGAAGTAGAGAAAAGGCAGGAAGCCTGAGGCTTCTGTTTCATTCCCTCCATGCAGCCTGTGACTTCGGCGCACCCTGGCCTCCCTGGGCTCGCACCTCCCCGCTCCTCTCTGTAAGGCATATGGAAACTGTGTTCAGAGTCTTCCCCAGCCCCATCAGCCCCTTGTCCTGCTGCCCATCCTGGCCTGTGGGTCGGCCCCTCCGCTGGGCCCGGGCTCCGCTGCCGGCGGGTGCTGATCCTCTGTCTCGGCTTCTCACCTCCAGATAAAAATAGCCACACGAGGTCTTGGCGCAGCCTCCACCTGTCACACGTGGCGCGTGGACTTGGAACATGTGTCTGAGCGCAGTGGCCCCCTGCAGGCCTAGCTGGAGGACGCATCTCTGGAGCAGGAAGGGCTGTGGGAGCTGCTGGGCTTGATGTGGCTCGTGGGCAGCCTTGTCTGCCTGATACGTGCTCCTGGGCCTGCCGCCTTCTGGGGAGTGCCTGGGCCCTGCGCCCGATGTCCCTCTTCCCGTGCTGCCTTCATACATCCGCACTCCAGCCAGCCCCACTGCCTTTCGGGCCCGGGTCGGCTGGACGGGGCTGGAGCTCAGGGCCTGGGCCGCCCGACGCTGTTGCGGGCGCACCTTCAGGATGTGCTCCAGCCTTGCAGCTGTGACGGACCCAGGGGATGGGGACTCCAGCCAGCCTGCTGTTCCCTGGCCCCCAGCCTCCCTTCTGAGCCCCTCTGTAAGCCTCGTGCCTGAGAAGTCCCATTACCTCCGTACCCCCCAATGTGCAGGACGAGCACCAGCGTGCTGGTCACATACGTCCTTCCCTCCTTTCCCAGTGAGGACATTGGGGTGCGGAGCCAGGCTGGATGACAGGAGTGACATCTGAGTCCACATCTGGGGCACACGTGGGTTCCTTTAGCCTTCCACCCAGCCTCCGACGCGTGAATGCTGGCTGCAGGGAGGAAACAGCCCTTCTTGGGGTCCTGAAACTGTGGTCCGCGGGCCCTGCTTGGACTGTACGAAACCCAGGCAGTGACCACTGCCACCCGGCCCCTAGACCTCGTGCGACTGTCTGAGGGCTCCGGGTGCACCTTCTCCGTCTTCTCCTGGGTGTGAGCCTGGCTTTCCCTGAGGCCTCAGCCTTTCAGGCGGCGCCGAGAGCCTGCATGTTGTGAGTGAGACAGATGCCGCAGATGACGCGGCCTGCGCCCAGCCACCTGTGGCTGACGAGTCCGGGAGGTCTGACGGCATTCTCCTGCTCAGGCAGCAACCTGGCCACAACAGAAACCTCAAGGGGGAGGCGGGAGTAAGTCCCTGTGGAGGCAGGCTGAATTCTTCGGGCAGATGCCATCCTGGCCGGCAGCTGCTCTCATCGACAAGCGGCTTTCTGTGTAGACAGGCCACCCCGCGGGCAGACCGGGGCCTGCCTGCTGCCTTGGCCAGGTGCTGCTTCCTGCTCCCAGCTGTTCCCCAGCTGTCCTGGACATGCCCCTCCAGGGGGGTGACACCTGTAGGGACAGTACTGCAGGAAGGAGTGACAAGCTAAGGCCCAGCGGATGGGCTCTCACCAGTGGCCTCAGGATGGGGGGTGCTGGCAGGTGCCTGACCGCTCCAGTAGGCCCAGGCCCCGTAGGCTCTGCACCTACATCAGGGCTGGGCAAGCATCTTGCCCACTTCCCAGTCTTCTGGAAAGACTGGCGTGTTAGAACCTTCTGGTGTTGGGTATGGGCCACGAGGTACAGGGCTCTTGGGTCCAGGGCACCCATGGGGATGGGCGGTTGAGGCTAGCACCCCGCACAGGCCTCCTTGTCTGTGTGGCCTGCCTTGACTCAGGCCTGGTCGCTGACTAGGCTGCTTTGTGGTAGCACGCTCCAGGATGGGGGGACACTTGAAGAGGTGCCTGGCACTGGGGGTGGCACATGGCGGCCCTGGACACCTTTCTGACCAGTGTTCCTGCAGGGCTGTTATCTGTCATGGGTGCACTTGGATGGACCATTTTACTGCTTGACTGGGAGTGTCCCCTGGGCCACGGCTAGTGCCTGTTCAGTCCTGATGTGGCTGCATTTGAGCCGTGGCTGCCCTCTGTGCTGCCGCGGGGAGCTGCCCACCCTGCCCTCTTCCTCCTGTCTGCCCACCCACCCTTTGTCCCTGCTGGAAGCCCAGCTGCTGTGTGACAGGAGCCTCCTCTCCCTCGTCAGCACTGGGGCCACAGTGCCCGCTCAGTACGCAGGTCCTCTCTCCCTGGTCCCCTGTGGCCTCTGTGTCCCATAATGCATAGACGCAGCCAGTGAAGGCTGCTAGAGTCTGGGTGACAGTGACCAGTCCTCAGTCCCTTGGGGGCCTCTCTGCTGCCCCTTTCCCCAGCTCCCTCGGCACCAGCCGCCCCATGAGCATGAGCCAGAGGGCACACGCCCCCCCGCCCCACACCCACAGGTCTGGCCCTGAGGAGAGTCAGCACACCCAGCGAGAGGCTTCACCCTATGCTGCCTGCCCCTACCCATCCCATCCCCTGGTCATGCGGCTCCTCGGCTGTGGGCTTGTGTCAGCGCCCCACCCCGTGGCCTCCCCAGCCTGAGCCCTCCCACATGCTTGGGGTCCTGGACACAGAGGGCCTCCTATGGGGGCCATAGACAGGTTGTGGGGTGGTATTCGGTGATGGTGTGCTTCCTGCTCTTAGACACTTCTGCCTTCACGTAGCAGAATGGACCATTGCCTCCTCTCTGACTCATCCTCCAGGGTGCAGGGGCCTGTGTTCCAGCCTCCCTCTTGTCGGGGTGTGACACACACGGTCTGCCACAGTGATCCCTCCCTGCCTGTGGGCATACTTCTCTGTAACTCCGTCCTCTTGGTGGAGCACCTCGGGGGTGGGGGGGGCGCCCTCTGCTCTCCTGTCACCTCTGTGGGACACAGTAGTTGTCAGTGTCTGTCTCATTGAGCGTGACAGGTACCCTTGCACTGCGTGGGACTTTTGGCCTGGCCAGAAGGGGGGTGGCAGAGCCTCCTGGCCTCACTCCCTGGGCGGCGTTATTTCTGACAGCTGTCCCGAGGTGGGACTTCCTCGGAGAGGTACAGGCCAACGCTCCATTCCCAAGACGGGATTGACTGTCCTCCAAGTCCCGTTTTTGCCAGCTCTTTTAGCTCCCCGGGATCTCTGCAGCCCTCACGGGTGCCTGTCAAAGTTGTGCCATTTCTGAGCCCTGTGTCATGCAAGGGTTGGAGAAGCACGCCACCTGCATCTCTGTCTTGCAGGGACTGGGATATTGAGCAGGGCACCGAGCATCTTGGATCAGCCTCTGCCTGTTCATCACGGTCTCTGTGCCCCTGCTCGCATGCGTCGGTGCAGAGACCATGGTGACATGTCTGCACCCATCTGCAGTTCTGGTGGTGGGGCCCTCTGCTGCCCAGACTGCCTCGGTGGTCACCGCTCCATTTCTGTGGCTCGTTTGCTGAGTCTGAGTGTAGGTGCCTGGCTGACACCTGGTGTGCCCATGGGCAGACTCAGCCCTGGCCTTTCCTCCGTTCCTGGCTGACCTCACACTCGAGGGCTGTGTGGGGACGCTGGTGTCACTGGGCACACAGACACACCGCAGCCTGTGGGTTAACCCCTTGCCGTGGAGCACCAGGCAGTTTCTCATGGTGGCTGCCGCAGCGCAGCTGGGCATACGTTCCATGGTTTCCTGTGAACACATTCGTGGGTGGGATCCCTGAGTGAGAGGGGACACGTGTTAGACTTCAGGCAAAACCCAAGTCACGCCGCAGAGCTGTTTCCTAGTTTTAATCCCCGCTGTCTGTCCCAATGGCTGGGATTTAATCCCCGCTGTCTGTCCCAACTCTCCTGAGTTCTTTGTCTCTGCTGGTGAGACGGGTGTGGGCTGGTACTTCACGGCAGACCTCAGCTGGCCTGTCCCTGGGCTCGTTGGCACAGGTGCTTTGCCCTCTGGGAAACACCTGTCTTGTGCCCTCTTATCTGTCGTGTGGTTTTGGTTACTGCTCTGTAGCTCTGTCCCTGCTGCTGACCAGGTAGGTGGGGTGGGGTCATCCCCAGCAGGAGCCTGTGTGGTGTTGGGGGCAGGGCTGGTCGTCATCCCCAGCAGGAGCCTGCGTGGTCTTGGGGGCAGGTGGCCACACTGCCCAGGGCCTTCCACCAGGGGGGCAGCCTGTATCACTCCCCTCTCCCTGACAAGCCACTCACAGATGCCAGCCTGGAAGGGTGGGAGCCGCTCCCAGTCCCAGGTGGGCCACATCCCGGCTACACAGAATGACTCTCGTCCTGTCCCTGTGAGTGTGCACGTGGCCTCTCCCAGGTGGCCCTTGGTTGCAGCGTGATGTTCCCTTGGCTTCCTCCTTCAGTCTTCCTTCAAACGTCATGTCCTGCCCACAATAGGTGGTCTCCGCAGTGCCTGCCAGCCTCCCTCCCCAGCCCCCCACTCGCCCACCTGCGCCCCCCTGCCAGCCCTCCACCCACCCACCTGATGGCTATGCTCATCCCTCTGTGCCTGGCCTGAGGTGAGGCCAAGGCAGGTGGGCTATGGCACGAAGCTTAGCACTCAGGCCTAATGAGCAGTGTTTGGTTTGGGGTTTTCAGCTTGGTTTTGTGGTTGGGGGTTTAGCAGACCGCACTGCTGGGGCAGTGATTCCCATCCTGCCTGTGTTTGCCGTGTTTTCAGTTCCGCTCCTGGGAGTGTTGGTCACGTGGCCTTGCAAGGTATTGACAAGCGTTCAGGAGCCCTGGCCTCGTTGGCAGGGCTGGCTTGTTGGGAGTGGGTGTGCTTAGGGAGCTTGGTGGGTGCACCCAGATGTCACGACAAGATGCCGGTCTCCCTCAGTCCGAGGACCCAACACCGCCGGCTTCGTTGGCGACCACCTTCTAGCTGCCCTTCTGCAGGCCTCGGGGCCTGGGTGCTGGGAGCCCACTCAGTGCCCTGAGCATGGAGGCGGTGCATGACCTCTGCATGTCTGTTGCTTGTCGCTCTAGGAAGGACAGCGTGTCCAGTCTGCAGGCTGCTCTGGTCTCTGCTCAGGGTCAGGCCGTGATGGCACGGACTCTCTAGCTGTCACCTCGGCACCTGTGTCCCTGGTGCTTCTGCACAGAGGTGGCTGCTGGCACGTAAGATAGTGGCCTCACAATTCTCTTGCTGCCTCTGTTTTCACTGTTTTCTGGGAAAGGTGTATGACTGCTTCTGTCCCTGCACGGCGTGTCCTAGACTGATGCTGCTCAGGAGGCATCCACGCGGGAACCCTGGCAGGCTGCTCACCATGCTTCTGGCATTGAGGCCAGGGGCACACGGCAGTGATGAGGGCCTGGGAACCCAGCCCTGGGTGCTGGCGGGCAGCTCCAGACTTCAGTCTGCTGCCTGTTTCGCGGTGGCGTCATGGAGATGTAACATGCCAGCTGCACTGGTCAGGCTGGGAGGGTGGCCACCCCTGAGCTCCTGCCTGCGTCACTGGGACCTGGCCTGGCCCTGCTGTTGTCCCTGGTCAGGAGCCTCCCTTGCATCTCTGTCCTGGGGTGGGCCAGGCCCCCGGGGAGGATCCTAGAGACCCGTTTAGGGGACAGTGGTCAGGGGGCGTCAGGGGTTTTCCTGATGTTGCCCTGTTGGAAATGTCATCTCCATAGCTCCCTCCAGAGTATGAGCTTGGCGGGAGGGCGTGCATTGTACTCCTTGTGCCAGGGGTGTGAAAACTCCATCAGGAACGTTTCTGCACCCTTGATTGCATTGTTGCTTCCAGCCGCAGGCTCAGGGGTGGACTTCCCACTGTGTGTCCCAGCACTCCACCCCCTCCCCGGGCCGCCTCGCAGCCTTCGAGGCCTCAGGCAGGGGGCCTGCTCAGGCAGTGGGGTGGTAGGGGCAGTGGAGAGGGGCAGCGGGAGGCCCACTCACAACTGCTTTCTGTCTTGTCTTGAAGGCTCAGCTGTCGCAGGCCCTGGAGGAGCTGGGAGGCCAGAAGCAACGAGCAGACATGGTGAGTCTCTTGGTGGTGGTCTCCGTGGCCACAGGGAGCCCAGGACGTGGGGAGCTTCAGAGCCTGGGCGCAGAAGGAATCATATCCCTGTCAGGCGCAACCCTGCGGGTCCCTGATGGTCACAGGGTGTCCCCTCGCAGAAATGCGGGAGGGGATGGGACAGGCATGGGGCTTGGAAGCTGGAGCCTGGCCCCCAGGGACTCTGATGTGGGGACCCCAGTGCCCTTTCTGCTCTGCTTCCTGACCTGCTTGACATGGAGCCAGCGTGAAAACCCTTGTGATCCCCGCTTGACCCCCATGGCCAGGTGGTCATTCGGTAGTACCCTGGCTCTGGGCCCATGGCAGCCCCACCTCATAGGGTGTGCAGACAGACACCCACCTGACCCTGCAGCACGCTTTGCCCTGCTGAGCACTAGGTGTGCTCCTTGGCCGGGTGGCCTTGTGGCCGTATGCTGCCTTCTTGGACCACGTTCCCCCAGATGGGCCGCCTGTGGGGCTGGGTGGGCTGTGGGCAGGTACCACTGACCCTGGCCTGGGCGCCCCGCACCAAGAGAGGCTTCCTTACCACCATCAGGGGACAGACAGCATGGCTTTTAACACATCTTTGTCCCATACGAGCTGTAGGCCCTGCCTCCTGCTCTGGCCCGTGGTCTGCTCTCTGTGGGGACCCAGCCAGCAGGCTCATAAGGAGGCCACAGGGCACATGTGAGGTGCTATGGGGGCAGCTCTGCCCCAGGCCACACGCCAGCTCGTTGGGGTTGGGGCGGGCTCAGGGACTCACATCACAGGTCAGGGTTCCTGGTGTGCAGTCATCAGTTGTCAGCTCCCGACCTTGAGCATGTTGCCTTTACCTGTAACACAGGAGTGGGCTACGGGTTGGCGTGTCTGGTCCTTGGGTATGTTTCATCCGTCCTACAGCCGCCCCCACCGCCTCAGGCTATCCAGCTGTGCCTTATTGCCACTGCCACTGTCTCCGTAGTAGAGGGCGGGGCCAAGCTGACCTGAAACCTGCCCCCTCGTGAGGCAGGGGCCTGGGGATGGGAGGGGATGAGGCCCAGGCACCAGCGCCCAGGAGCCTGAGGCTGGCTGTGCTCAGAGCCCCTAACTGGCGGGGTGCATGGTGGGCATCGGTCAGACCGGCCGTGCCACAGGTAGACACAGTTTAGTTAGAGTGTGAGGCCAGAGGTCAAGGATGGCGGGATGGCCTGGGCAGTGGGTAGGGGAGTCCCCCGTGGGATGGGAAGATTGGGGAGGGCAAGCCAGGAGATAAGCTGAGATGCTGTTGGCTGTTGGGTGCCTAGGCCTGGGGGTATGAGCTCCCACGTTGAAGCTCTCGAGGCTCCTGGCATGGGTGGGTCCTCTGGAGCCAGCCAACCTAGCCAGAAAGGCAGAGCCTGAGGTTCGAGCCCTGTTGGGCTGCTCCAGCACTGGGACGTGCGGCCCCACTTGCCAGGAGCAGGGAGGCAGCCCCGCAGCACTGTCCTGATGCTGCGCACGTGCTCTTCGATCTGTAAGTCAGCCCATTCTTTCCGCCATGAGGGCCTGAGGGCACATCCGGTCCCCGCAGTGTCTGAGTTCTCCGCAGGGGCCGTCACTGTTGGCCGAGGGGAACCACCATGCTCCATGTACAGGCTTCGCCCTCGTCTGGCAGGGCCTGGCGGGGGTGCCTGCCTCCGGTGAGCCTGGGGTAGGAAGCTTTGTAAACTGCACGGCCTAGCTCGTGTGTGTGGGCATGACTAACAGACTGTGGGTGGAGGACAAGCCCAGGGCTGCAGTTCGGCCTGCCTGGTTTCTAGACCTGTGGGGTGGGGGTGGGGGGAAGAAAGCCAGGGGGAGACCCTGACATGTGGGTCAACATGCATCGTTCCCTCGGCTTTGGCGGGAAATGTGCCCTAGGGCATGTGTCCATGCCGTGCACACAGACAGGCGGAATGAAGATGGAGTCATGCCAAGCGCAGGCCCAGCTCTCCTTCCCTGGCTCCTCAGGGTTTGGAAAGGGCAGCAGCTCCCACGGTGGAGCCGCAGGGGCCGCCGAGTCTCATCATGGGGATACCCGGGGGACGTGGGGCTGGAGGGCAGCTTTCCCGCCTGTGTGTTCCCTTGTTTTCTGCCCATGACGTTTCTTTTCATTGTGTAAAGCTCCCTTGAGCCCTGACATACTGAAGCCCGGTTCCACCTCTAGACCAATTAGCCTGGAACTCGTGGGGTGGGGGGCCTACTTGTGCCCAGGTGCTGCTGACGTCAGCCAGGGCGGTCGGCGCTCTAGACCTGGCGCCCCTGCCTCTGCTCAGGGGCCCCTCCCCAGCGCTGCGGGGCCTTTGGGGAACACGCTCGTTGGGGAGCTTTGGGTGAAACGTCCCCGTGGCTCCAGACCTGCAGAGCCGGGCAGGCAGGTGGGGACCCGGCTCTTCCCCCAGTGTGCTCCCGGCTGGAGCCTGGAGGTGCCAGTGCTTGGTACACATAGGCGGGAGGTCTAAGGGGCGCTAGCTCCTTCAGAGCTGGGCTGTGGCTGGCGGCCGCCTCCTGGTCGTCTTGAGCTTGTGTCCTGCTTGTTTCTCTTCTCTCTCTGCTTCCCGCCTAGCAGCAGCACCCAGTGGAGTAGAGCAGGCCTCCCTCAGAGGCCCCGGGCCCTCCTCTTCCTCCATCCTCCCTGGCAGCACCTCTGCGCTGTGAGGCAGTGAGCCCAGGTGGGCCCCCAGCCCATGAGGAAGTGGGTCCGGCCCTGCTGGAAACCTTATTTGGTGTGGCAGTTCGAAGGCAGGGTCCGTGGCCAGAGCTCCCTGTGACATGGGGACCAAACCACTGTGGGTCTTGCTCTGTGACCCTCAGCCTGTTTGGGGGACAGTTGTGGCAATGGGTGTGACGGAGGGCACCTCTCACCGCAGGAAGATGTGCCCCCCAGCCTCTGTCCAGGTGGGTTGGGGACAGCCTGGTTCCTGTGCCACCTGTCCCAGCCTGCTGTCTCTGGGTCCTAAGTTGATTCACTATTTAGGAGAAGAGAGAAAAAAGAATATAAACATCTGTAGGTAATTGCGGATGACAAGACCAGGACAGTTTGCCTTTCTGTTATTAATTAGCAAATGTATGCTAATTAGGAAGCACGGCAGAATTCAGTCTTTTCTCTTTAAATGTAATTAATATCACAAGGAAAGATGTCCTGGGCCATAGTTGTATTGTTAACATCCCTCACCCTAATTAGACATGGCCAGTGGTGGCTGGAGAAATGAGCTTTTTGATTATAACTATGAAAATCCCTCTAATATTTTATGTACTCCAGGGAGCAGGAAGTGAAGATTTATTTTCCGATTTAAGGGGAATGATATTACCCCTCACGACTCTGGGTAATGATGCTGTCGTCTGCCTTGAGTACCGTGTCCCCTTCTGGCTCCTGTGGGCTTGCACTGGCCAGCGTAGGCCCGTGGTGGGTCAGCCACGAAGGGCTCTGGCAGGAGAAGTTCCATCCATGCACTGGTTGCAGCAGATGCTCCTGGGGTGTGCATGGTGTGGCCACATCCCAGCAGGACAGGCCCGTCATCCAGGGCTGAGGGGCGTCCACGAGGCTGCAGCCCTTGGCCTCCATGCGGCCTCTCCCAGCCTGCGGCTTCCATCCAGAGCACCAGCTGCGGCTCCGAGGGGCTGGTGCACAGATGGCCAGAGATACCGGTGAGCAGCGATTTTCAGCTCTACGGAGGGGCTGTGCACCCTAGCGTGTGCCTTGCTGATGTGTGTGGGACCGTGAGAGCAGTGGGGAGGAGTCGTGTGCACTCCCATTGTTCAGTGCTGGCAGCCGGCATCCGTATGTGCCTGCCGCCCGAGAACCAGGCCTTATCGCAGCCTGCCAGCGTTGTCAGCTGCCTTCCGGAAAATTCTTACAAGAATCTCCTGGTTCTGTGACTGACAGTGACTCGTTTCTCGTCCCGGATCCATCCTGCCACGCAACCAAGCCCAGGTTGGAAGATTACCCCGCCTCCACCAGAGAACTTTGTCTGTGGTGGGGGAGTCACACAGGCTCATGGGGGACGTCATGCAGGGACCCAGGGCTGGTGACAGCCTCGGATTTTGGCCAGCCTGTTCCCTCGCAGGGTTCTGCGCACATAGAACAGTGTCTGACTGTGTCACCTGCTGCTGAAGCCCAGCATGCTGGCGGCATGCCTAGGTGTCCTGTATGCTCGGGGTAGCCGGTGCGGGAGGTGGGCCTCCCCTGAAGATAGTGGGGCTGCTGGCCGGCTGGCGGCCCTGAGTGGTAGTGCTGCCTCGTCCACACCCAAGCCACGTCCCGGGTGTCTTCGGGTGCCCAGTGCCTGGCACGGAGTGAGCGCTCGACGTGCAGTGGGGTCGACATGGGGTGAGCATCTGCAGGCTGGTTGGTTCTCGAGTGCCCCAAATACCCATGGTGAGGGTTCAGTTTATTACTGCACACTCTGCTGGTGTGATGGGGAGCCAGGCACTGTTCCAACAGCTCTGCACACGTCCACTCTCGGAGCCCTGCTAGGTGGCCCTGTTGTCACACCCCCCTAACTCAGCAGGAGGCAGAGGCCTGGGTCCCAGTGAGTTCCAGCTCTAGTGGCTTTGCTGCCGGCACACACCTCTGCCTGGGCCTTCAGGACTCCCAAGTGTGTGGGAATGTCCCTTGTGTTCCTGACTGCACTGACCCATGTGAGTACAGGCCATGGGGTCAGCGTCCCCATCTGGGAAGTGTCCGATGCCCAGAGCTTTGTGTCCCTTCCAGAATGGCTCTGCTGAGTGCTGGCCCCCAGGGAAGAGTGCCTGGGGTGGCTCTGTGGGAGCCAGGAAGCCATTTGTAGGGATGGAGGGAAAAGGGCCTAATGAAGTATATGCAGAAGTTAGCGTCGAGCTGACCTAAAGTGTACAGGGCTGCCCCTGAGAGCAGAGTCCCCAGCAGGCGCCTAGGGGTTCCGGGTAATGGAGGGACATGAGCTGGTTTCCAGCTGCTGTCCCTTGATGGCTGCCTTCGGGCAGGGCTCACGAGAGCATGGAGCTGGCTGCCCTTGCTGCACTGGCTCGTCTGTCCCCCGAGCCCCAGGATGTGGGAGTCCAGAGTCCAGCCCTGGGTCCCTTCCTCCTCAAGGTGCTCCCCATTGGACCCTGGCAAAGGCCAGCCTGGGGCTCTCTGCCTTTGGCCACAAAGGTCCCGCATCTTAAGATGTAGCTCCTAAGGGAGAGACAGGGTTGCACGCCTCCCCGGACAGCTCTGCATGCTGGTGGTAAAAAGGTCGGATTTGGCGAATGTTTCCTTAACACGACACTTCGCGGTGGCCGTTTGGACTTTCCACGCCTTTCCACATGCATGTGTTCACTGAGGCCCCTGCCGTGCTCTGTGCACTGCTTCCCTCACCCTTCTGTGTCTCCCCATGCTGTTTCTGCCTCTCGGAATGTGTTCCTGTCTCGCGGGCTTGAGTTTTCCCTCAGCATCGAGCTAAACATCCTCTGCCTCCCCCAATTGCTGTCCCTTCATAGGACACGTTGCCCTCCCATTCCATGCTCATTGTGGGTGCAGGATTGTCATCACAGCCGTCATCCTCACCGTGGCCCTGCTTGGGATCATGCCGTGGCCACCGAGTGTGGAGCACTCGCATGTGCTGGACACACGCTCACTGTTGTACTGGACCATGTCTTGGAGTCCTTGCTGCAGACCCTCCTATGATCTGGCCATGACCCGATGGGGGGACAGATGCAGTGAGTGGCTGGGCGGGTGGCAGGCCGGTGGGCACTGTGGAGTGGGTCCAAGCCAGCTGTTTTTCGTGGACAGTGCCATCCTGCAGGGCCAAGCCCGGGACTTGGGTTTAAAGTACCGAGCGACTAGAGGCGGACTCGGAAGCATCCTGTGCTGCTGGGCCTCTCGTCTGGGGTGGAGACTTTTTGGTTTTGCCAGGATTGCAAGGACCTAACAAGAGGTTGGTGATTTATTACCTTAAAAAGATCCGTTTGCATCTTAGGGACACTGTCCTGAGAAGATGGTTTCTTAGCCTAGGAAATAAATGTCTAATGGTATAATTTCTGGTTCTTAATTGGATCTCTACACAAAAGGAGAAGAAAACTCCCCAGTGTGGAGGGAGCACTTTGGTTTGGTCCTGTCTGGAGCAGAGGAACGTGCAGTTCCCAGAGCTGTAGCATGTTGAGTGACTGGCAAGGCCTGACCTCTCCGAGTTTTCTGTCCCGGCTGAAGCTCGGACTTAGCTCGTCAGGTCAGAGGAATCCTGCCATCTTGTGCTCATAGACTCTGTGCAGTACTGACCTCCCATCCGTGATACCGGCCGTGGCTCAGTCCCCACGGTCTTCACGGCCTTCGCTGGAGCTTGGTCCCTTGTTCCCATGCGTCTTACACACTTCTTGTTAGGCCTCTCCCCAGGTGTTTGATCATTTCCATTTTTCTCACGTTGCTCTCAGCCCTAGCTGACAGCCCCATGCTCACCACGAGCCTTCGGGGCCTCTCCCGGGGCTGAGGGGCTGAGAGAAGGCAGGCACTCCAGATGAGGAGATGGAACCTTCCCACAGGCCCCAGCCTACACAGTTGAGACACAGTGAGAATCTGGAATAGCCAAAGATTGAAATTGGTTAATTTATCTTTAAAAAAACCACGGGGTTCCTTCCAGCCAGGGGAATTCTCCACAGTAGACCTTGTCGTGCTTGTCCCATTCTAAGGACAGTGTTTCTGTTTCCTCTTAAATGTCTCACGTCTCTGCAATGACCCTCTCTGGACTAGCTCCTTCTCAACTACCAGGTCTTACCATGTCCATGCTACGTCATTTTGCTGCTTACCGTTTTATCAAATCCGCTGTGGTTCCCCTCCCACACGTCCGCTGCGCGCCCTGCCGGTGTGTTCCCGAGGAGCTGGGTCAGATGTGATCCTAGCCATAGTGCCCACGGTCCTCTGCAGGGGCTCAGCTGACCTGGATTCTGCCCGCCAGGGTCTGGCCGCTGCTTCCTTTGGCCCTCGGCCTGACGGGGAGGCTTGTGTGGTGACCATGGCCGCCCTGCTCCTCTGGAGTCAGGCTTTTCACGCTGCCTCCCTGACTGGGAAGCGTGGGAACGTGGGTGTCCTGGTGCCCCCGGGTGAGCCCCATAAGGAAGAGCTTAGCTGGGGCATTCAGCAGCATCCATGACATCACCTGTGGAGACATGAAGGGGCCCAGAGTCCTCAGAGCTGTGCCACATTTTCTGGAGAGGGGGTTTCCGTTCTCCTGGGTTTTTCCTGGACTTTCTGACAGTCTCGCCTCCCGGTGTTAACAGCCGCTGTCCTGCAGGGGGCGTCCTCACTGGAACCCTCTAGCAGCACCTGGATGCCTCCTTCCGCATGTTCCTGGGGTAGGCGTCCCACTCTGTGGAGCTGGGCCTGGGGCAGCAGAACCTTCTCTAGGGACCCAGTGGACGTGAGCTGCCTGTGCTGCCTCCTGATCTGGACAGCATTTGTCTTCGTTTCCGGTTTGGTTTTTCCAGCCGAAACACCGGATTTCTCCAAGTGTGTCTCTGGGGCCTTTCTGTCTTCTCTCACCATGTGCCTGTCACCTGCTGCTGGGCTGCCCTGGCCAGTGCAGTGTCTCTGGCTCTGAGAGTAATGGCCCCTGGGGCGCTGTCCAGCCTGCCTGCTGGGTCCTCTTTCTTAGCAGGTGTGCCGGCGTAGGGGGCAGCTCCTGGAGGGTGGGCACTGTGCTTGCACATGCTCTCCACCTTGGCTGCTTTGTCTGAGGCATAGGCAGGCATGTACCAGCCCAGGTGACCAGCTGTGCTCATGAGAAAATGCCCAGGAGAGCCACCGGAGACTGCCTGTGGCCTCTGGCCTGTCACATCAGGTGTGTCCCTCTGGAAGGGATGGAACATGATGAGGGCATTCTGTTTCGGCCCCCTCGCCCGTCCCCAGGAAGCAGCAGCCACCACAGGGAGCTTCCTGGATGCATGATGGGCCAGAGCTGAGCAGAAAAATGGCCTTTGACCAGGATTCCCACTCTGACCTCAGCGTTGTCTCTTCTCTGGGACATCTGAGTCACCTACCCTGACTGGGCTCTGGGGAAAAGCCCAGTTTGAACAGTTTGAATCCTGGGACGCAGCAGGCCTTGGCTCCGTCAGTACCACCTGTGGTTCTTGGCCCAGGGGGGCCCTCGTGTGTCCCGGGAGCAAGTGATGGAACAGACGAGGGGTTCGAGCATCCTTCCTCTGGCGCTCCCCAGCGCTGGGTTCATTTGGACCGTGTCGAGGGAGAGGCACATTTTCCCGCTCCTCCTGTTGGTTGTGGCCTCATGAAACCAGGTAAGGCCCTTGGGATCAAACTGTGTATCCTCCCAAATTAAACTGAAATACACAGTCTCTATTTAAAGGTTATACTGTACTAGCAAGCCAGCCTTGAGTACCATTAGTATTAAAGTTTAATGACGCTTCGGAGCTGTGAGTGAGCCTGGCAGGCCAGGCCTCCTTGCAAGGAGGGAGGGACTTTGTCACCAGAGGAAACAGGCAGGTCAGAGGCTAGTCCACGCTGACCCTGGTATGCTGCCGTGGAGGTCTGTGCCTGGTGCTTTGGGCCGCTCCGGCACTCCGCTCTCATCTGCTTCTGCTCAGGGTCCAGACCCCCAGAGAGCTCCACCTGGAAGTGTTCATCAGCCCCCCACCCTCTGGGTCTCACGCTCGGAGGTGAGTTCTGTATGAGACCGCACTCTGGGGGCTCTGCAGCCGGACTATCAGAAGAAAGGGAGAGAAGACACAGATTACTAGCATCAGGAATGAGAGAGGGGGCAGGAACGCTTGTCACTGTCCTGGTGGGTGTGAGGTGCATGTCGCTGTAGTTTTGGTTTGCGTTTCCCTGATGGCTAGTGATGTGGATGGAGCATTTCCTCACATGCCTGTTGGCCGTTTGTATATTTTCTTTGGAGAAATGTGCTTTCAGATCCTTTATCCATTTTTAAGTTTTTAAAATCTTTTTATTGAGTTGCAAGACTTCTCTAGGGGTTCTTCATAAATTATAGATACTGGGTCCTCATCAGATAAGTGATTTGTGGGTTGTTCCCTCTAGAGAATGTCTTTTGGTGTGCACACGGTTTTGCCTTTTGTACATTTTGTCTTTTGTTTTTTTATTTTGTCATTTGGTGTTCTTGGTGTCATATCTAAGAAACTGTTACCATATCCAGGGTTGTAAAAGATTTACTTCTGTGTTTCCTTCTAGGAGTTTTGTGGTTTTAGCTCTTACACTTAGGTTTTAATCGTTCTGATGGTGTGAGGTAGGGGTCCCCCTTCCTTCTTTTGCCTGTGGACATCCAGTGGTCACGGCACCATCTGTTCAAGGACTGTTGTCTCCCTACAGAAAGTGTCAGTACCCTTGTTGACGATCATTTGAATGTCTTTTGGTGTGCACACGGTTTTGATGCTTGGCTTTATTTCTGGATTTCCGTTTGGATCCCTTGGTATGCGTGTTGGCCCTTCATCAGCACCATGCTGTTTTGGTTACTGTCACATTGTGGTAAGTTTTGAAAGTAGTAAATGTGAATCTTCCAACCTTCTTCTTTTTCACATTGATCTTGGCTGTTGGGGTCTTTGTAATTCCATATCAATTTTAGTATCCGCTTTCCCATTTCTGCAAAAAACACTGAGGATTTTGACAGGAGTTGCATTGAATCTACGGATCACTTTGAGGAAGATTGCCGTCTTGGACGGCATTAAGTCTTTCAACCCAGGAACACAGAATGTCTTTCCATTTATTCAGGCTTACTTTCTTCTGTTTTAGCAGTGTTTTCTAGTTTTCAGTGTGTGTGTACTCCCTCCTTGGTTACACTTACAAGTTTTTTTATTGTCTTTGATGCTCTTGTGAATGGAATTGGTTTCTTTGTTGATTGTTCACTGCTGGGCACTGCCAATGTTTGTGTGTTGGTCTTGTTTCCTGCCGCTTTGCCAAATTCTTTTAACTCCAGTAGTTTTTGTGAATTCTGTAGGATTTTCAATTTATGAGATCATGTCATCTGTGAGTAGAGATTGCTTTACTGCTTCCTTTCCAATTGGAGGTCTTTTGTTTCTTGTTCTTGCCTAACGGCTCCTGCTGGAGCTCCAGTGCCATGTCGAATAGCAGTGCTGGAAGTAGGCATCCTTGTTTTGTTCTTGATCTTAGGGGGAAGCTGTGCGTCCTTTCCCACAGAGGATGATGTGAGCCGTGGGTGTCAGTGAATGCCCTTTATCGGCTTGGGGAAGTTCCCTTCTACTCCTACTTGATTGAATGTTTTATAATGAAAGGGTGTTGGATTTTTGTCAAGTGCTTTTTCTGCCTCAGTTGTGATGATAGTGAGTTTTTTTTCCTTCATTCTGTTAATGTGGTACATTGCATTAATTGATTTTTGTATGTCGAGCCATTCTTGCATTCCTGGTAGAAAGCCCACTTGGTCATAGTGTGTGACTTTCAGGTGCCGACAGTGGGGCTAGCTGCTGGTTTGTTGAGGTTTTGTATGCCTGGGTTCATAAGGGCTCTTGGTCTTAGTTTCCTTTTCATGTGGTGCCTTCTCTGGGTGTAGTTTTGGGGTTATGCTGGCCTCATAGAGGAAACTGAGAAGCATTCCTCCTCTTTAACTGCTTGGAAGAATTTGGAAATTCTGTGTTAATTTTTTTACATGATTGGTAGCACCAGGACCAGTGAAGCCATCTGGTCCTGGGCATGTCTTTGGTACTCATTGAGCGTCCTCGCTTGTCACGGGTCTGTTCAGATTTTCTACTTCTTCTAGAGTCAGTTTTGGTGTTTGTGCATTTCTAGGAGTTGGTCTGACTTGTCCATGTGGCCTGACTGTTGGTGGACAGCTGCTCTAGGACACTCTGAACATCCTTCTTACTTGCTAAGGTCAGCAGCAGTGACTCTGCTCCCCTTTCTGCCATTGGCAGATGGGCCCTTATCTCTCCCTCTATCAGTCTAGCTAACGTTTGACGGTTTGTTCAGCTTCACTTCTCGGTTGCCATGATTTTTCTTTTCCATGAAAGGGTTTTCCCATTGACTTGGACTTGCCTTGTTTCCATTGACCTTCTCATGTAACTCACCTGTTCTCTCTACTTTCCGGTGGTTTCTTCATCCCTGAGGGGAACAGTTTGATTCTGGTGTGCCTCGCTGCACTTTGCGGTGTCGGCTGTGTTTGGGGTTTCTGCGCTTCTGAGCTCCATGGACTTGCTGTCCTCATCCTTTGTGAGTGTCTAGTTACCCACAGTTGGGGTACTGGGACTAGTGCCCCAGGCCACATTTGCTCTTCTCCTTTCTGAAAATTGTCTCATTGTGAATCGTTCCTGTGGCTGTGTCTCCAGCCTCCCTGACCTAATCTTCCAGCACAATGACCTGTGCATTTTTATTTCCAGCATTGCTGTTTACGTTTCTACAAAGTTTGCCTCGGTCTTCCTTTTTCCCCGTGTGTATCTACTTGATGTTTGAAAGTATGGCATCCAGTTATGTGGACTGTTTCAAAGTCGTTCTGTGCTCATTCTAACATCTGCGTTGGGTGGATGCCAGAGACCCATGTGAGCTTCGTTCAGGGATGCAGCGAGGCTCCTTAGAAGTGGTCGAGTGGTCCAATCTGCTGGGTGGCATCTTGATGACATTCTGGGCTGCTCTGGGTCAGCGCTAGTTCTGGGGCTAATTATCACCAGGACTGGGCCTCGGCCTTCTGGGGTGCTCTGCTGGGTGCCCCATGAGTGAGGGGCTTTGGAGTCTGGCTGGACAGAGCAGGTGCTCTTCCCTCTCGTCCCTTCTCCTGGTTTAGTCTTCGATCCGGGGGTCTTTCCTGTCCTGCATCTGCCTGTCAGGGTTGTGCCACGTACTTTTGGGGGACCCTGCATGCGCCCTGCTCCATGGAGTCTGGCTGCCACTGTCACCCCGCGCTCCTCACTCTGCCTCCTCAGCAGGGATAGCAGGCTGGGACAGCCAGCAGGCCTGCCTCATGCTTTCCAGCCTTCCAGTCTTCCAGAGGCGGCCCTGACGGTGGAAGCCTCTGGCCCAGCTCTTCCCTCTAGCCTATTGTACACCAGGCCTCACTTAGAGCACTGGGCATTTTTTCCAGAAGGTGCCAGGGCATATGTCATTGATTCAGAGTCTTCTGTGAACATAGATTTGCAGAAAATCACACTTGATGTACTGAGTACTTCCTGATACCAGGGCCTTTGCCTGATTGTCCGGGGCTAGGGTCAACTTAGGCCTGTTCCCTGGCCTGGTCAGGGCTCTTTCCCGTCCCTGTGGCTGTGTGGATGGGACCTCAGTCTGTAGGCTGTGGCCCCAGCTCCCATCCTGGCTTCCGGGTGCTGAGTATCCCAGCTGGTGGGATACTCCACCCTGGCGGCCCAGCGTCCCCACCAGGGTGGAGACGGGAGTGCTGGTGTGAGCTCTGCCTGGGAGGCCAGCCAGCCTTTGTTGTATTAATCTCCGGCTTGTCGAGGGGATTTTCACTTGTGTATGAATATTCCATTAATCTCTGCAGACTGATGGGAGGATGAGTAGTAACTTTGAGAAGTGGTGGGGCCTCCTGAGCCGTGACCTACTCCAGAGACCTTTTCCTGTCCTGTGTCCTCCTGCCCTGTGGACACCACACTCTCACCCTGCTGCTCCCCTTCTTCCCACGTCAGACTGATGGGGATTGGCGGCCGGTTGGTGGTCTGGAGTTCTGACCACACAGGGTCCACGTGGATGTCTGGGGCGGCTCCAGCCTGTACTTGCCTCCGTGACTTGAGCGAGTGGGGTCTCTGATGTGAGGATCTCAGTGGTTGATTGCCCATGTGTCCATGTTCTCCATGCCTCCGTGCCTTTGCCCCCGCTGTTCCTGCGTCTCTCTTCCACCCGGGACAGTCCCTGTCCTTGAAGCTGCGCATGTCTGTGTTCAGCTGCGTCCGAGGTGACGGCGTGGTTTCTCAGCAGGCACGTCTTTCTGCCTGCATAGACTGTTCAGTATCAGATGTTGTACTGCGACCTTCCTGCCAGAGGTGGAGGGTTAGGGCCTAGCCAGGGCTCTTGCCCCTTCGACAAGAGCCTTTTCTTGGACCCTTTGGTTCTCCGTAGCCGTGTGGGGCTTGGAGGCTGCTGGCGGCTGCTGTGCACACGGGTTCAGGGCGTCCCCCTCGATGCTGGGTGGGGGCTCCATAGGTGCCACCCCTGCTGCCCCCTCTGGGAACGGAGTTGACGTAGATGGGACAGATGGGACATTCAGGCACATGGTTGGTTTGTGGGCCTTTTGTAGTTTTGCTTCCTACCACGAGCACATCACCAGACTGTCATGATTCTGTCACTGGCACCCTTGACAGCGGGTGACTCTTACGGCCCTTGCTTTCCCAGCTGCTTTGGAAATGCCCATAGTCAGTAGCAGTCTCAATATCAGACGAAGGGCAAGGAAAAGAACAGTAATCAATGAGAACAGTACCCCTACATGTCAGCATGTGTGCACGTGTGGACGTTGACCGTCCGGTGAGAGTGGGGCTTGTGTCCAGAGCTGTTGGGGACATGGCCACGTGGCATGCTGTGCCGGTGCTCCAAGGCCATGCCCTTGCCATGGCAATGCAGGTTTCTCATGTGATAGCCAGTTTTTGTGTTGTGACCAGGAGTGTCCTCGTCCCGCCCTCACGGTGGGAGGCTTCCCACAGACTCCGTTGCCGCCGAGAGCATGCGGGGAGCCTATGCACTGCTCTGTCGAAGCGTGGGGTCCGCGTGTGTCAGAGTCACCACTTGGTGTCCCTACAAGCTTGGGCAGCACCCTTAAAATCGATGCCATGTGCTGGGGGTTCCTGTGTGTCCTGTGCTCGGGGGTTCCCTTGTGTCCTGCCTGCGGCAGGGGGTGCCCTCAGCTGCTGTGCCAGGCTGGCAACCTCCCCAGCGAGAACCTGGCACAGAAGCCCCACAGACCCTCCAGCCACGTGGGGCTGGGCCCCACCACCTGGGGGTTGCAGTCCTGGGAGTTAGCGGTGGGGAGCCAGTGGCCCTGTCACTACCGGGGGCTGGCAAGCCCCCTACTTCTGGACCTGGGCTTACCTCTGCCTACCCCCACCTCTGGTCAGGAGAGTGGTGGGGCCAGCTGTGGGGCTGCTGGGGCAGGCGTCCTGTAGACGGTGTGCCTGTCAGCTCTTGGGCCTCTGTCCTGGCTGACTTGTCCCTCATCAGCAGGGAGAGGGGTGTCCAGCATGGGGCAGCAGACCAGCCCACTGCTGTCTTGAAGTAAATGCACTTAGAGCAAAGTGACTGTGCCCATTTGTGTGCCTGTCGCCTGGGGCTGCCTGTGTGCGAGGCAGCAGCCGGGCCTTCATGCTGTGAGTGGGCTTGATCCATGCCAGTGCGGGGGCCTGGCTTCTAGGGCTCTGTGCTAGAACCGGAGCTCTGCCGGTGTTTGCGAAGATGCCCTGATGTGTGGACACCTGGCCCCCTGAGGAGGCACAGCCCCCTGGGAGGCAGGTGGGGGGTGTCCAGGGACCCCAGATCCCCAGACCCTGGCTGTGGGTTGGCCGGCAGAAGTCCCAAGGGCAGCATTTCCCGGTGCTCTCCACTGTCTGCGCGTGTCTGCCCAAGAAGTGTGAGACTTTCCTGGGGGCCCGTTGAACCAGTGTCTTTCCTGTGGTCTGAGGTCAGGGCTGAGAGTTCCAGGCAACCCCAAATTCATTCAGCAATAGGGTGAGGACCAGGTTCATGCTTCTGGCCCCTGTGAGGGCCTGGAGGTCGGTGCTGGGCCTGGTGGGAGCAGCCTCTCCAGAACTCAGCATTCCTGGGGCAGAAAGCCAGAGGGACAGTAAGGACCTGTGGTTGGGGCACGTGCTGCGTGTGAACCGCTGACTGCGGTTGGCCGTTGAAAATAAAGGCTCGACTGGGTGGCCTGTCCTTTGGTGGATGCTGGCCTGGGCTCTGAGCCAATAAATGGGTATTTTTAGTGGTTCCGTACTGTTTGAGTTAGTGACATGTACACGTGGTATGAAGTGAGGTTCTGGAAAGAAGGCAAGATGGTAATGCTCAGCCGTCTTCCCGCCCAGTAGGCCTTTGTGCTGGAGGCTGCTGGTGTCCCCAGGGTCTTGTGTGCAGGCTGGGAGGTTCTGTGCCGCCTGACTTCCTCCTCGGGCAGCCTCAGAGTGGAGCCGTCAAGTCTTGGGCAGTTCATGGCCTTGGCGTCAGGGTGAGTGGTAGGCTCTGTTTCCCTCATCATCGGAGCCAGGGAGGCTGGGGGTGGAGGGTCCTTTGGCCAGGCCCAGGGCGACTGGCGCCTGACCCTCTGCAGGGCTGCCTCCCCAGTCCCCATGCGTGTTAGGTTCCGGGTTTGACACGAAAGTTGCAGGGGGTGTCAGCCCGCCTTGGCTTTGGAGGAAGGTTGACCTCCTTGGCCTCAGCGTGCTTGGCTAGGCAGTGAGAAGCAGCAGCCTCCAGGGGTGCCGTGGGCGGGGCTGGCACATCTGACTTCCCCAGGGGCACCCCCGTTTATGAGCACAGTCTGCCAGTAGCCGGGTTCCCTGGGCGTTAGAGTCGTTTGGAGCTGGTGCTGCTGGTAATTATGCCTGTTAATTTGGAGAGTGAGCCCAAGAAAGGAATATAAATTTGCGTATTAACTTCAGAGGTTGGAAAGGCAGAGCAGTGTCTGTCTGGGACACACATGTGGAGATGAAGCAGGGAGCTTTGCGGAGGGGCTCCCTCGGGCCGTTGTGAGCCCAGGACCTCATCCAGGCTGTGCCTGGCTTGTTGAGCTGGGCCTTATCACACATGCTGCCTCGGTCCACGTGTCTACAGACAGCCCCTCTGAGGGACCCCCTTCCGAGCAGACCTGGGAGCTGGCCGTGGTCCTGGAATGGCTCGCAGAGCAGCCCTCGTGGTTTTGTCACTTAGCAAGTCTCTCAGAAGATGCAATCCAATTAGTCCTGTGTTCTTTTTTTCTCTAAACCAACTCCAAACACAGATTTTTCTCAGTCAAGTATGAAATAGGTAGTTGCAGACAGCAATATTAATGCATTTCCAATTTTCACTTCTTCCAGTGCCAACTCCTAGCAGCGTGGCTTCTCCTGTGCCTCCGAGCGAGCCAGGGCTGGGCCTGAGGGTGGAGGAGGGAGGTGCTGCGGGTGGGCGCTGGGCACCCTTCAGAGGAGTGGCTGTGTGGCACCATGGGGATGGGGCTCCGGCTCTAGCATGTGCCGGGCCCTAGAATGGGCGCTTTCCTCTCGGTCTTCTCGCTTCCTGCTCAGACTTCAGGAATAGGAGGTTCTGTCCCCACTTTACAGATGAGAACATTGAGGTTCAGCCTGTATGTGAACAAGCCCAGGGGCTCCCGCACAGTGTAGTGTGAACCCCCCAGAAGAGGGGCCCGGGAGAGAGGCTGTTCCCAGGCACCTGCAGTAGCACTGCTCACATCTCTCCTCCCACAGCCCCTTTCAAACCCAACTGGTTTCCTTCCTTTTAAATGCCGATGCGTTTAAGTAGTTTCTGAAATTGGGTGTCTGGTGGGTAAAGAAGTTCCAGGTCTCTCTCCCTCCTGGATGGCGTGCTTCCTTGCATCTTTACCTGGGATCCACCCCCTACCCTGTGCTGTCCTGGTGGGGCCTGGCCCGTCCACGTTCCCACGGCTGTCCTGCTCTGGACCACGCACGCAAGGGACGCACCAGGCCTGGGCGTGTACTGGTCAGCCGTGTGCCCTGGGCCCCTGCCCGTGGGCCTGGCCTGCCTCCTGCACCCCGGCTGAGCTGGGAATCGGGTAAAGAGGTGACAGCAGTGTGTCCACCTTCAGGGGTTCCCAGGCTGGTGGGAAAGGAGAGTAACACACTGGAAGCGAACGGCTCAGCAGCACATGGGGCCTGGCACTCCCCTCTCGGGAGGACTGGTGGGGAAGGTAGCCTTTGAGGTAGGTGTGGATGGTGGCAGGGGACTGACCGGCAGACAGATACCATGTGTCTTGTGTGCCGGCCACTGTCCCGGGATGGGGAGCTGGGGCGGGGCAGGCTTTCCTAGGGCTGAGGCAGTTCCTCGTGGGCCTCAGCACATGTGGCCTGTAGCCCTCGGAGGCCTGTGGTGTCGGGCCCCGGCAGGGTGGGAGAGGGTGAAGTGGAAAGCCTATTAGTTAGGAGTCAAGCTTACAAGTTAAAAGGGCCTGTTTGGCCTTGAACACTGTGGCATAAGTCAGCAGTTCTTCCTCCTTTCCTGGAAATTGTCCAAAAGTACCAAGAAGAATAAAAGCCAAAAAAGGCAAACCTAAATTTGGGCCAAACAGAACTTCAGCTAAAGCCCAAGCCCCTAACGGGAGGGAGCTGGCTGGCAGCGGAGGCGGTGGCGGGGCGTGGGGGACGGAGCCCTGCAGTGAAGCTGCTCAGAGAGAACACTGCTGGAAGGAGCAGCCCCGTAGACCAGCTCCGCTGCCAGGGCACGGCCTCAGCAGGAGGTGGAGATGAGAGCTTGTGGCTTCCCCTCTTGCAGAGAGAAGTTGGGAGGGTGCATGGGACTCAGAGCCACCTGGTCAGATTTGGAAGAAGAGAAGGCACCCTGTCCTTTCTGCAGTGTGGTCCTTTTGCACAAAGCTGGATTGAATGAAAATCTCCTTCACCAATGAGTAATAAAGGCAACATCACACAGTTTTGTAAAACCCAAATGTTTTGTAGAAAAGCAATAACAGAAAAAAGAATTTCACAGAAAAAATTAACAACCCGACCTTGAGCAGGTGAAAACTGTGAACATTTTGCCAGGAATCTGGGAGTGTCCGTGGGGCCGGAGCAGAGGCTTAGCTGCAGCTGGGGGGCCTGAGGGCCGCGGTGTGTATCTACGAGGAGCGGCGGCCACAGCTGACTGCACGGGCCTGGAAGACTGAAACCAGCGTGGGGGGTCAGGAAATAGGGCCAGGCAGTTGCTGTGGGTTCTGTAAACGCGGAGTTCATGGGTTTCATGGAAATTCTCTGGAAGGGAGCAGACAGGAGTGGTCATGGTAGTGGCAGTGTTCCCACCGTGGTAGCTGAAGGTTAAAGCATTTGAAGTTAATGTCGTGTAGCGAGAGCACTTTTAACTGTTGAAAGTGAGCAGTGAGAAGGGTCACACTTCCATTGCAGGAGGCGAACAGGGACTGTCAAAAGCAGAACAGTGTAGGTATTATGTCAAAGGAAGAGTTACAAAAGCAACCACTAGAACAGAGAGATACAGACTCATTCCACACAAAAAAGTAAACAGGATCATGATACATCATCGACGTTCAGAAAGAGCAGAAATGGGGAGAGATTCGGGGAAGTCCTCAAGGACATCAGCAGGAGAGTTTGACTTTGTGACACCTGGTATTTCGAATGGACCAAGAGTAGTGATGGAAGGAACAGTCTGTTTTAGATAAAGCCCTCAGCGCCAAAACTAAAGAATGCTGTTTATAAACTGCTCATGGGAAACATTCGCCAGAATTCACTGTATATTGACGATAGGAAAACCTTCCTGAGCTCAAACAGGCAGAACTAATGCAGACACGCACCTGCTCATGACATGATGAATTTGAGATTATGAACAAAACAAAACAAAAATGAAACAGAACCCAAGCCTCTGTCTTCAGCATTTCTTGGGTCGGAAGTGCACAGAATCTAGAAAACACGTTTCAGAGCCTGTGGGAAGCAGAGCGGGCTTGAGAAGAAAAATCACGGATTAAATATTTATATTATTGAGCAGGAAAGCGTGAATAGAGATAGATTAAAGACTCCGATCAAGAACTCAGGAAAGGAAAACAAAATAAGCCCTAGTAAAGCGAAAAGTAGGAATTCGTGAAGATCAAAGCAGAAGTTAATAAGAAAGTGAAAAATAGTGGAAATAATAAATCCAAGTGCTTGTGCCCCAAAATAAAGTTAGTTAAATGCATGAATCATTCACAGTCCCAGTGAAAAATGAGCAGACATACCCCCCACACACATGAGGACTGAGGATAATCAGTTTCTGGCAGGGAGGGCGTGTGGGAGTCCCCCTGGTGCCCGGCCCCCTGGTCCTGCTCGGAGGTGCCCTGCAGGTGTGGGCCCACATGGCCACAGAGCCGGCCGCGGCTCCTGCACTGGACCATGTTTGAGCTGCACCTCGGGGGTGGCGGAGACAGAGCAAACATGGAAGTCAGTCTAAAAAGAATAGACGGAAGTACCACAGCAGTACTCACTCTGGACACGACTGAAACGTTAAGGAGACTGAATACACAGTCTGCACATTGGCTGCTCCTGCCCTCCCCCAGCAAGAGGTAACAGAGAACAGTTGCCTCGGGTTGAGGCAGTTTGGGGGAGATTCTGTGGGGCCGACAGAGCACAGACCCCGTGTATGCCACGCGTGCTGACCGAGCATGGTGAGAGAGGCTCTTGAGAGGTGAGCGACAGCTGTGCTGCGTGGCCGTCATGTTCGCGGGAGCCCAGGCTGTGGATGCCACCCTGAGCGCCGGGCCCACAGGTCAGGCAGGGAGCCAGCAGGCCCAGGGCGGGCCCCACAATTCCCCCCATCCCCGCGCTGGGCTGCCAGCTTTTGTTTTAGGGCAAATATTTGCCGTAAAGGAATTTAAACCCAACATTTGTCTTAATAAAACGAGAACATATGGATAATTTCTCGACATGATAGAGTGTGTCTATTTCAACCTCGAACTGACATGCTGTGGAGGAAGATACGGGCTTCCGCTCCAGGGCTGCCGCGGACAGGCACAGGATGCCCAGGGCTCCAGGCGCCCAGGCGCAGACTCGGGCTGGCAGAGGGAGGCTGCTGCTCGCGCCTCGGACGTGACCGTGTGCCGGACTTGCCCACTGAGACGGCCGCAGCAGCCCACGGTCATGAGGCTGGGGACAGGGTTACCGCGCAGGACTTCTCAGACCCGCACGTCCAGACACGAGCTAGGTAAGAAAATGCACCATGTACAACAGCAGCACCGCAGGGCACCCACAAGCCCCAGGCCCGCTCCCGGTGTGGGGTGCATGGGGCTGACGGCACCCCCTCATGCGCTGACTTCCCGGTCTGTGCATTTACCACAACCCCAGTGTTTCCTACAAAGGTTGGTTTTTTGTTTTGTTGAGATGGTTGAGGGGAGGGCTGGGGCGGGTGAGAGAAAGTACCCTGGAATTGTTGTGGATAGAAGGGCAGAGGAAGAGGACATGAGAGGCAGATGCGGAACTCGCTGACAGTGTGGAGTCGGACGTCGGCGGGTGGCCGTCGCTCCTCAGCATCCTCGTACAGGGACGTCGGGACTGGTAGGTCGGCCACAGGAGGAACCCTGCGAGGGGACCAGCGCATCCAAGAGCCACATGCTGCATCATGGATTCCATGCTGTTGGGTGGGAAGCAGCTGAAACCTCTGTCCGTGGAGACGGGTCAGCGAGAAACTGGAGGCCCGTGCGGCGGGGTTCTGTGGGGCCACAGACATGAACCGGGAGGCGCGCTCCACACCAGTTTGGAAATCTCTCCCAAATAGATTAGGTGAGAAAGCCAGAGTACAAGACAAGGTGAGGCTGTCTTAGCGTTTTTCTAACAGTGAATAAAGAGAGAAATGAGGGGAAGTACCGGGTCTTGCTTGCTGGCGGGAGCACATGCTTTTCCTGGAGCCGCACGGCCGGACGGCTCCGCGGGGCTGCAGCTAGTGTCAGGGTGACCACGGAGCTTTGCAGAGGCCTCTGGGCTGTGTACCTGTTGTGTCCCACCTTTGAACCTCGGGTCCCGAGGATGCATGGAAGGTGGGGCGGCAGACTGGGGCTGGGACCGGGACATTCCTGCAGAGAGACCACCTGTCTGCCGCGCGGGCACTTGCCGCTGTGGGATGTGCAGCCTCCTCTGCTCGAGAGATGGAGACAGACCAGCCCAGCTGCACTCTGCTGTTTCCTTGTCCACCCGGGAGAGTTATCCTGGGCCACTAGCCCCTGCATAAGCGTCTGGATGGCATCAGAAAGGAGTGAGGAGCCTGGCCAGCGCGGGGAGGTGTGTGGGAATGCGGGGGCAGCAGAGGCTCCGGACATGATTGGCACCACTTCTCCAGGAAGGTGAGCAGGCCTTGTTGCACGTTGTGGGGCCATGGCATGGTCTCTTTGTGCCTGTCTGTGCAGGGGGACCTCAGCCAGTGGGCACTGGTGGGTGTGTGTGGGGACTCTGTCTCCTTTCCTCTGGGGACTTCGTGGAGGCCGCTACTGCTCGTGCTGGGTCTCCACAACCAGCAGGATTGTGGTCACCCGCGTGTGTGGTGGTCCCACCTGGGACCTAGATGACTGGTAACAGGGCTTCATGCAGACTGGAAGCCTTGGGCCTAGGAACTCCTCAATAAGCTGCTGCAGGAGGACCTTTCCAGGAACAATCCAGAAAGGACATTATTGAGAAGAAGGCTGCTCATTCAGGCCCAGTTAGGCAGATAATGTAGACGCTCTCTGGTCCCCCAGCCCTGGGCCACACTGATCTGTCTGCACCCTTCCCACAGACCCTGCTGGCTCCTGGCTCAGGACAGCGGCGTCGTCCACTTGCTGGTGCAGGCTGGGAAGCTCTCGGCCGCTCTGGGGAAAGGGCAGGGTTTTCAGTCGTGCAGCCCAGAGGGTAGGGAGGCAGGTCCACAGACCCAGACTGGCCACGTCATTCCCGGCCTATACCTGTGGGTGGGCGTGGGAGGAGGTCTCTTCCTGAAGTCACCTGTCCCTTGGCGTGCAGAGTTGCGGGGTGGGGGTCGAGTAGCCTTGGGGCATCAGGACAGGCCACTGCAGGGAGGGGCTGCCTGGGAGCTGTGTGCAGGCCACCCCCAGTGATGTGGGAAGTCTTGAGTCTGCCCTGTGATCCAACCCTGTCCATTGCCCTCATCCGTGCTCACCGGGCTGTTGTTATCGTTGTCCAGGCTTTTGTGGGGCTTGGAGCTTGAGACAGCTGTCAGCTCGCCCCTGAGCTGCTTTTTGCGCTGACTGAGGTCATTTCTAATGAGTACTGGCTTGTCAGAGTCCCTTGGGGGACATCTGCCCCCTTGACTGGGTCTGGTGTGATGAGGAGTGGCAAAGGCTGGCACGTCTGTATCCTTGGCGGTATGCCCGCCAGCCGTGGGGCTGCGGCTTCTGGGAAAGCCCTGTGAAAAGACAAAGGCGCCTCTCCGGCCTTCCGCTGTCAACTCGGGGACGCTCACATTCCCACAGAGGAGCCTCGAACCCCACGTCTGGGCCAGAGCAGACCATCCTGGTTACGCGATTTCCTCTCTGGCTGCATGGTGGTTACCGAGAATCTCTCCTGGTCTGAGAGCTGGACGTACAGCGGTCAGACGGACTGACCCTGGCCGGATCAATGGATGCAGAGCCACATCTGCCAGACAGGGCCCTGAGAAATAGCCCTGGGCATCGCGAGCGTCTCCAGCAAGGAGGTGGGGTTGGGGAAGGGGGCATGCTCTTTGGGGAGCAGGAGTGCTGGGGGCTGTATGCAGTTCGCAGGCTCGCTTCTGTGAAGGCCCCTGCCACTGCCCCTGTCCGTGAATCTGGGCCACCAGGCGGGAACCCCCTCTCTGCTCCTTCTTCAGCCTCTTTGCAGTCCCAGTCCCCTGGCACTCCTAGTTAGTTCAAATCCCCGTTCCCTTCCCGGCGACCTGTGCGTCACTGTCATTCTGCAAGGGAATTCAAAGCAGCAAATAAATAAAAGACCATGACTATTAGAGCAAATCAAAGCCCTGGTAAACTCAGACTGTGTTCTTTCCAGCTGTCGTGACCCCTTTCCCCCGTTCTGATGTTTCCCATCCGCATGGCCCAGAACGAGTGTATGTCTGTTGCTGCCCCGGCGGTGGGTGCTGAGAGCTGCAGGCTGTGAGATCCAGCCGCCCAGGGTCCCTGGGACACAGCGGAGCCCAGGTGATGGCAACTCTGCCCCCGGTGGCTCCGCCTCTGGTGTCACCCCCTCTCCCAGAAGCCGGGTGCGGGATCTCGGGTTCTTGCCGCCCGTGGGGATGGGGCGGGCTGCAGCAGCCACTCCTCCTGACCTGCCTGTGCTCTCTCGTAGCTGGAGATGGAGGTGAAGATGCTACAGTCCCAGTCCAGCGCTGCTGAGCAGGGCTTCCCGCTGTCCAGGGAGGAGGCCAGCTCACTCCGGTACGTCAGCACCCACAGCCTGCGGGCCTGCCTTCCTGGACCACACTCTGTGCAGTTGGAGCCCTCCGCACGGAGACTCGGCTCTGACCCCTGGCCCTGAGGTCCGTCCAGGGTCCTGCCGTCTGTGGGGGCAGTAGGGGGTTGCCCGGGTTCGGGCATGGACAGCCCTGCTTCAGAAGAGCGTCGGCCAGGCCACCTTCCGTCCGTGTGTCCGGCCAGCTCAAGGACACAGCTGTCTCCCCCAGAGGCTTTCTTAGTTCCTCCTGACCCCATCCTCACAGAGCGCACGGCCTGCTTCCTGGGAAGGGGGGGGTGGTCGCAGGTCCTGAAGGAGGAGGCTTTCAGGGAGACTGAGATAGCACTCTGAAGGAGCTTCTCCCAGCTCCCCTTGGGTCCCCAAGCTGGCCCTGCTGTTTCAGTTTGACACTGGAAAGTGGCTGATGGGCAAGTAGACGGCCTTCCCGCAGAATCTCTGTGCAAAGCAAGTGCAGGCCAAGCTGCCTGGGCTCGGGGTGCTCTGAGCGCCTGCCACAGGCCAGCACAGGGTGCCCGGCATCCTGTCCTTGGGAGCTTCTTCTGGGTCAGGGAGACAGAGTGGATGAGGACCCTGCTGCTTGGGGATGTGGCTGGGGTCAGAGTATGAGCTGGCTCCTGTGCCCCCCACTGGGACTATGGTCCAGTCTGTGCTGGGCGGATAGCTCTCCTGTGTAGATTGAGAGAACCAGGTGCGAGACCGAGTGCCGGCCATGGACATCCTCGTGGAAAGTGTGTGTGCAGGCGATGGTCCCCTTCTAGGTTTCAGGTTTCTCCCGTTGTTCCAGAGCCGCTCTCGTGTCAGGACCTCGGTCTCATAAATAGCCATCTCTGGGGACCCTGCGGTCCTGCACTCACTAGTTTGTTCTTCCCGGGCTTGTTCAGGTGCGAGCGTGTGCGGTGGGTGTCCTGTGGGCTGAGCATGAGGACGGGGCAGGGCGAGCAAGAGCGCCTCTTGTCTGTCTTCCTGGATGTTACTGTGTAAGGGGGATGAGGGGGGATGTCCGGCAAATCAGGTCAGCAGCATTGGGCTGCCGAAGCATGGCAGACGGGCTGTGAGAACCCGAGTCCGTGGAGTCTGCTGGCCTTGGGAGGCTCCGGGGGTGGGCTGGGCGGGGCTGGGGACCTAGGATTAGTGGGGGAGGCAGCAGCGTGTGAGGACGTACGTGGGAGGAAGGTCTCCATGCTGGAGAGGGACCAGCAGGGTGCTGGGGACTGGGCCAGGCCAGGCGAGGCCCTCTGCAGTTGTGGCCTTATTCCCAGGAGCAGTGGGGCCCACAGAGCCTTGAGGACCAAGGGGGCATCACATCCGTAAGAGCACCCTTGGCTGCTCAGAGTGGGGCCCTGGAAGAGGGGCTTGGCCGGGGACAGCTGTCTCCCAGCCGAGCATCAGCTGAGTACTTGCTGTGGGAACATTGGTGTGCAGAGATGCAGAAAACACTCTCCTACACCTGACTTCCCGGAGCAGGCCCAGCCCACAGATGAGCACAGTTGTTGCAGTCAGAGGGCGGGGTTTGTGGGGGTCCTGATAGTAGGGGGGTGAGGAGGGGTGGCAGAGGGGCTCCAGGCAGGCCTGGGGCACAGCCAAGTTCTGGGATGTGGACGGGCTTCCCCACAGGAGCCCCACAAGGAGCTGGGCCAGGGCAGTGTGCTTGGTACTGATCTGAGGGGCCTTGGGGGCTGCCCTGGGAGTCCCCCACAGTGTGGGAACGTGGATGAGACACAGCATCCCCACTCTGCCTTAGTGCCCTCACCCCCGGCCATGTAGCAGGTGCTTGGGACCTGAGCCGCCAGGTACAGTGGTCCTGCCTCCCACCGCGCCCTCCCCAGGAATGCGGGGGTGCTGTCCAGGCCCTGGTCAGCTGTTGGCTGACCAGGGCCAGCTGCGTTCAACATTTGCATGGGCAGGCACACTTTGGGTGTATTCATTTATATTTATTTTTAAGATCTAAATAAAAGGCTTCATCAGTGATATCTTGTACATCAAGATCAAAGCTGCCTGTTTCCACCATCTCGTTTGGTGAAAGCAACCATGGGAGACGAGCCTTTGTGGCTAATTAATTGGAATTGGGTCGGCAGTTGTGTGGACCACTTGCCGGGACACGTGCTCATTGCCCTCCTGAGTATCTGGCTGCTTGAGGGAAGGCTGGGGCCATGCATGACAGCACATTGTACGCTCCCCTCAGCCCTGTGGCGAGAGCACCTGCCAGGCAGGCTCTGGGGTCCACTGAGCGCAGCCATGGGGAGCCCCCGACCCTGTCCCTTTCCCGGGACCCTGCCAGCCCCTCCACTGCTATGGTGTGGGTGGAGCCCGCCGCTCACCCTGCCGTTCACTCCACGGTTCACCCCGCTGTTCACCCTGACACTCACTCCACCATTCACCCCGCCGTTCATCCCACGGTTCTCCCCGCTGTTCACCCTGCGGTTCACACGTGGTGTTGTGCAAACACACGGAACGTTGCTCTTGAACCAGCAAACTAGGGAATGTGCACAGAGATTCAGGTGGAGCCGTGGACCTTTTCCCAGGAACAAATCCTGGTGCTCCCCTCTCCGCGGTCACATGGCAGCACTGGCAGTCCAGAGTGTGGTCTGTGCCTTCAGTGGCCAGGTGGACTTCAGTCGCTCTAGGGTCGCGTGTGGCTCTCACACCTGCTGGCCCCTTCCACTGCTCTTGGCCCAGCTCCATGCCCTCTCCGCTACCCCGGGACCCCTGCTTCGGGGGCTAAAGGGATGTGCCCCATGGTCCCACCCACGCCCTTTCCAGAAGGCCAGGGGATAGACTCTTATTTGTTTTTTTTTTGTTTTTTTTGTTTTTTAAAGATTGTATTTATTTATTTGACAGAGAGATCACAAATAGGCAGAAAGGCAGGCAGAGAGAGAGGGGGAAGTAGGCTCCCTGCTGAGCAGAGAGCCTGATATGGGGCTTGATCCCAGGACCTTGAGATCATGACCCGAGCCAAAGGCAGAGGCTTAACCCACTGAGCCACCCAGGGGCCCCCTCTTATTTGTTTTTTGTTTTTTTTTTTTTTTAAAAACCTTGTATTGAACAAGTCCTTGACGAGCACCCTGTCTTCTGTGCACCCACGAGTCTACAATCCTGAGGACACGGGCCCTGCCCCCTGAGCTCCCAGAAAGGTTGGTTGATCTCAGAGGCGAGGGCACTGCTGGACAGCCCAGGCCTTGAGGGCACAGCCAGCCTCCCCGCGTTTCAGACCTGCTGCTGCCGCCTTCTCGTACAGACCTGGGGCCATGGGCCTTGGTGAGTGGTCCCGGTGGAACAGTGGTGCTGCCAGGGTGAGGCAGCCCTCCAGGCCTGGTGCTCACAGGCCATGAGCTTCTGGGCCGGCACCAGGTTTCTCAGGATCAGCCGGGGAGACTAGGGTAGCCTCCTGGAGCCCCTGTGGCCTCACGCTCCCTGCTGACTGGCTGCTTCGTTGGGAGGGTGGACAGGGGAAGCAGGGTCAGCAGGACTCCACTGCCTGGGCTGCAGGCACCTCTGTGAGCAGTGGCCGGACCACCAGGCCTGGGCCCCTCTGCCAGCCCGCGGCTCTGCAGACTAGAGCTGGTGGCCGTGGGCCAGGGGCCGGGTGCCACCTGCAGAGTGATAGGGCCTCCCTGCGCTGACCTGTGCGGCCAGCAGCGGGGGAGGCGTGTGCCTATGGCCATCTCTGGGCCCGAGTCTTCTCCTTGGAGCCTGTTTCCACCTGCTGTGGATACCCGCTCGGGCCTGTGCTCATGTGCTCTGTGGGCACTCAGTGGCCTCTGGTGGCCCTGCCCCCTCAGTCCTTGCCGATTCTCGTGGGTTATTCTGCATTATTTTTTCTCTTCAGTTTTTCTAGTTCTTTCTAAGACTACAATCATCTGGGGGTTGAACTTCCTGAATTAGTGCTGTGTTTTAAAAAGATTTTTGGTTTTATTTTCTCTTTTTATTCTATTTTCTGTAAGATTCTCTGAGATTTATCAGCCTGTTCTTACTGTATTTCTACAGTGATGTTTCCTAAAATTTCTTGTTGTTGGGTTGTTCCTTGAGGATTCTTTTATACATAAGACGCCTTGTGGCTTCGCGAGCACACTGTGTCCGCTGTGTAGCTCTCCGTTCTCTGGGCGGCCTGTTCTTTCTCGGCTGCTTCTGTGTTCAGGTCAGTGTGGTGGGTGTAAACCGGACCTTGTTCTCTCAGTCTGGTTCACTCCGACCTCCAGAGTCGGCCCAGCCATCTGCTCATGGGACAGGTAGGGCCTGGAGGGGCCTTGGGACTGGTCGTGTCTTTGGGGAAGATCCTGTCTGCGAGGCGTAGGTGCTGCCATTGCCTGGGAACTGAGGGGACAGGACGACGGGGAAGCTCAGCATCACTATGGAAACCTTCCCGAAGTCCCCTGGTCACCGCGGTGACTTTGCACTTTATCTGGTATTCCTCGGCCCGGAGACCTGCTGTTTTCTCTCTCAAGAAAATAAACGTCTGGTGTTCTTCTGAGACAGGGAGAAAAAAGGGTGATGGGAAACAGAGATGCTGGCTTTTCCGAAGATCTCCAAGTCCCATCCTGTCCTGCCCACGTCCTCACCTTATAACTCAAAACCCAGCATGACACACAGGCAGGCAAGACCCGGAAGGGGAGCGAAGGTGGCCCACGTGGGACCCTGGGACTTGAGCAGGGTGGTGGTGAGCTCCCTGCGCCTCTGCCTGAGCCCCTGGACTGGGAGCTGCAGAGGCTCTGACCTGGAGGAACCATAGACACACACCCATCGGGGGACGGAGGGAGAGCCTGTCTGACCACACCCACCCATGACAACCAGCAGGGGCACTCAGTCCCCACGGCCCATGTCAGCCGGGCCAGTGGTGACCCGTCTTCTTGTCCAGGCCCCAGAGCGGGCAGTGCTGCATGTGTCAGCAGGACGAGGTGAGCTGGCCTCCTGCAGCCCACTATCCGGATTTCCCTGCATCTGAAAGCTGGAGCAAGACAGTGGGGGCCTCCTCCCCCCTCCCCACTGCCCCTGGCTCAGAAGGCCCAGCAGGAAGCCTGCGCTTTGCCCTGTAGCAGCCATGAGGTGGCCCTTGCTTTCCTGTCCCCGGGGTCCCTGGGACCCCATGGGGAGCCCGGCTTACACCCCACTGTGTTCAGTGTCCACCTCTGCCAGCATCGCATGAACATGGCCCATGGGTAGTGGGACATGTGCCCGCCTCCTGGACCAGGCACTGCATCTACCCACGGCTGCCTGCCAGACGCAGGGAACTCGGTTGCAGGATGTGGTAAAAAGTCTCGTATCGTACCCAGGCTGTCGTAACATGAACCAGAGAAGACAGCGGGCAGCAGAGCAGTGACGTGGGTGTTAGAGTTATCTGACAAGGATCGTAGAGCAGCAATCATCAAAACACATCAACAGGGGCGCCTGGGTGGCTCAGTGGGTTCAGCCGCTGCCTTCGGCTCAGGTCATGATCTCAGGGTCCTGGGATCGAGCCCCGCATCGGGCTCTCTGCTCAGCAAGGAGCCTGCTTCCTCCTCTCTCTCTGCCTGCCTCTCTGCCTGCTTGTGATCTCTGTCTGTCAAATAAATAAATAAAATCTTAAAAAAAATTTAAAAAAAAACACAAAAAAACACATCAACAAACAGGAATCTTATTTAAACAAGGGAAAAAATGGTAAACCTCGACAAAAAAGGAGAAATTAGTTCGTTTATTTGACAGAGAGATAGTGAGAGAGGGAACACAAGCAGGGGTAGTGGCAGGCAGTGGGAGAAGCAGGCTCCCCATTGAGCAGGGAGCCCAACACGGGGCTCGATCCCAGGATGCTGGGATCATGACCTGAGCCGAAGGCAGACACTTAATGACTGAGCCACCCAGACACCCCAAGGAGAAATTAGTAAAAAAAAAAAAAAAAAAAAGGAAGGAGAAGAGCCCAACAGAAATTTTTGTAGACCTGGAAAATCCAGCAAGCAGAAATGCAGAGTTCACGGGCAGACTCAGAGTGGGCTGGGGCCAAGAGTCAGGACCTCAGAGGCAGATGGACAGACGGAGGAAACAGGCTGACAGACGGGAGCAGAGCCGCTGGGATCGGGGCCCCGGAGATAAACGTGCATTAATTGGAGCCCCAGAAGCAAGAGAGAGACTGGAGCTGGAAAAGTATCTGAACAATGCCTGAAAATGCCTCAAATTTGGTGAAGGGCGTAAACGTGTGGATTTAAGAAGCTGGGCGAACCGCACACCGCGTACGACCACGGAAATTCACATGGCACATCCTAATTAACCTGAAAATTAGAGACAGAGTCTTGAGAGAAGCAGCCTAGGAGTATGCAGGGACGCCACTTGGAGCCGCGCAGCACTGGCCTCGGGGCCTGTGGAGGCTGAGGGAGCGCACAGGAGCATTCACGCTCTGAGGGACACCAGCTGTCAGCTGGGGACAGTGTGCTTCAGGGGATAGCAGAGAAGCCAGACGTCCCCAGAGTGTGAGCAAAGGACCCGCCCATGCCCAGCGGCTAAGGGAGCATCCCGGACAAGAGGACAGGTGAATGGAGGGGAGGAGGGCAGGGGCGTGGGCTGTCCTCCGTCCCCTGTGTTCGCTGACTCGCTGACTGGCACATGGCGGTGGCGCTCCGTGCACATGGGGGGCCGGGCCCTGGGGGCAGCTCTGCTTCCGCTCCTGACTGTGGTGTCCTGTCTCGCCGTCGGCTGAGCCACAGGTGTACGTTTGAGGGCCTGAGGCAACCACAGAGATAGCTGTACCATTCACTGTACTCTGCACTGTCAGTAAAATACAGAGGAACCCTGAATGCGTCCAAGGAGGGCAGAAAGCGAGAAACAGAGGCATAGTCAGAGATCAGATGACACCACGGCAGGTTTAAGCACAAGCAAATCAGTGATTACTTTTAATGGAAATGATCTAGGCACACCAGTTACAAGGTGGAGCTTAGCGGGTGGGTGAAGACACAGGACCGCTCGTATTCCGTTGACCAAGCTTCCTTCAGCCACAGCCATCTCAGCAGGGCGGAAGTTGGGGCATTGCTCACATGGCCGCATTAACTAATATCAGATAAAATGTTCTTGAGAGCAAAGAAGGTTGCTGTGGACACAAAGGGACATCACACGAAGCCCAGTGTAGCAAGAAGGCACAACAATCCCAAGCGTGTTTCTGCCGAATAGCAGAACTTTAGAACGTGAAGTGAGAAGCGGTAGGACTGATGGCAGGAACAGATGATCCACGTGCGCGGTCGAGACCTCTGCTCAGCTCTGATGGCGGGACCGCTGAAAGGGACCGCGTGAAGTCACGGAGGAGCTCAGCATCACCGCCAACCACAGGGTCTGGCGAGCGTTTATGGTACGCTCCGTGGAGCCCCTTTCACAGGCACCCAGGCATTCTGTAAGTGACCGTGTCTGGGGTCAGAAGACACACTTGGAAGAATCCGTTAGAGAGCACGCTCTCTGACCATACCAACCTCACACTAGAAGGAACAGGAAAACAGTGGGACCATCTCTTCCCACTTGCACATTAGACAGCACATCTCCAAATAGCCTGTGTGTGAAAAAGGAAGTCTCGAAGGAGAAGTCAGCACAACTGAGTGGTCTTTCGCTGCGACACGGCTCCGTCAGCACCAAGGCGGTGGATAGCGCTCAAAGGGGGTGGCTCCCAAACTTCTATTCCAGCCTCCAGCCCCAAACAAGCAGAAACGAAGAAAGAATACGTAGCAAACAATAATGAAATCGAAAGCAGAAAAACAATAGAAAATTACTGAAACGAAACATTCTTTGAAGAAGGGCAATAAAATTAATAAACTCCTTGCAAAACAGACCCACATGGAAAGAGAAGGCAGTCACCCGTACCAGGAACGAGATGGGGGCGTCCCTAGCTCCTGTAGCCATCTGAAGGGTGTCACGAGAGTTCTGTGGACAGTGTTAGGCTGACAAGCGCATTATCTTAGGAGCAATGGACCAATTCCTCAAAATCCACAGATTCCCAAACCTCAACCAACATGAAATAGATCATCTGCATAGTCTTACAGGCATTAACCAACCGAGTTCATAACTAAAACACTTCCCCAAAAGATATTTCCAGGCCCAGCAGGTGTCCGTCAAGAATTCTGAGCTTGAAGAGTAATTAACATCAGTTTTAAGCGGTCTGTTCCAGAAAACAGAGGAGGTTGTCAGGGTTTGGGGGGTGAGGGGTGCGTGTATCTCCAGGAGGATGGCGTGAGCAGTCTTGTATGTTGACCCAGTTCTGCATCTTAACTGTGGTGGTTACACAGATCTGCACATACGGTGGGATCTCATGAGGGCCCACAAGTGGGAACCTCTGGGGGCTGCCCCAGGGTCTGCTTTCCTGGGTTTGATATTGAACTGTATTTGCTTCACGTTGTTGCCCCAGAGGGAGGCTAAGTGAAGAGCACATGAGCCTCCTTGTACATTTTTTTGCAAATTCCTGTAATTATTTCCTACAAAGTTTAAAAATGGAAAAAAAAAAAAAAAAAAGCACCTCCACACAGTCTTCCAGTTTGAGCCCTACCCTCACCCTGTTTCCAGAAGTGACTACTGGTAGTGCCTATTCCTGAGACTGTAGAATTTTCTTGGCTTTTCCACGGCCAGCCCCGGATTTAGCTTTTTGGGTTATTTACCACTCCTCCATCTGCTTTCTGGCTTCTAAAGTTCTTTTGATGTTGTCCCTTCCTTTGTTTTCTTTGTCCTCATGGGAGTACAAAGTATAGGGAAAAACAAAAAACGAAGCCTTTACTCTTGTTTTAGTGAGATTTTCAGGGAGATTGCACTTCAGTCTGTAGACGAACCACTACCTCTCCTGGAGTCATGGCATTCTTCCCATTCACATCTGTTTTATAAACAGGGAAGGACAGCATTCAAACCCTGTTTCTTCCCATGTTTTTACAGACTCTTTATAAATTTAATGGATAAAATAACCAAACATAGTTAATTAATCCATTTCTGGAGTTTGTTTCCACTTTTCAGCCATTCAGAGCAAGCTGCTATAAACATCTCTGTGTGTTCGCTGTGGTCCGTGTTCTGACGGACGTGCAAGTATATTTTCTAGGTCTCAGAAGCCCGACGGTATTTGGACCACAGAAGTCTGGCTGCATTTAGAATTCTGATGCGTCGTACTTTGGCGAGTGATGACAGGTCCTTGCTCTGGTAGTGGCGGTAATCATTGCAGTCAAAGCAACTAGCGTTGATTCATTCCTCTCCGTGGGCCAGGCTCTGCACCTGTGCCTTCTCCGCTCTAGGCTACAGAACTCTACCAACAGTCCAAAGAGGGTTTTAGGAAGTAGTGTTCTACTGAGGCTAGTGAACCTACAAAAGAATACATCCCCTAAAAATGCATCCCTGAAAAATAGGGAGCTATGCCTGGCAGAGTACCAGTGGCTAGGTTGTGCCATTGTACCCCAGGACACAGGTCTAAGATGGTGCGTTCTCTTTGGAGAAGGTTAAAACAATGAGACCAAATACAAGCCACTTTCCTTTTATTATCACCGTGCACCTTAGTTCTAAAGAAGGTCAGCAGGGGTGCCTGGGTGGCTCTGTAGGTTAAGCCCTGCCTTTGGCTCAGGTCATGATCTCAGGGTCCTGAGATTGAGCCCCCCATCGGGCTCTCTGCACAGTGGGGTGCCTGCCTCTCTGCCTACTCTTGATCTTTGTCTGTCAAATAAATAAATAAAAATCTCTAATGGAGGTCAGCAATAAAATTACTCCCTACCTTCACCCCCACCTGGTGCCGGAGACATGTTTGATAGATGTGGACACATGTGTTTGCCATCACACTAAGGTACAGATAAAGTACAGAACATTACCAGCTTTTTTATATTTTGCTTTAAAAATTATTACAGGGGCATCTGAGTGGCTCAGTCAGTTAAGCATTTGCCTTTAGCCCAGGTCATGATCTTGGGGTCCTGGGATTAAGCCCCACATCAGGCTCCTTCCTCAGCGGAGGATCTGCTTCTCCCTCTGCCTCTGTCACTCCCCCTGCTTGTGCTCTCTCTCTGTCCTTCTCTGTCACTCTGACAAATAAATAAAATCTTTTAAAAAATTATTTGTATAGTAAAATTACCTTTTTTCGTGAGGGGTGCCATTCTATGAATTTTATTCGCCCCCTCAGTCAGAGAACAAAGTAATCTCATCACCTCAGAATCCCCCTTGTGCCCTCCCTACCTCCATACTGCTGACCCGGTGGCAACCACGGACAACTTCTCCATGTTTGTCAGTGACGTCTGATGAGTGGAGTTCTACAATATGTCATCTTCTGAGACTGGCTTTGTTCACTTGGCTTCAGTGACATTCATCCGCATTGTTCATTGTTATCTGCATAAAGTCCATTCCTCTCCAATGACTATTGCCTTCTAGTAAGTTTTGAAGGCAGGATGTAGGAGTCTTCTAGCTTCATTCTTCTTTCTCAAGATTATTTGGACTCTTCCAAGGTCTTAACCACACTCAAGTCTTCCTATCCCTGAACATGGGATACCTTCCATTTATTTCGGTTTTCTTTCATTTCTTTCTTTCTTTCTTTCTTTTTTTTTTAAGATTTTATTTTTAAGTAATCCCTACATACAACGTGGGGCTCAAACTGACAACCCTGAGGTCAAGAGTCACATACTCTTCTGACTGAGCCAGCCAGGTGCCCCTTCTTTCATTGCTTTTAGTAACATGTATCAATTTTCAATATACATACCTTTATGTCTGTGGGTAAGTTAATTCCTAAGTATTTTGTTCTTTTTGATGTTGTTGTAAATGGAATTGTTTTCTTGATTTCCTTTTCAGATTATTCATTACTAGGAGATAGAAATATAACTGAATTTTACATAATTGTTTTTAAAGCTTGCACCTTCCTGAATTCATTTATTAACTCCAACAGGTGTGTGTTGGTTTTGCAAATTTTTTAGGGCTTTCTAGATTATAGCAGCTGCAAATACAGTTTTACTTTTTCCTTTCTAGTATGGAAACTTTTATTTCTTTTTATTGCCTAATTGCTCTGGCTGGAACTTCCAGTAGTATGTCAAATGGAAGTGGTGAGAGCAGGCATCCTTGTCCTGTTTCTGATCCTACAGGAAGACCTTTCAATCTTGTACCACTGAGCTTGATAATAGCTGTGGGTTTTTTCAAAAGGCCCTTTGTCATGTTGAAGTCCCTCTCTGCAGGTAGTTGAGTGTTGCTGATATGTCAGATGCCTTCCCCATGTCTGTTGAGATGATCATGTGGGGTTTTTCTTTATTCTATTAATATGGTATATTGTATTGAATGATGTCCATATTCTGAGACAACCTTGCATTCCTGGCACGAGTCCCACTTGGTTGTGGTGTATGATCCTTTCAATATGGTGCTGAATTCGGTCTGCTAGTATGTTGTTGAGGATTCTTACGTCTCTGTTGAATAAGGTCATTGGTCTGGGGTTTTCTCATGGTGTCTTTGCCTGGCTGAGTACCACCTTAACACTGGGCTTGTAGAATGAATTTGGAAGGATGCCCTCCTTTTTAACTTTCTGAAAGAATTTGGGAAGGATTCATGTTTACTCCCTTGTGAATGTTTGGTGGAACTCACCCATGAAGGTGTGCGGTTCTGCGCTTTTCTTTGCTCTGTTTTATCCCTGCTTCTGTTTCCTTACTTTTACTGGTCTCTTCAGATTTCTGTTTTATCTTGTGTCAGTTTTAGTAATTTGTTAGTTGCTAGGAATTAGTCTCACTTATCCAATCTGTGTCTAGTCATCCGTGGTCTTATTGGGCAGTCCTTTTTATTTCCAAAAACATTAGAAGTAATGTCCTAGTTTTCATGTCTAATTTTATTAGGTTTGGACCTAAGTATGTCTTTTCATGTCAGTTCTAAAGTTTGTTTTGTTTTTGTTTACTCTCATACATTGCTATTACCTAGAAATGATTGATTTTGTAGTTATTCATTTTGTATCCTGAAACCTTACTTAATGTTCTCATCAGTTTTATGAGGGTTCTATTGTTCCAATTCTTTGGACATTTCTACATGGATGTTCTGTTGTCTGTTAATTTGGTTAGTTGAGGTCTTCGCCGAGTGATATGCTTTTGGTCTCCTTTCCTTGTGGTTTGTGCTGGTTGGGACACCTGCACGATGTTGAAGTGGGATGATGAAGGCGGACACCTTTGCCTTGTTCTTGGTCTTGGGGGAGGGCATTCAGTCTGAAGCCCTTGAGAATGAGGTGAACTGTAGGTTTTTTGTAGGTGCCTTTTGTCAGCATGTAGAAATTCCCTTCTCTTCTTGATTTATATTGAATGAATACTGAATTTTTTCAGGTCCTTTCTTTTTCCTTGAATTGATTGGTATGATCATGTGGTGTTCCTTCTTCAGACTGTCGATATGGCAGATTCCGTTGATTTATTTTTCAGTATTGAACCAACCTGACACCCTGAGGTGAGCCCTCCTGGGTTGTAATGTATTGTCCTTCTCACATATTGCTGGATTCAGCTTGCTCACATCTTGTTGATGAGTTTTGTGTCCATATTCATGAGGGGTGCCGGCCCGTGGCTCTCCAGGCTGCGCCTGTTTGGGTTTGTACAGCATAATGCTGACCCAGTGAAACGGGCTGGGAGGCATCCCCTTCTCCTTTGTTTTCTGGAAGAGATGGTGTCGAACTGGCATCATTTCTTTCCTAACCGTTTGCACCCAGTAAAACCAACTAAGCCTGGATGTTTCTGTCGTGTGTAACGTCTCCTCTAGTCCTGGAATTACCCAGGCTGTGTGCTGTATCTTGGGAGAATTCGGCTGGATTGCTGCATCGGTATATCCCACCTGAATTGGCAGGTTCTGTGCACACAGCTGTGTACACGGCTCCTTTCCTGTTGGTTTGGAGGATCTGCGGGGGGAGACCTCTTGCTCCTGATACGATAACTTTGTGTCCTCTGTTTTGTCTTTTCTTTGCCAGTCTTGCTGGAGGCTCGCTGTGTCACTGGCCTCTTCACAGAATGAGTGTTTGGTTTCTTGCATTTTTCTCTTTGTTTTTCTGTTTTCAGTTTCACTGATGTCTGCTCTTTATATATCTTTCCTTCTGCTTGTTCTGGGTAGATTTTTTTCCCTTTCTGTCTAGTTTCTAAGGTGGAGGCTTAGATTATTGATTTGAGATCTTGTTTTCCAGTGGAAGTGTCCGGGCTCCCCTTCAGCTGTGTCCTGCAGTGAGCTGTGTCGTGTTCTTGTCGCATTCACGCAAACGTAATTTAGAGTCTCATCAGGCGCTTCTCCAAACAACGTGTCATTGAGATGTGCGATGTTAGACTTTCAGACATTTAGAGATTCTCCTGCTACTTGCCTGTTACCGATCTCTGGTTTAATTCCGTTATGGTCTGTGAATATAGTTTGTACAATTTCTGGTTTTAAAAATGTGTAAAGGTTTGCTAAATGCCACAGGAATATGATCTGTCTTGGAGAATGCTTTCCTGTCCTTGTGAAGGACTCTGTTGTCCCGGGGAGGGGGAGTGCGTTGTTCCCACATCCATTAGGCCTGCCTGGTCTGTGGCTCGTGTAGCCCTTTCTGCCGCCAGCATCTGCTTGTTGCAAAATGCTTGCTCAGTTTGCTTTCCTGTGCCTCTGGGACCCAGCCCACGGGGTCTCCACACTGTGCCTCCACATTGTGTTGTGGCCCCTTTCCAGCGGGCGGCTGGTGCTGTGTCCAGTGTCAACATAGCCCCTCCGCTCGCTCCCTTCCTCCTGTTGTCATTCCTTCTTTCCGTGTTTCTTTCTTGCGTGAGCATGTACTATGTGCCAAGCACTGACTCATTTAATTGTTAAAAGAAGCTGTAAAAAAAAAAAAAAGACAAAAAGCAAGTATGGACTATTATTTTCCCAGTTTTATAGATGAAGGAAGTGAACAAGTATCTTGTCCAGAATGATACCCGTAACCTTCTTTCATGCTCAGTGTTCATTTTCGATTACATTTTGGTTTGCAGGAGGCTTGCAACAACAGGACAGAGAGCTGGGCACAGTGTGCCTAAGCCCTCGGATCTCTCTCTGACAGGGAGGGTCACCCCATCACAGGGTCCCACCCTCATGACCTCAGGGAACTCCACGTTCCATCACACTGTGGGTAGGGCTTCAGCATAAGAATTTGGGGAGACACAGACATTCGGTCCACGGCCAGACCCCCGCTCCGTGTATGACTGACCCCAGAGCCTGGGCCGTCAGCCTCTCCATGCTCCAGCCTCTCCAGCCTCTCCTGCGGGATTCCGACAGTTGTGTGCGGACATGGTCCTCTAGGCCTGTGTGAGCCTGACACTTCGCTCTGTGCTGGAAACGCAGGGTGGGCGTGTGACGCACAGATGGGGAAGGCCGTGGGGGTGGTGTGAGCCGGCGGTCAGGGCCCATCAGGGAGGAGGAGGCAACAGGCAGTGTGTGCAGGTGGGATCTGTGGGTGCTCAGCCTGGACAGGTGCATCGTGGGTCACTGCCACTGGCTGTCCCCTCTCTGGGCAACTCTGGGGCTTCACTCCCGGCACCCCGTCCCCACACCATCACCGTTTCGTAGTTCAGTGAGAACAGTGAGCAGCTGCTGTCTCCTGCTGATTCTTGGACACACACACCCATGTGACTGGTGAGACTTCTCAAGCAGTGACCTGGGATGGCGTCCGGGATATAAAGCACCCCCACGTCTACAAAACGTGGAGGTCCTCGGTTTCTAGAAACACACACAGCTGCTTGCTTTGAACCGCTTGTAGGCAAAGCAGCCTTGTGAGTGGGCTCCTTCTCCCTCCCTCGGCAAGGTGACAGCTTGCTGGAAGAGGAGGACCAGGGAGAGAAAGTGCTCCATGTTAAAATGCGTCAACAAGTGTTAGTGGTGTAGGCTTGTCCTCCAACTGTGGGCTGGACGAGAGCAAGCCGTCTCCCTCACGCGCCTGCAGCCACATGCCTGCTTCTTTGAACGTAGCCCTCAAGGGCACGTGCTCACGAGCCTTCAGAATCCAGAACATCCTGCTGCCCAGCGGCCCAGCGGGCCTTCTCTCGCAGCCTGCACCCAAGATGCAGGAGTCCTTCCTGGAAGGCGGCTTCTCTGAGGTGGCCTCGGGTGCTGGACTTCCCCCCACCCCCATTCTGGGGGATGCTTCCTCGTACAGCCCTCGGCGAAGCCGTGACCCAGCAGGGAAGGGCAGCAACGCTGGAGCCCGACCACCAGAGCCCGCTTCCCGTCAGTTCCCATCGGTTCCTGTCAGCGAGGGTGGTGCATGTCGGCGCTCTGGCCAGTACCCCCAGCTCTGGGGGGCCCTGCAGCAGGCTTACGCAGGTGTGAGGTGGGGCACATCAGCCATGTAAGTGACAGTGAGCTGCACGTGGTCAGAGCGTATAGTGTGACGTTCTTGCAGACACTGTGCCCGCACGCCGCTGTCGGGCACCACACACCTGCGACCTGACGTTTGCTCTCCAGTGCCTGAGATCCTCCCTTCCTCCCCCACCCAGGCCACTGCTCATCTGCGTTCACTCAAGTGGACTGTGTGGCACTTGGAAGTCGGAGAGGAATGGACTCCCGCAGTGTCCACTCCTGTGTGTCAGTGCTCGCTGTTCAGAGAGATCTGTGTGCACAGACCGGCAGTGCGTTCCTCCTGGTTGCCGGCTCGACATGCCGCGGTGTGTCTGTGCGGGCACTTGGGGCCAGCCATTCACTTTCCCAGGCTTTTGGCCTTCATCTCCGACAAAGTCCTCGTGTGGAAACGTACTTTCTCTTCTCTCAGGTACCCGCCGACGTGTGGCATGGCTGGCGGTGGCGTGTTGCCCTGGTTTGGGAATCTGCCTGTCTGCAGAGTGGCTGCACCGCCCCGGATCCCTGTGGGCAGCAGATGGCCTCCCAGGGTCTCCTTGCCAGCACCTGGCCCGCAGCCTTTCTCGCTGTGACCATAGCCGGTGCACGGTGGCCTCTGCCTGTGGTTTGGACTCTGTATCGCAAATGACCGATAGCACTGAGTGTCTCTGCTGGTCCTCATCGGTGTCTTGCTCAGCACAGCGTCCCCACTCAGGCCGTTCTCCCCTGGCAGTCTACTCCTTGCCGAGTCTGAGTATTCTCCGTCCGTTCTCGCATGGGTCCTCTGTCACACACTTTCTTTGCAGGTGTCTCCTCGCATTCTGCCGCTCGCCATTTCGCTGCTTCCTGAGGCTTTTAGAGAGAAATTTGTATCATGTTTTCTCTTTTTATTTGTGATGATTTGGATATCAGAGCTGGGAAACTTCTCCTATCCCAGATTCACATTTTTTCCTGTATATTCTTGGGAATTTTATTATTTTTCAATTTATGTGGAGGTTTATATTTCCATTTTGAGTTTTTTTTTATATTATGCACATTATAGAATCTGAGGTTTGTTTTTTTTGTTTTTTTGTTTTGTTTTGTTTTGTTTTTTTAATAAATACCCAGCTGTTCCAGCACTGTTTGTTAAACAGACATCCTTTCTGGGCGCTGGGGTGGCTCAGTTGAACAAGTGTCTGACTCTTGATTTTGGGCTGTCGTGAGCTCTGTGTCCTGGGATCGAGCTCCATGTCTGGCTCGGTGCTCAGCAGGGCGTCTGCTGCAGATTCCTCCCCTCCCTCTGCCCATCCTCTGGCTTGCATGCATGCTCTCTCTCACTCTCTCTAAAATAGTTAAATAAATCTTAAAAAAAACAACAACAACAAGCATCCTTTCTACGCTGGATTGCCTTAGAAAATGTATCAGAACACACTGTCCACGTGTAAGTGTTTATTTCTGGGGCATCTTGTTTTTCCTCAGTCTGACTTCAGGCCAGGGCTATTGTGGTCACTGTGGTTTTTTGACAATTCTTGAAATTAGGTTGTTCGCTCTCCAACCTTTTCCCCATTGTTGTTTTGAGCATTCTGGGCCTGTTACATTTCCACATGACTTTTAGAATGAGCTTGTTTGTACAGAGAAATGTGTGGGATTTGACTGGGATGGTTTGGATTCTCTTGAACAGTGTGGGGAGAAGTGAAATCTCGTCAGGCCAGCCCTCCAGCCATGGCCACGGGTACCCCATGTGTTCGGGCTCATGCTGATTCCCCGCTGCTCTGCGGACCTCTGCGTAGTTATCAGAGGGCAGGCCTCTGACAGGTTTTCCAGAATGATCTCCCTGCGCTCCGTGTTCTTGGGTGCTGTTGTGGATCACGCTGTCCAATTATCATTCTTTGGTTTCTGTTGATTTCTGTAGCTCAATTCCATTAGGGACACAAAAGGTACTTGAATTACTAAAAAATTCTTTTCAGCACGTTGAGGGAGCCTCCTTGCATGGCCCACCCTCTGTCTGTGCTGGTAAATACTGTGTGTCCACCCAAGAAGACTGTGCCCTGTGCTGTACTCATCAGAGGTCTCCTGCTGGACGCTTGAGTCAAGCTGGCTGATCATGTTGTTCATGTCTACTTTCTCCTTCTGGGTTTTTTGCTTCTCGCTCTCTCAGTGATTGAGAGAGTGATATGAAATGTCTGGCTGTAACTGAGGGTCTGGCTGTTTCTCCCCACATTTCTGTCAGGTTTTGGCGCGTCTCCATTGAAGCGCTATCATTGGCGTATGCGCGCTTAGGACGGTAATGTTCTCTTGGCCAGTTGGCCCCTTTGTCATTATGACTTTGCCTTGTGGGTGCCGTTCTTGGCTCTGGAATTCACCTTGACACCAGCAGTGTCTCAGCCTTCTCCGCTGTCCTCTTCGTGTTGGTATCTTACGGAGGTATGCCTCTTCGTGTCACGAGTGCTCCTGTAAGCAGCCCATGGCTGGGGTCTGCTGTCCTGCCCACTTTGATGGCCTGCGTGTAGGCTCACGTATCCTGTGGCAACTGGTACACCTGGGTCTCGCTATCTTCTACTCGTCCCATCTCTTCCTCTGCATTCCCCATTTTCCTGTTTTCTTTCTAACTCATTGGGTATATTTTGTTTCATTTTATTTCCTTTATTTCACTTATTAGTCATCACTCTTTGCTATTTTAGGGATTATTTTCGGGGTTACGGTACATCTTCCACATACCACAGCCTTCCTGCAAGTGATGCAGCCTCGTAACCACATGTATCTGATCTTCCCCTCGAGCCTCTGTGCTGTGTGTGTCACACATTCTATTTATAATCCTACCTCAGACCCCAATACACTTTTCATTAGTGTTGTTGAAACAGTCTCCTCAAAAAACAGTAATTTGCTTTTGTATCTTGGCTAGAAGATGCAGTATATACACACAGTAGAATATTACTCAGCCATAAAAAAAGAATGAGATTTTGCCTCTTGTGACAACATGGATGGACCTAGAGGCTGTTATGCTCAGTGAACTAAGTCAGAGAAGGCAAATGCCATACTGTTTCACTTATGTGGAATCTAAAAGACAAAATGAGTGATCAAATGAAGCAAAACAGAAACGACTCACAGATAGGAGCAGAAACTGCTGGCTACCCAAGGGGGAGGGGTAGGCAAAGTGGGTGGTGGGGATTGGAAGGTACAGACCTATGGTCATAAAACAGGTAAGTCACGGGGTGTGACATACGACACAGGGAAGGCAGCCCCTGACCGTGCAGCAACTTTGTGTGGGGACAGATGGTGACGTTAGTCATGGGGTCACTGCGTTACATACCTGAAAGTCCTGTGATAGCATTTGTCAGCTGTGTACCAGCTGCAAACAGAAGCTAGCCATCCTTAGAGGAAATCAAGAGCCACATATTTGCCACCATAGTCACGCGGTCCACTGCTCCTCGCTCCTTTGCGTGGATCCTCGTGTCCCTGCGGTGTCCCTATCCTGCTGCTAGGAGGGCTTCCCTCGACCTCCCTTGCAGAGCGGGTCTGCTGGCGACACGTTCTTGCAGGTTTCGTTCGCCTCAGAACAGCTTTATCTTGTTTTTGTTTATGAATATTTTCACTGGGAATCGAATTCTAGGTTGGCATTGTTTTCTTATTTCAGTATTTCGAAGATTTTTCTTCTGTTTCACACGTGCACTGGGGCTATTTTTCTTCATGTGTCTTGTGCTTGAGGTTTGTTGAGCTCCTTGGGTCTGTGTTTACTTTTCATCAAATGTGGGGCTTTCTTGCAGCATTTGTCCTTCTCTCCATCCCTGTCCTTTCCTCTAGGGACCCTGCTCATGCAGATGTTGTGTTCCGTGATGGCCCCACAGCTCAGGGACGGCCCTGTCAGCCTTAAATATTCCTTTTCTTGTCTATTTCACTAGGGATTGTTTGGGATGTTTTGTGTGTTGGGTTGTTTTCTTTCTTTAGTCTTCAAGAGTGTGAACCTGTCTCCTGCCGCGTCCACTGTGTCGTTAGCCTGTCCGGGGTGTCTGTCAGCCTGGGCGCCGGGGCCTCCCCTCCATGGATCAGGTCATCTTGTTCTTTGCTCCTCAGCCGCTGAGCTGCTGGACAGCGGACTGTTGCTTCCATGTCCCGACACTTGGAGTAACTATTCTGGTCCTTGGATGCTACTTCCGGTCTGCCATTCTCGGTGGGTTCCAGTTGATTGATTGTTCTCCTCATTATGGGTCATATTTCCCTACTTCTTTTAATGCCCGCTAGGCCTTGATTAGTTGGTGGACACTGAAGTTTGGCTTGTTGGATTCTGAATGTTTTTGTATTCATATAAATCTTCTTGAGCTTTTTCAGAGATGCAATTAGGTTTCTTGGAAAGAGTTTGGTTCTTTCAGATCTTGTGTGATTTGCTAGGCCATCCTGGAGCGCTTCTGAGTCTGGAGATAATTATCTCTCGCTCCTGAGCCAAGACCTTCCTGAATAATCCATGAAATGAGAGTTTTCCATTCTGGCTAGTGGTGGGGAAGGCCCTGGTCCTTAGCCTGTGTGCGTGCCAGGCCCTGCTTCCTGGACATGCTTTCTGCTTTGTAAATCATGTGAATGTAGTGCCTTTCAAAAAATTAACTTTAAAAAAATGAAGACAAAAATAAGAGTTTCTCACAGTGAGCTGAAGCCTGCCACATGCCTGTGTCGGCACTGAGCCCACTTCCCCGCAGTCTAGCTTCCCTCCCCAGCCCACGCTTGTCCTCAGGCCATCTCCATGGTTCTGTGTCCTCTACGACATGTGGTCACACCTGCTGTGAGCAGACCGACAGATGCAGGACACGTGCAGGCTCCTACCTGTGCTGGTTCATTTTCCCCTGCACCCCACACCCCAGCTGTGATCAGTGAATATCCCCTGTAGCACCCTCCCCTCTCGGTCAGAGCAGACACGTGGGCCACACTCCCCGCCTGTGCAAGAACCGATCCCCACCCCCCCGCCCCACAGAGGAACCCTTGCTGTCGGAACGGATGTGTGGGCTGTGGACTGTGTCCTCATGGTCCGGCTCTTCTTGCAGGTTGAAGATTGAGGAACTGGAAGGGGAGCGCAGTCGTCTGGAAGAAGACAAGAAGATGCTGGAAATGCAGCTCGAGCGGTTCACCCTGCAGGTGCGTGTGGGCGGGCGGCCACAGGTGGAGGCTTCTCCCAGCGCTCTGCGTTCTCCCCGGGCGCGCCCTGCTTTCCTGGCTTCTCCCTGCGTGTCAGTGTCCGTGCTTCCCACACCCATAGACGCCCTGTCTTCTGGTTCATCAGACTAAGCCGAGTCGGGGACCTCCCAGGACACACGCACCCCTCGTTGGCCGAGAGCATGTGTCCCGGAGCCCAGCAGAGAGGGGTGCGGCCTTTGGCCCACATGTCACCAGGCCAGGGTCACGGTCCTGTGCTCCATCAGTGCTCTTCCCCTCTCCCCTCCCCCTACACCGGCCACAGCCTGTGGCCCGTGTGGTGGCTGAGAACCCCCAGGGACCTTCTCTGTTGGGGTCTGTGTCCAGGCCCATCCCCACCTCCCGCAGCCGTGAAGTCACACTGCCGTTGACTCTGTTCACTCTCTGTTTTTCATTGTTATCCTCCTGTCTGAATTGTTCCATGGCGAGGAACCTGCAAGTTCGTGATTACCCAGATTTTGGACAGGCCATTGATTTTATCTTGACACCTATTAGAGGCAAATCAAATCTCTTTTTTATTACCAATGCTGGGAGTCGGGAGCAGTGACAACTCTGATGAGGCACGGCGCCGTGGGCCGTGCTGGCGGCGGTCAGCGCTAGGAGCTGTGCCGGTTTAATTGGGCCGCGGGCCTCAGAAGGGAGAGCTGGGCTGTCAGCAGGTCGGCCCTGGCTGCCTGTCAGCTGGTCCCTGTCAGAGCAGGCTTGGTGGGTGTCTCCTGCGTGTCCGGTTGGGTGCAGCCTGCCAGCGGGGCTGACAGCGGCCCAGGCCCCCCCCCCCCCGTGATTGGGGTGCATGGAGCCCTGCTGAAATCTTTCATTTCCTTTTTCCCTGCCTCTGGGCTTCCAGGGAGCCTGCTGTGGCTCTTGGCGGGATCTCTGGGGTGCGGTGCAGGTGAGCCCCATGGCTCATGGACGTTCACCACCAGTGCCAGCATGCCGGGAGGTGGGGTGTCCGGTGCTCTTCCCATCTCGAGTCTTCCTGGGTGGAGATACTTTGAGCACCACACCGGCCCTTGGGTGGGGCAGAGGCCTTGCAGCAAGTTCTGGAGCTGTTCATGGCCCAGGGGCTGGGCTCCCACCCACGGGGCCAGGTGGTGTCTGTCTCCCCACCTATGGGAGCCGGTCAGGAGCTCAGCAGGTGCCACAGCCCAGCCACGGGGGCAGGCCTTGGGGGCCAGGTCTCCGTCCTGCTGGGGCTCAGGTGCATGTGGATGGACGTGGCGGGACTCCCTGAGTCTTGGCTGCAGCCCTGGGGTGGGGGTGGCAGGGCTGAAATGCAGAGGAGTGGGTGGTGGAAGCTTCTAGATGGTCACACACGCCTGCTTTCTCTGTTCCGGCGGGTGTCCCGCAGCCAGCCTGCTGCTCCCGCAGCAGTGCCGTCGCTGACCTTGAGAGGCAGGGAGGGGACTGTGATAGCCTCTCCGTGTCCCTGCTTGCCGCTCAGATCCACGAGGGCCATCCCTGCGTGGAGACTGGGTCTTGTCTCAGGAAAGTCGGCCATGCACCATTGCTGTGCTCTGAAGACCTTTCTCTGTGTCCATGATCGCCAGTGGGAGGTCCCACTACCCCGTTTCCCTGATGAGGAGACTTCCAGTCAGGGAGGGGCTGTCATTCGGCCCAGGGCGCCCAGCAGAAGGGGCAGAGCTGAGCTGGGAACTCTGTTCCTGGTCTCCTGGTCCGCTCCCCCCACCGGCTACCCAGCCCGGGTCTGCTGTGTGGCGCAGAGGTTGGCACCCCGGGGCTAAGCCAGCCGTTCCAGAGGGCTGGGACTCTGGCTGAGGCAGCGGCTATTCTGTCTGACTGACCCAGACACCATCCCCTCGTCCGGCTCATGACAAGCACCTTTGAGCTCCGGCCCGGCTGAGCGCGCAGACCCCCGGGACAGACAGGAGTGAAGGCCAGGTGAACGGCCGTGCTGGTCATGCAGAGTGGATGAGAAGGACTTGTGTCTGGCCGAGGCCCAGATGTCCCCCCCTACTGCCCAGTGACCCCCCCCGCCTCACAGGGTGCAGTCCGGCCACGGGGCTCCGGTGTTCCTGAGCACACACCCCCCCACTGTCCCCTCTTCCCTCTGCGACAGGCTTCAAGTTGGGCCGCTTCAAGGAAGATTGATTAAAATCAGCTGCAGTTTGACTTAATTGGGAACATATGCTTGGAGAGGGAGCGCCACTAGTTAGACTTCTTGTAATTAGTTCACAGCTGGTTGGTGAGGAAACAGCTCCGGTTACCGCTCCGAGCCTGGTGTGCGCCTGCTGCTCCACTCGCTCTGGGTGCCCGGACGGCGTTGGGGGCAGGTCTGCCATGGGGCCGGGGCCCGGCTGTCCCCACACTCGTCCTGGTGCCCCAGCCCATGGAGGGGACTCCCACCAGCCGCCCCGGGGACGGGGGGGGGGTACTGCAGCTGTCCCGTGCATGCCGCCCTCTAGTGATGGGGAAACTGAGGCCTGTGGTCGGCTAGCCTGTGAATGGCTCGCCCCACAGACACCTTCTGTAGAGGCAGGATGGGTTGACAGGTCCAGAATTCTCCAGGGCTGGGAGTGAGCAGACGGCCTGGATGTCTGGGCCTAGAGGCAGGGGGCGCCCTGTGCTCCCCATGTGGCTGCTGGAGCGGGGGACTGGTAGCCATGGAGCAGGACGTGCCGCCACGGCCCTGGTCCTCCCTGCCTGGGCCCCCTGCTCCCTCCCACCCCAGCCCTGCTCCACACACCTCTCCACAGGCCTCAGTTTCCCAGAGTCAAGAGAATGATTGAGGAATGGTAGCAGGACACGTCTTGTTAGCCCTGACCTCCCACTGGCCTCTTCTCAGTGAGTGGGCTCTGGCGTGGGTGGTGGCTGTGGCCCTGGTGTCAGGCCACTTCGATGACCGTAGTGACAGCCCCCAGGCTGGGTGCCTCACTGCCAACCAAGCAGGGCCACTGCCGCGACTTCTGTGAGTAGAAACCCCGCCATCCTGTGCATCACCTTGATGACAACACACATGCTTTTCCACATTGGAGGTTCTGACGGGCCAGGCTTGGGGACTGTGACAGCCATGGGCCACAGGTGCAGCCGAGAGGGGACCAGACATGGCAGCACCAGGGCCGGGGGCCACATGTCTGTCAGCAGCCTGGCCCAGGCTGGACACCGCATGTGCAAAGCACAGCCGGGCCACGTACGTACGTGCACTCTGTGCCCTCGGCCCCGCCGGGTTGGTCCCAGCGCGCGACAAGTATCCTCAAATGTCCAGCAAAGCCGGACAAGCTCCTCCGTGCAGACCCACTTCCTACCGCCCACATCCTGGCATGAGCGTGGGGGCCCCTGATGCCACCCCTCCACCATCCATCAGTGCTTTTACCGTTTTTTGATGCATTTTAAAGCAAATTGCAAACATCTGCACCCTTCCCTGTAAATGCTTCAGCATGCATGTAATCAAGCAGAATTCATCTCTGGGAGAAGAGCCCACGTCCTGCTGCCCTCAGTGCTGCCTGATCACGCTGTGTATCCAGCCAGGTGACCAGCCGGGGTGGGCGCAAGTCCCGATTCACCCCCTGCCCCCCCAGCCCACCATTGGCTCCCCAGGACTGGATGGGGCTGCCCATAGCCCACCAGCAGCGTTGCTCAGGAAGGGGACCAGACTGCAGCCCAGTGACATTTGAAATAAGTATCGTTTTTGGAAACGGAGTGGGTAGAAAATTGCTGGGTTGCCTGTGAGCGGAAAGCTCACGGTGCCCGTGGAGACGTCCCTGCTCCTGTCCCTGCGTCAGCAGGCAAGCAGCCCTGTCTCATCAGATCCTCCCGGCCTCCACCTCCTTCCCTCTTCCTGAATACGAGGTTGGGGGAGCTGCACTCCTCACACCATCCTGCCCTCTCCCCACTGATGCTGTGACAGGATGGCCCCCGGGTGCCCACTGGTTCCCTCCCACCTGCAGTTTCCTCCTGCCTGGCCTGGGCCCCCTCCCGGGGACAGACCTCCTCTACCCCACCTGCTCCCACCTGCTCCCACCTGCCCAGAAGCCCTGAGCCCAAGGCAGGCCTGACCTCTGCTTCTCAGAACCCTCCTGCCTCTGACCTTTCCCCTGTGGACTCCAGCTACTGACCACGACCCTGGGCGTGTCCCATCCCTGGCTGGCCCTCTGCCTATGTGTCTGCAGTGCTCTCTGGGCCCCTCCCCAGGGGGGCCAAATCCCATAGGCCATGTGCTGGGGATTCCTGCATGAAGGGAGAGCCCCAACGAGCGTGACCAGAGCGTAGGGGCGCTAGACTGACAGTGGCCAGCCACGGCCACAGCTGGTCTGCGACAGGCAGGTGCCAATCTCTGCTGTGCGGGAGTCGCCCCTCACCCCTGCCTCCAGTGCCCAGTGAGGCTCCTTGTCAGCTGCACACATAGAAGGCCTCACGGTGGCTGAAGAAAGAGAGTGGTCCTTCCCTCCAAGCAGATGAAGGAGCCGGGTCCCTCAAGTCCCAGGACCCCCACGTCCTGTGCCTCCATTCCCCCAGCAGAGGCCCATGCCTCCTGCTGCACCGTTGGCTCTCATTCCTGCCCTGACAGCTTGGGGTCTCTGTGTGAGGACCACAGGCCCCCCCCATCCAGCTGGCTTTCCCCTCAGTGCTCCCGGCTCCCATGACAACTGTCTGGAGCGCCCCCCCCCCCCCCCCCCCCCCCCCCCCGCCCACCCCCCCCCCCCCCCCCTTGGGGCCAGCTTGCGCAGTGCCTTCAGGCCACATCTGGGACTTCTTTGTGGTTCGGTCCTCTGGAGCACGAGCTCTGCAGGCAGTGACCTTGCCTGGCTCCCAGCCCACACTCTCGGGGTGTGGATGAGCGGAGCACACCTGGGGGTGCAGCAGCAGGTGACATGGCGAGGAGGTGGGCTCTGGAGGAAGCTGGGGCCAAGCAGCTTGGCCCTGCGTCCTGCGGTGGCTGGGACAGGTTGGTGCCGGAAGTGTTTCGCGGTGTTCCTCTCGTGTAGGATCTCCTTTGACTGCTGGTTGTTTTTCCCCTAACAAATTCTTAGTGCCGGCCCCCCTTTTGACTCAAAAGATGACCTGTTTTCAAACCATTCGGCCCCTTGTTGTTCACGTACCAGATCTGGGAGGTCTCATTGGTTTTCTTATGGCCACTTGATGTGTCCCTGTGATGTGCCATAACATACTGAATTCGGTACCTGTTTGTGGCCTGTCTTCGCCTTCTGCGGCCATAAACGTGGCTGTGGCGCATGTCCTGTGTCTGGCATCTCTGTGTGTGTGCGTGTGTGTAGGATAAACTTCGGATCAAAGGGCACCTGTACTTCTTTTGGTGGCTTCTGCCGGATGGTGCCTCATGGTGGTCTGTCAGCGACCACTGCCCCCCACGGGGGACGGCGTGGGCTGCAGGCTCCCCCGCTGTCCCCCGGGGAGACCTCCTGCCCCCGCAGGTGGGGGGGGTAGCATGCTTTCAACTTCCAGTCCTTGTATTACACGCGGGAGCGAGGGCGTTTCAGTATGCTCGTGTGTGTTAATGTCCTTGGTCCGTTTTTCAAATGGGTTGTTGGTCGTGTTGATTTCTTGGAGCTTTTTGTATTATGAGGAGCTGAGGTGTTTTGTTTTAAGTTGTGAGTTGTATTTTCCCATTGATCATCTGTCTTTTGACTTTGCTTGAGGCGTCTTTAAGCGAGTGGAAGTTTTTGGTATGTAAGTTTTCATACAGGTGCATCTGTCGGCATCTCGTCTGTGGCTCAGGTTGTGAAGGAGTTCCTCTATGGCGGTTCGCTTTCACGTGTAAATCTACGGCTACTGCGGCGTTTGGGTTTGTTCTGGTGTTTTACCAGGTATGAAGCCTGCCATCGGCCTGTTCCCTAGAAGGGGCTCGTGCCCATAGCCCCAGGACCGCTGACTGCAAACCTGCCCTCACTGGTGGGGGGTGCTGTCCCCTCGGGCCTGGGGCGCCCCCGGGGATGACACGTCCCTTCCTCCCTGCCCCTGTGACTTCTCCTGCAGGATGTTTCTGGCACCTCTTATTTTTGTGTGCCCCCTGGAATGAATGTATCTAGTTCCCCAGCCAATGTGGAAATTGTTAGGTTTCGTGAGAGGAGAGTGAACCTCTGGGGGTGCAGACGTAGGAGGACAATTACCATTCTGTGTGGGAACACCGCTCTATGTACGTTTGTGGGGTCCCCTTTGTGCCCCACCCTCACGCTGACAGGTGTTCATCTCCTACGTTTCTTGGTCGCATCTGCCTCTGGTCAGGGGTCTTCCCTTCGGTGTCCCGGCCGTATGAGCGCACACACAGACTCAGGGCTCCGCTCCAGAGGTCTGTGACCCAGCCCGGGGCAGCCGCGTGTGCCCCTTCACACATGGAGTGAGCAAGCAGGCGTGTGCCCCAGGCCTGTGCTCCTGGATGGATGTGTAAAACAAGACGCTTGAGGAAAGAGCCCAAGCCTCCCTTCCCCTCCGCGGCGCCCGGCTGCTCATGTTTATTAACGCTGAGGACTAAAAAAAGCCAGCTTGCTGATGTGTACTTGCATGGAGACATTTCCACAGGCACTGATTTCTCTTGATTTTTTTATGAGGAGAATGATGTGTCTTGAATCATAAGCCCCCTCTCATCCCATGAGCCAGTGTCAGCAGGCGTCCCCGCAGGCCTCAAGCCCCCCAGGCTCTGCCCCGCCGGCTCTCTCCCCTGTGTGCTCATGGGGCCTTTCCACCTTGTGACCCTCTGGGTACCGGCTGGCCCACTCTGCCCGCTCTGCCGCTGGCTGTGCTGTTACCACGTGGCACAGGGAGCGCTGGCTCAGGGTGCAGTGGCCCCGCACCGTCGGTGGCCCTCAAAGCCTCGCTGCTCTCAGACCGCATGCTGATACCTCGCCCTCTGCATGCTCCTCACCAAGCGTGCCAGTGAGTGTGCCGGTGGCCAAGCTGTCTGTGAGCCTAGAGGCTGGGCGTGATGAGATGTCATGTGTGTCCCTTCGAGGCAAGTTGAATTTTCCTTGGAGTGGGGCTGGAGTGTCGCGGCCACAGGCTGAGGCTGGTGGGCAAAGGCAGCGCCATCATCCTAGGACCACCCATGTGTCCTGGGCCCTGCTCAGCCAGCTACAGCCTCGTGCCCAGTAGCACCCGGTGTCCCTCCTGGGAACCAAGGCCTCGAGCCCCTGGGGCAGAGCTAGGAGAGACCCGTTGTCCTGACGCCAGTGCAGGGCTTCCTGGCCATCATAGCAGTTCCCCCAGCTCCTGTCAAGTTCAGAGGTGTCCATGGAGACACCTCTGAGACACAGAATGGGCTAAAGGAAGGCCAGCTTAGGGAGCACTTGTCCTGGGCTTCCTGTCCTTTGGGAGTGTCCCAGGACTAGCAGGACACCCGGCCCCATCCTGCACGCCAGGGTCCTGTCCCGGTGGGTGATGGCCTCCACAGGCCCCTTTCACAGCCTGTCACTTTCTCCCCATGAGGCCCGCAGCCTGGATTTGGATCCCATCCTGCTCCTGTCTCCTTGACGCTGGCTGAGGGCATGGCCCCACCGGCTGCCGTGGCTTGTCCCTTCAGGGCTGGCTGTGTGGCGCTGGACACAGTATGCACACAGACCCCCGTCATCAATCAGGACAGCCCACTGAGAGGTGGCGGCTTTGGCCACAGGGGATGGTGAGTGCCCAGCTTCTGAATCAAGCCTCTGTCCTGGGGAACAAGGGGAAATGGAGGACGTAGGAGCCAGGCCCGTGTCGTCCCTGGCCTCTTCCTCGGCCATGTTGGCCCAGGGCAGACGGAGGCTTGCAGAATACCTGCTGCCCCCTCACTGAAATGCCTCTGGCTTGAGAAAGGGACCTGTCTCTGTGGCCACCATCCCTGGGCCTCTATCCCCTTTACTGCCCCCCCATGCCCACAGTGACCAGTCATGGGCAGGTGTGTGGGTCTCCCACCTGCTCTGGGCCTCAGTTTCTAAATCTCTGAGACAAGAAGTGGGCTGGCTGCTCATGGTGCTGGAGATCCGGCAGGCGGTGGGTGGTGGCATGGAGCTCAGCCTGTGCTGCTCTGTGTGACTTCTGCCACCACTCCCTATACTGTCCACATGCAGCTGGCACACTGTCCCATGGACTCCCACTCCCCCACTCTGGGGGACGAGGCCTGCTGGGTGCCTAAGGCTTCAGAGGCAGGGAGTGTTCATAGGAGCCCAGTAAGCACCGAGTAAGATCCTTGCTCGCCTGTGGGACCCGCTGCCTGTGGGACCGGCCCAAGGTCATGTAGCTCCTGAGCCCCAGGAGCACCAGCCCTGGGCCTGTGCAGAGCCGGTCCACAGGCTCGGGGGCAGCAGGCAGAAGACGACACAGGGCAGGGTGGGGGATCAGGGTCACAACGGCAGGGCCCAGGGAGGCCCTGAGACCCAGCAGGTGCCCCTGAGGCCCCTGCTCTTCTCCCTGAGCTGTGCTTCCTTCAGCCAGGAGAGAGATTGATTTAGCTTAGAGGCCGGGTGATTTATAAATATGCATGAGGACCAGCACTTACTTAACTCTGCTGTTTAATTCTCCCCGCGTCCCTGCCTCTTCCAGCAGGGCCTGTTGGTATGCGCGTCAGGTCTGGCAGCAGGCGCCCTCCCTCCCGGGCCGTGGGCCAAGGGGCAGCCAGTTCCTCGCCTGGCTTGCCAGGGCCGCCGTCCACAGCACGTGTGGCCACAGGCTGGGCGAGGGCCCCCGGGGCTCGCTCTCTGTGCAGGCCTGTGAGCACTAGGCCCAGAGGGCCCTCAGGGATGGTGGCCACTGCCCTCAGTCTTCTGCAGATGGGAGAGGGCCGGCACGGGCTGGGGCAGAGGGGCCCCTGGTGCTGCTTGCCACCCCACACCCGTGGGCCCGGACACAGAGGGAGCGGCCGTTCTCCCCAGCTAGCACGGAGTCGGGGAGCAAGAGGAAAATCCTCGCTGTGGGGGCAAGCGGGGTGCACCCTGCGGCCCAGCCCCCTGCCCCCAGCACACTGCTGGTGGTCACAGAGTCAGGTCCCTTCTGGAAATGTGCAGCAGATGTCCCCGCAACCCTGGCCAGCCCCTGTCTGGCCCTGGTTGGCTTCAACTAGGTTGTTCTCTGGCAGGAGCGCCAGCTCCCGCCGCGAGCGACACAGGTGTGTGTTGCATGAGGAATCTCACCAGCTTGTCTGAGGATGCCTGCAACTTGGCCTTTAGAGATTCTTGTCAGGACCGCCCGCGTCTTAGCTGCGAATCAATCAAGGGGATGACACATCTCAGCGCCTGGCAGCCATGTCCCCTTCTCACTCCGAGCTGCCCCTTGGTCACAGATGCCCGCAGAGTTGCCCACTCTGTCCCTTGTGCTGGGCGCTCCTGCCCACGGGAACCACTCATGGCGGAGACGGTAGTGCTCGGGAACAGCTCTGCTCCCTGGGCGCTTGCGCTGTCCTCTGGGTGGGAGGTCGGCCGCGAAGCAGAGGTTCCATGACGCATGCTGCCCAAAGAGCCAGGTGGGAGCTCGAGGGCGGCCCTTGGTGGTGCAGGGCCACTGGCTCCCCTCGGTGGGTCCTTATGGGGTGCTGGCTATGGGCGAGGCACTGGGTTCCCTTTCCCTATCCTCACGGGATCCCCACCTGCTGGAAGCATCTGGGAGCCTCTGCTCTCGGGGGCTGGACGTCCTGTGACCAGCCAGCCAGGGGCACCTGTGTCTCCCTTCCTTCCTGGACCTCCCTGGGGTCCACCGCACAATGCTGCCCACACAGAAGCGGAAGGATGGCCTCCTTGCATCGAGAGGGGATGGTGTAGCAGGCGCTGCCCAGCCACGTGGTCCCGACACATGGGTCAGCGCCTGTCTGCCCCATGACTGCCCCATGACAGCTCCGCAGGGCATGGGGAGGGGAGAAGGATGGGGTTTGTGGGCGATCCTAGGATGACCACAGTGCCCATTTCCAGTTTGGCTGGGCCTACAGGCAGCTGCCCTGGGAACCAGTCTTCTCTGGACCCTGGGAAGACAGCATTTGGCCACCTGGTACGTACGCTTTCCAATTCCAAACCTGGACAGACTCCTGAGGGGCCCCGATGGCACCCACCAGCTTCACTTTCCCCTCACCTCCTCCAGCCCTCAGCTTTCTGAGCTCAGTGTGGAAGGCTCCAGGTGGCAGGTGCCAGCGGTACAGCCAGGCCCTCAGGGCATTGACACCTCGCTTCGGGGACTCGGTCTGTGCACCCCCCACCCCCAGCTCCCTCCCCGCCAACCAGCCTCGCTGCAATCATGGCTGAGAGGCAGCTGCTAGGGTTTTTCTGGGACCCAGGCTGGCCAATGCCCTACCTTGCAGTCTCAGGTCTACATGTGCTAGTTAGGCACCTCAAAATACCCATGTGTCAAGACTCAGATGAAACAGGCCTGAGCAGAGGGGCCTGGCTCCTGCCGGACATCTCTAGGGAGGACAGACAGCAGAGCTCTGTCCTCGGGATGGGGGCCCAGCAGTGTGCGGGGTCTCGGGGCGGCCAGTCCAGGCAGCCATGGGGGCCTGCAGGAGCCCTGAGGGCCCGGGGCTGGGAGCCTGAACACAGGAAACTGGTCTGAGAACATGAGGTCAGGGAACGTCCCTCAGGGGGGACCGTGGCAGCAAATTCTGACCAGCCATGGGGGCACAAGGGTGCCCAGGAGGCTCAGAAATGTTGCGGCCTGGCTGCTGGTTGGGTGCCTCCTGAGGCCCTGGAGACAAGGAGAGCCACTGGTGGGGCCAGGCCCAGCTCTCGGGTCCTGACAGGACAGCTGAGGGGTGCCCAGGTAGACAGGTGTGCGCCCCCAGCTCTTCCAGCTGGCCCCAGGGTGACGTGGGAGGTGGGGGCCTGTGCCACAGTCAGCACATGTTCCCTCACTGGGCCCGGGGCTGCTCTCCTATCTGCATGCCAGCTTTTAACCCCACCACTTGCTTTTTTTTCTCTTCTTTTTTTTTTAAATAGCTGTATGGGGATTGGATTTATGTATCACGTACCTCACCCATTTGAAACGAGAGTGATTTGGTGGTTTTGGTGGACTTGCAGATGGCGTACCACTCTCGTTACCTCAGGATGCCATCCCGTGCCCTGCCCCTGCGATAACTCTGTCTCCTGCCCTGTGCAGGCCCTGGCCCACTTGCCACCTGTGTGGGGTCCTGTCCTGGGGGTGCTCTGTGAGGGGCTTCTCTCCCTGGGCATTGTGCATCTAAGGAGCACATGTGTTGTTGTGGGTGTCAGAGCTGAGTAACGTTCCCTTGTGCAGACGTGGTTCTCCCCGCCTTTCATCTGCCATGAATAATGATGCTGTGAGCGTTTCTTCACAGGCAGACCCCGGTGTGTAGGCCTGCTGGGCTGTATGGTGACTCCACATTCAACTACTCGAGGACCTGTTACCATTTTATACCCACAGCCCTGGTCCTTGGGGGCTCGGCCTCCTCCCCGCCCTCGCCAAGGCTTGTTATCTCATGGGGACTTTGGTTTCCCTTTCCCTGAGGAGCGATGACATCAGCTTTGGGCATCTTGTCATGTACTTACTTGGGTTTGTGTCTCCTCCTTGAAGAAGTGTGTCATCAGACCCTGCCCGACTTTTCATCTGTTACCTGGTCTCGTCCCCACTGAGTCAGCATCGTGGGTACAAGTCACGTACTTGATGTGTGACTCATAAGTATTTTCTCCTGTTTTGTATGTTGTCTTTTCCTTCTCTCAAAGGTGTCTTTCGAAGCACAAAGTTTTTCACTGCGATGACATCCAGTTTGTTTTCCTTTTTCTTTTCTTCTTTGTGTCTAGCATCCTGTCCAGGAATGCACGGTGGAATCCATTGTCACGAAGGCTTAAGCTCACATTTTTTTCCTGGGAGTTGTAGTTTTAGTTCTTATGCTTAGGTGTTTGATTAGGAGTTGGGTTTTACATATGGCGTGAGGTAGGGGTCCGGCCTCACATATTTGCCTACGGGTGTCCTGTGGCCCAGCACGTGTATTAAAGGACTGTTCTTCTCCGTTGAGTGGTCTTGGCAGAACTGTAGGAAATTGCTGGCTGTAGATGGGAGAGTCTCCTGTGGGCTCTCGATTCTCTTCCGGTGAGTTCCCCATCTATACCAGGGCCGGCATCCAAGTGCATGGCTCCTGTAATCGAGGTGGGGGTCTTTTTGCCGTACCCCCTTCAGGATGGCCAGGTTATTCAGGGTTCTCCCAAGCCCCTTGCAGTGCCACGTGACTTTGGGAAGCAGCTGGCGTCTGGGTGATGTGGGATGAAGGGCACGTGCCCACCAGCTGGGTGCGGTCATTGTCACACACGCCGTCCTCCGGTCTGTGGGTGCTTATTTCCGTCTCTGGTCCTTGCCAGCACTGTTTGTTCACTATTGTTTTCAGTGTGCTCTGGCTCGGCTGTGTGGGCTAGGGACGCTCCCCCATCACTGGCACCAGCACTCTGGAAACCAGCCTCTGGCCCAGCCTCGGCGCGGCCTGCCACACAGCCCGTAGCGCGTCCCTGCGGGAGAGCCTTCCTCCCCCTCCCACTTTCCTGCTCAGATTCTTCCCACCTAAGGTCAGCAAACCTGAGCCCGTGGGCCAGGTCCAGCCGGCCGTGGATTTTGGCAAATAGAGCTCTCTTGTAATGTAGCAGTGCCCATCTTTCTACGTACGTCTGTGGCTGCCTATGCAGTACAGTGGCAACAGAGGCTGTGTGGCCCACAAAACCTGAATATGTGCTTTGTGCCCACTCGTGGAAAGGATTGCTGGCCCACATGATAGCCATCTCCAGGAAACAGGAGAGCAAACCACCAGGCTCGTCTCCCCAGACCATCTGCCCCAGCTTTCAGGGCCCTAAGCCTCTGTGCCCTGACCCATTCTCTACCTGTTTCCCCTAAAATGAGGGTTTTGTGAAAGACGGAGCGTGATCACAGATGGGATGGAGCAGGGCATGCGCTGTGACCCTGGGCTTCTATGCGGGGCTCCTCATTCCTTGTGCTGCAGTGCGGGCCTTCAGCCCCTGCAGCAGGAGGAGGGCCTGGGACTGCCCGCCCAGTGGTACTGGCTGGCCTTTCCCCCAGCTAGCTGTGTATCCTCCCACTTGTCCTCCACAGTCGGGCCGGGGCAGGGTTCAGTGGGGCACTGTCTTGGCACTGTGGTTACCCAGGTTGGAGTGTAACCCCTCGGTGCTGTTCTTTGCAGAATCCCAAAAGTCTGGCTCTGGAGCCTCCCAGGAGCCTGCTGCCCACCCGGTGGGAACCAGGATGCCCTTAGGGCTCATCTCATTTCTTTCATGGCCTCCTTGAGAGACAGCATCTGTTCCGTGTTGCTTTGTTATTAACACCCCAAAACATAGTGCCTTAACACAGCAGCTTCCTTGCTCAGCATGCGCGTCTGGGTGACTGTGCTCGTGTTCCCCAGGCACTAGCTCCAGCTTTCAGTGGGTGGACCTGCAGGGAGGCTGGAAGAGTCAAGGCCTCTCTTGGGGTCTTCGTCCCAGGGAGGCTCTGTCGGGGTCTGCGTGCAGCCTCTGATGCTTCAGAAGAGGGCAGGCCACCCAACGCATATACTCAGACTTGGATGCTCCATGTCGACCTAGAGGCTGTGGGGGACTCCACAGGGAGGATGCGTGGGGCAGTGGGCACTGAGACCTGATCTGGAACCTTCCTGCTGTGGCTGCTTGTCTGGAGAGGGGGCTCAGGCCTGCCATGGGTGCTCATGCATGGGACCGTCTCCCAGGAAGCAGCCTGCCCTCAGCTGTGGGGAGGGAGCGGGTCATGCCTGCAGGCGCATTGCTATTCCATCCTTGTATCGGTCCCAGAAGTGGGGCACCAGCGTTGGACACTGGTCCTCCGGCAGAAGCAGGCGCAGTCAGGATGGCGCCGGCGGACGTGCCTTTAGGCTCACTTGTCAATTTGACCGTAGAGAGGAAAAATGCCTGGTGGGCTGGGATGCCCGGTATGGGTTTGCCATAGGCTTATGGGGCATGTGACGGCCTCCCAGCCTGATTCTGTGGGGGCCAGCCTGCTTGGGGAGCTCACTCCCTAAGACCCAGGGCTGGCAGGCTCCGCGCTGCCTGGACAGTGGATAGCTGTGCTTGGCCATCCCTGACCCCCTCTACAGGCCCGTCTCAGTGCAGGGTTGAGCCTGAGGTGTGGACCACAGCCCCCATCCCTGCCCCAGGCCCCCTCGGGAGGGCCTCCCAGCTCCTTTGGCCGTCCTCTCCAGCGGAGTCAGGGATGTGGCCCCGCCTGCCCTGCTGGGTCCTTACGATCCGCACAGATGGAGGGAATGGGCAGTAGCCAGTCTCACACCCGGGGAGTCTGGCTGTGGCCCCCTGTCAGCTGATGTGCCCAGGAGACCTTCCATCTTCTTTACCTGCTGAGGAGGTGGTTCGCGGTGGCACAAAACTTCATGGTCCATGACGGACCTCAGAGCATATCACTGTCACTCCCTGACATTCCTGAGGGCTGGGTCCATCCATGTTTCCCAGGGGAGGGAGCGCAAGGCCGTGGTGAGCAGTGTGTGGGTGGGGGCAGCTAAGCTCACCCTGGCGCTGGCCACAGGTACCATCTCCGTGACAGGTGCCTCCCCCCTGGAGGTGGAGGCCAGGCCACGGGACCTTGTCTGCTGGGCTCTGCTGTCAGCCTGTTGGGGCTCCCAGGGCAGGACCAGGTCAGAGGTCATCCTAGCCAGGACACTGTGGCCTCTGCCCACCATCCGGGGCGGTTGGGGATTCTGCTCTCTGTGGCCAGAGCTGGGAGAAGCAGGAGCTCTTGCAGGTCACCCCCAGACTGGGGAGATGACTCTCGCTGCAGTAGAATTGGCTTGGGTGCCAACCCCATGGCTCTACCCTCGCTGTAAATGCCGGGAGCCGAGGCCTCCCCATGCTGGACCTGCTTGTGTTAACTCCTGTAGGGAGTGGGTCGTTTGTCCCAGCTCATCAGACCCTCATCAAATGGTGAGGCTTTCCCTGCTTGGGTTCCTCCCTCCGTCCGCCCCATGTGGCTGAGCCCTGCTGGATCCCAAAATCCCCTAGCACATGTTTTCTATGCCCGCAGTTCGCCCTCGAGGGGAGGACCACCCCAGGATGCCATGGTCCAGGGTGGGAGTGGTGGTTGTCCTTCCCACCCACATGTGTTTGGCGTCTCCATAACAGAGGATGACATTCCAGGACCTCGATGTCTGGGCTCAGGTCCCTGATTCACCCCACACCTGCCTCCCTGTGCAGCCCCCTGACATCAGCGGTCACTTCCCGTCTCCAGCCAGGAGAGCATCTACTTCGTGGCTGGGGAAAGAAGGGACTTGACTCTCTGGCTCAGCAGGGGTGGGTCCAGGCCCAAGGACTGCTCACCCATCTTTGTTCTTACACTTTTGAAGGGTTGAAGGAAAACCAAAGGAAGAATGGCATTTGGGGACTCGTGTGTGACAAGAGTTGCGTCTGTGTTTTTGCACAGCTCATGGCTTACTCCTGGGTGCCCAGTGCAGACACCAATTGGGCTGGTGGATGGAGGCGTGTGCCCGTGAAGCCTTACACTCCCTCCCTGTGTGCCCAAACCCCCACCCCAGCCCACAAGGGCCCAGAAAGCAAGCTGCCAGGCCGTCTGCTGCCACCGGGCCTCTGCCCAGCTGCGTGGGGCAGATAGATTTCACACACTTGATAATCTTTCCCAGACTGTTCAAATTCGAGGAGTAACACTGCCTTCTTGCCTGAGAGTCTATGATTCAGCCAAAGCTACAGAATCTCTCTTTATCCTTTGGGGTTTTTACAAGGTTCTCAGAACCCATCAAGAGCTCCGAGTCCTCCCCACTCTGTGCCTTCCCCAGCAGGCTCCTTGGAGTCCCGGGCCCCCACCCTCTGGTGGCCGCAGGTGGCCTTCCTCTCTCTCTCTGAGGTGATGCCAGCAGAGAGGGGCTCAGGGGGCCGTGGCTGCTGGCCCGCAGCTGAAGCTGGTGTCTGTTCTCCCCTCCTACCATGGGGCTTATGGGCTGCCTTCCCCTGTGCCTAGAACACCCAGAAGGTGTTTTACTTTCCAGAGGGGGCATGTAGAAGGGAGACGATCCTGCTGCTCCCTCCCCCAGCCCCATCCCCCTCCCCTTTGCAGGCACCTGCAGGTGTTCTGGGCTGGTGGCTGGCCCCGCCCTGGGCCCCCACGGTGGCTGCAGTGTCCTTCAGTGATGGGGCAGGACCACACCCAAGGCAGCTTCAGCTCGTGCACTGACCCTGGTGCATTTGACGGATGTGTCTGCAGCCAGCCTCCTTCCCGGGGGAGTGGGATGATCGGAATAAGGGCTCTGCCCCTCCCCCATCCCATTTTTCCGGGAAGAGAGAGGAGAAACATGGCAGTGGGAGATGGGACTGTTGTCGAGGAGAAGGCAAAGAACGGCGGATCGGGTGGGAAGGAAGTTTGGCCGTGGTTGTTCTTCTGGCCCAGGTGCCTCACCAGCAGAGATGGGATGGGGTAGTGGGCCAGCAGCCTCCTGCCCATCTGCTCAGGAGACACGGGCCTCCCAGAGCACCTGGCTGGAGGGAGACCTTGGACCTGCCCCAGAATGGGTCCGGGGCCTTCCTCAAAGCAGTGCCAACTCTCTGCTCTGGCAGAGCTGAGGCCCTTGAGGCAGCTCTCTCCCTCCCCTGCCCTGTTGTGGCCCCTGTCCTTGTCAGGGAGGCCGGAGAGGGATGGCCAGAGAGACATGGCCAGGGCTGTGACCCCACAAACATCCCTCCCGACAGAAGAGGCAGCATCTCCTGGATCCTGAGCCTCCAGGAGCCAATTTTGTGTGGAGGGGGAGCTTCCCAGGCCTGGCTCCCAGCCCATCCCCACTCGCCTGGGCCACAGGGCAAGTCGTCCAGACTATAAACTGGAGCTGCTCTTGTCAGATCCAAGAGCATGAGGGCAAAAGGCTGGGACCCCCCCCAAACTGACCCAGGGTCATTAGGGTCTTAGAGGCAGGTCCCACGGGCCGCAGGGGTCCCCAGTTCCCCTTCCCCTTGGGGTTCTCTGACCTTCATACCTGTGTGTGTGTGTGTGTGTGTGTGTGTGTGTGTGTGAGGCTGTGCATTGAGTGCCCATCCGTGTGTGTACACACATCTCGGTGTATGAGCATATATGTGTGTCTATGTGAGTGCATATGAGTGTGTTCGTGTGCATGTGCGTGCACACACGTGTACATGTGTGCGTGTGCACGTGAGTGTCGTACATGTGTGCGTGCACGTATGTATCTGTTCGTGTGTGTGTGCCTCCCTCGCTCCCAAGCGTGAGTAAATTCTGGGAGAGTCAAGCATTCGGCTCCCGTGAGTTTCTGGATGGTCCTTGTGTCAAGGCGCCCCTTCCCATCACGGCCACAGGGCGGGACACCAGAAATGGATTTCCCTTGACTGACTGACCCCGCTGGTGACCGGTATCCTGAGCAGGAGGCAGAGTATCACAGACACTCTGGAGCCCCCCAGCTGGCCCCTCCTTCCCTTCACGGCCCAGAGCAGTGTGGCCTGCCGCCATGGGGTGCCATCGGGCCTTGACGTGGGCTCCGCTGTGTCCGACGCTTGCTGCTTGGTGTTGTTTGTGACGTCCGTTCTCGCGGACGGTCCTCCACATGGGGACCACACACTGCGTTTGATGGGCGTGGACCACAAGACCAAGACCTGTTGGTGCCTGACTCCCGGTGGCCATCTGTGCAAGGCCTGGAGTTGCTGGCCGTGGGATGTCCATCTGCTCTCCCTGAGCACCCGTGCTGCCAAGTGGTGTTTCCGGGATGGCTGTGTCCGTTCCCGTTCTCACCTGTACGAGTGCTGGCCGCTCGATACACAGTGCTCGGTGTTTCCCATCTGTTTGGTGCCGGCTGGGTATTTGGGGATGCGTGCGGGCTATCTCACAGCCGTTTTAATTGGCATCCCTCTGACGATTAATTTGTGCTCCATTTCCTGCCTTGTCGGCCTTTGGGACACTTTTGCTAAGTGTCTGCATTTTTTGCCCATTTAAAAACTTGAATTGTCTGATGCTTGTCTTGCTTGTGTGAGTCCTCCAGGGATTCTGGGCATGAGTCCTCTGTCAGGTGTTGTATTCCAAGCGTCCGCCTCTGCCGTCGCCTTCTCGCTCTGAGTCAAGTGTGCTTGTGTTCACGTGTGGCCAGCACCTTTCCTGTTTCAGAGAAGCCTCTGTCTGCTCCAAGGTCACGATGTCCTCTTGTGTTTTTTCCTAACGTGATTCTGTTTTACCTTGGGTTTCCCAGTTTGCCCTCCCTCAGGAGTCGGGGTTCATGTGTGCTGTGAGGTCAGGGTGATTGGGGCATCCTGTTGCCCCCACACCATTTACTGGGGAGATGGCCCTTCCCCCTGGGCTCCATCTGTCCGTGCATTGGTGGCTCTTGGTCGTCACTGCTGAGACTGTCATGCGTCGTGGCGTCTGCCAGGTGGCCCCGTAGGCATGTTCACCGGCAGTAGGCTGCAGGGTTCATCCGGGCCCTGGGTTGGGTCTGAGGTTTCTAGTCATTCCCCACATGCTTACTGAGCTCTGCACGGAGGCCAGGCCTCACTCGTTCCCCATGTCTGCGTTGCTGACCTTGTTTCCCTGGGGTGGACCGGCCCCTTCCAGGCCAGGAGGGAAGAGGCGGGACGTGTGGCAGATAGTGAGGCCTTGGTTCTCCCAACTGCAGCCTCAGGAGGGAGGAGGCGTCTTTCCCAGCCTCTGCTGGCTACTGGGGATAAAACCTCAGGAAAATGGCTTCTCCCAGTCACAGGGCCACGCTCACGCTGGTTTCCAGGACTGGGCAGAGCAGGGATCCGCGTTGGCTGGAGTGGGGCGGTGTCTGCTAACCAGAACAGGGGCTGCCAGGCAGGCGGGAGCAGCAGAGGGGGATCAAGGGGTGTCTGTTGGCTGAGCGAGGGTGGTCCTGGGGCATGGGGGACGCAGGGGCCCCAGCAGAGGCGGTGGGTGAAGCAACAGAAGGCTGGACCCAGTTACTTGCACACCTCTCTGTCCTAGAAGTTGCCTGGGACTGCTCATGGCGGCTTTCTCCATTACTGCCCAAACTGGAAGCGATGAGGGCACCCCTCAGAAGTGAGCAGACCCGCACACAGGTGCGTCTGCATGAAGGAGTGCTACAGAGCACCAAAAAGAAATGAGCCAGCAAGACAGCAAGGGAGGGGTGCAGCCTTCCACGCACGGCGCTAAGTGAAAGAAGCCTGTTTGAAAAGGCTCAGCTAGCCACGTTCTGGAGAAGCCAGAACCGCGGGGGGCAGTGAGCGTGGGGCAGGACACGTGACTGTGCGTTTGTCAACACTGACTGATCTGACTGCACGCTGAACATGGACGTGTGCATCACTGTGACGTCATCCGTGAGGCCAGCACCCAAGCTAGACTCCCGAATGTGAGGGCAACCTTGCTGTGCTCGGAACAGTACCCTGAGGTGGGACGGGGGCCAGCCTTGGTGCCTGGGAAGTGGAGAGGCTGAACCCAGAGGCACGAGGGCCTGTGCCCAGTGCGGCTCTTGTCACGCGCGGCCCGCAGATGCTGGACCCGGTAGCCATGTGGGGGGTGGACGGCTAGGGCAGCGGCAGGGGAGGGGGCTGGGCTGGGCCCTGTCGAGGCGGGGTGCACAGGTGGCCATGGGCGGGAACGCACACCCAGTGTAGAGCAGACACAGGCGGCTGTACCAGCACGTGTGTGTAGACTCACAGCTGAGCAAGGGCCGCATCCACACTGGTAAGCTGCTGACGACCCTGGTGCTGTTAGTGATAGGGACATGCGGCAGGGCTGCATGGGTACTTAGCTCTTGTCTCAGTCTTTCTCTCAGGTTTGTGTTGTTTTTTGCATCTGTGGACCTCGAGACAGCGGGGTGTGTGGGAGCCAGGCCCCTGGGTGTAAGTGTTTGCCAGTGGCGTGTTGGAGCGCACAGACTCCCGTGATGCCCTGCCTGCGTGCTTTTCCAGGTGCTATGTGAGGAGACGGGCAGGCGCCCGGGCAGCCCGAGCACCTGCGACATTCCGAAGGGCTGTCTCCGGGTCTCTCCGTCTTTCCTCCCCCAGCTACCCCTTGCCGCTCCCTGAGGCAGGTCACAGCACCACGGCCTCATCAATCGGGTGTGGAGGCCCAGGGAAGGGGTGGCCATCCTTGCCCTCACCCCCCCAGTGTCCATCCCCAAAGCTGTCCGTCCAGGCCGTGCTGACCCACCCTGTGGTCCTGCAGGGTGGCTACGACCAGAGCAGGACCAAAGTGCTGCACATGAGCATGAACCCGGCCAGCGCGGCCAAGCAGCGGCTCCGCGAGGACCAGGCCCGGCTGCAGGAGGAGTGTGAGCAGCTGCGGGAGCTCGTGCGCGCCCTGGAGCGAGGCGGCCCTGTCCCCGCTAACCTGGAGGCCGCTGCAAGTCTGCCTTCGTCCAAGGAACTAACAGGTAGGCCCCTCCCCAACTGCGTCCGTGGGCCATCCTGTGGGCAGGGGCTGCGGGAGGGCCTGGGACCGAGCCCCTCAGGGATTCGGCAGCCGTGGGGGAATAAGTGGCTGAACCCTTCCCAGCCCCTCACACGGATTCGTGCCATTTTTTGGTGTATACGTGTCCCATTAATCACGAGTCGATCCAACGCTCTGTGGAAATGGGGACCATCTTTCATGGATTTAAGTACCTTTCATGGAGTCCAGAGCCCTGGCGAAGGGGCCAGGAGCAGGGCACATGAGCACGGCCTCGCCCGCACTCTGCAGCTCTGCACACCAGGGCGACAGGCCCTGAGCCCATGGCTCGTCACTGCCCGTGCGAGCAAGTAACCCTCCTGTTCCCACTGAGTCCTGTGCTGGAGCTACCCGGCCAGTGCAGAGCAAAGGGGCCCACCACCCAAGGGGGGCATATCTGGGAGCCCCACTTGCCCGGGTCCCTGTCCAGGGTGAGGGCCGGGTGCAGAAGCCAGCCTCTCCGCGGGCTGCCCAGCCTATTCCACCACAGCTCTGGCGGGGACACTGAGCCGTCAGTGAGCTAGGGTGAGGCCCCCGTTCCCTGGATGTTTCCCAGCTGCACTCCGGCACTGCTCCTCCTGCTCGAAGCCCCTCCCGACGTCTTTGGGCAGACCCTCTGTCCCATGAAGGCACAGGGCTCTGTCCACCGTCTTGTCCCCCTCAACTCTACCAGCCCTGCCCAGGACTTGTTCTGCACGTGTCCTCTTGCCCGGGGGTCTTGGCTGCAGCCCCTCTCTGCCCCGTTTGCCATTGCCATTGGCCCAACCTGCTGTCAACTTGACCATGGGAGGTTTGGGGTTTTATATTTCATTTTCAAGGAAGGTGCAAACCCACGGAGAGAACTGGAGGATGCTGGTGGGCGGGTGGCTGAAGGGGGTGGAGCTGAGAGGGGTCCAAGTGGTGCCCCAGAGCCCCCAAGGCTGGAGGTGGTGGCAGGTGGCCCCGGGGGCAGACGGTTAAGGGCACTTGCCAGAGGGCATTAGGACAGGCATCGGTCCCCAGGCCTTCCACTCAGCACCCTGCTGTAGGCAGTGGCCTTGACCCCAGCAACAATGAAAAGAGGAAACAGAAAACCAAGGTTATTCTCTTAGAGCCAGAATCCCAAAGAGCAGGCCCCATGCTGGCAGAACCTCCCCCGGAACTCATTAGGGACCGAGGATGTTGGGCTCCGTGTCAGGCCTGCTGGGCCAGACACGTCTGCGGCATGCAGAGGGTCCCTGGATGGAAAGAGCGAAGTGAGCTCAGAGGTGGTGCGTGTGGGTACCGGGACCCCCGCCCCAATCCGCCCCCTTCTCTTCACCCACCACAACACCCTCTGGACGGGCTCCTTTTGCAGCAGCTGACATGGGGCGCCCTGCCAGGCCTGTCCCCTCGCTGTGAGCAGAGTCCCAGGACTGCTGGGCCCTGAGGGAGAGAACAGCACAGGTGAAAAGACAAAACCTCCATCTTCAGAGAGGAAGAATGTGTTGCTTTACTTTTTTCAAAGAGGAAACACGTGAACTTTCGGAAGTTAAAGACACCAAAACTGAAGTGAAAAGCTAAACAGAAGACTTAGAAAATTGGGGGAGTGTATGTGCACAGAAGAGCAGAAGGTCAGATAGAGGCATGAGGGGCATGGGGTGTCTGCAGCTCCTCTGGTGGCTCCAGGAGAGGGCGGGGGGCCCAGGGGACTTGTGGCTGGTCAGAGGGAGGCGCCCCATGCTGGGACTTGTCATAGTGAGGCTTCTCAGCACGGGGACAAGGGCACCTGTCACCTCCCAGAGAGGGAGAAACAGGCTGCTCCTTTCTGAACTGTGGCTCGAGGAGCAAGAAAGCCACCAGGGGCCAGACTCTGGGTGCCCAAGGGACCAGACCGCAGCCCACAGCCAGCCCCACGCTCAGCCCCACGAGGGAGGAGTTTGCTTCTGTTTTCGACGTTCAGTGTCTAGAAAACGCTAGCTCGAGGTGCCCTGTCTCACAAGGCCTGTGGAGGATGCACACCTTTGAAACGAGGGCAGAAGCCAGGGAGCAATATGTGGATACAGAAGGCTAGAGCGCCAGCCCTGGGGAGATGAGGAAGACCCGGGACAGCTGCCCCAGGAACAGCCAGAGCAGGTTGAGACTGGTCAGAAAGTTTTGGAACCTTGTAGAATGGAAGGTGTCCAGTGTCTCGAGAGATGGTGCAGACTAGAGCTTTCCTTGCCTGGGTGCTGGTCTCCCAGCTCGTCATGCCTACCAAACGGTCAGGGTGCTCCAACGTTGACCCCCAGTAGGGGTTTGCCAAGTCGGTCACGAGTACCCAGGAAATGGAGCCGCTGGAGAAACAGGACGGTCAGCAGCTGCAGGGGCAGCAGAAGGTGTCGGGAGGAGAGAGAGTCCCGGTCTCCTGTCCGGCCCGGCTCGCATGGCTGCGTTCAGGACAGTGTGGGGACCTGACCCAAGCGACTCAGGGCAAGGAGTCCAGGGAGAGGTCTGACGGCACTAAGTACGGCCTCACTGTCCGACCCGGGAGCGCCAACACCGTCGTGGGTGGGAGGACCTAGTACCGAAGTTACCAGCCAGTGGGTACAGCCAATGCCCTGAGGTAGTAGGACATACACCCATCCCGCCACTGGACTCTCGAAGACTCTCTGTGACCTACCTGTGCAACAGAGTTGGCATCAAACCAAAGCCTAGAATTTCAGGCTCGTGTGCAGGTCGAGCTTGTGAAGGCCGGTGCGTGTCAGTTTCACCGAGACCCCGGCGCTGGTCTGCAGAGACAGAGGCCACAACCCTGTTAGGGATGGGGCCCCCTCAGGGCACCAGGTGACAGCCCGCACAGCTGCCACAGTGGGGGAGGTGCAGGGCTCGTGGGCGTAGCTGGGGCCGCTGCTCCTGCGAGCTCGGTGAGAGCAGGAGCTCTGAGAACCTCTGCTGGGTTGCCCATGGCCTTGTGCCAGGCATTTGTGTCATGTTTGTGGCAGAGGCCACACGGCGAGTGTCGTTGTAGGACCCAGCCCCAAGGGATCACGGTAGAACAGCCAGGCACCTCGTGGTTAGCACTGGAGCCTGCAGGCGGACGACTGGCCTCTGCTGACCGGCTGGCGAGCGCGCACATGGCGCAGTGGGGTACTTGTTTCTGCCTGCGAGGCTCCGGGTGCTCAGCCAGCATGCCACCCCGAGGCTCCCAGGTCATCTGCAGGGCACGCAGCCCCAGCCACGTGGGGCCAGGCTGCTGGGTGGTGACTTGTGACCTCCCGCCACTCACAGAAGCCTCAGCACTTGAAGTCCCTGGCCAGGGTGCCTGAGTACCCCAGAGATGCCCCTCGGAGAGTGGGGCTCCAGGGGCCTTCCAGCCACCAACAGATGTCCCCCATGCTGCTGCCCTCTACCCCGGATCTCACAGGCCACCTGCCCTGCCACACCTCCGAGCAGCAGCACCCCTCGCCCAGGCCTTCCGCTGTGCCGACCGGTGCTACTGGGAGCAGTCAGGCTTGCCCCAGTCTGGGCATCGGCGGAAGGCCAGAGATGAGTCAGGAAACCCCTACAGGGGCCCCTGCTCTCGGGCACCCCAGGGGTAGTACTGACCGACGGACCTTATAGGAGCACGACTAGTTCCCTGACAGATGACGTAAAGGGTTAGACAGGCTCCCGTCTGCTCTGAGCTGGCCTTGTGGAGCAGCCCCCAAGTTCATTGTGGGTACCCACGGCCCTCAGATGGTGCAGGTGCACATGGCAGGCAGCTGGACTAACGGTGGGAGGCTGGCCTCCTGAGGAGAGCAGCTTGGCTGAACAGGAGGAGAAGGACCCATCGGGCTAGCTGGGCGGGGGTGGGGAGCAGGCACAGCCGCCCACCCTCGCTGACTGCGCTCTCAGGGTTCAGGGAGAGCTGCTCTGAGGTTCTTATGGATCTTTGACAGAGGAATTGCTGAACGACCGCTAGCAAGGACCCAGCCCCCTGGGTCGACAGGAACCGAAACACTCAGCCTCCCCCAGCTGGCTCTGGGCTCCCCACAGGGCTCCCTGCAGTACCTGGGCTTGGCCAGGGAGATTATTAATTGCACCTTAATTAGGTAATGCATTAATATTAAAATAACCAGGTTTTGACAGCAACACAGTGAAGGTGATGAGGTTTGTCACGGCCTGGCTGTGTGGGTGCAGCTGATCCCAGGGTGTCCCTGAGTGGGGGAGGGTGGTGGGCTCTGGCGCTCCACCCTGGGGAGGCGGACTGGGGCACAGAGAGCAGCTTGCTTCTCCCTCCGTCGTGCCATCCTCTCTGCGGGCTCTGCAGCGGCCTCCGTGGGTGGGCCACGGGAGGGCCACGGGTCATGAACCAAAGAGGTGCCATCTAGGTGCCTGGCATGGTGGGGTGGCTCCACAAGGCATAGGCCTTCTGAGTTTCTGCCACCCTGGTGCCCTCGGGTGAGGCAGCCACCCCCAGCTTCCACTGGCTCACATGGAGGGGAGGGGAGGGCGCCACCACGGAGGAGATGGGGTGGGCTCGCCATGGCCCCTGAGGCACACACTCCCATTACCAGCAGCACCGGCCGCCGGCTGCCTTCTGGGCCCACAGGTGGCAGCAGGGCCTGTCCCTGCCCTAAGGACAGAATGGGGGAAGAGCCACGGGAGTCAGGGGCCTCGGAGCAGACCCTGGGTATAGAGGGTCAAAAGAGGGGCAGACTTTGGCGGCTGGGCAGCTTCCCAGGCCAGGGTGGGTGGCTTCAGCTGAGCTTAGTGGGCTGAGTAGGAGGGGAGAAGGGCTGCTGTTCCAGGCAGGGGTCCCCTCAGCTGGTCCTCCGCCCCCACACATGGGCCCAGCCCTGTGTGGGGCCACAGTGAGAGCCGTCCCTGTGTGCTGCCAACAAGGAATGCTGCATCCACTGGGGGAAGGAAGACCGACGTGCCTAGGGAATCCAAGTAGCAATGCAGGGTCCCTGCAGTCACCCGCGCCCCTGCCCCAGATGAGCACTCCCATTTGTCCCCGGGGCAGGTCCTGTGAGTTGCGGGAGGGTCCTGATCTGGGGCTCTACTGACCCACCCACCCTGCAGAACAGCCCTCACTCCCCAGGCCTGGGAGCAGGAGGAAAGGGTGGGTGGCCTGGGTCTTTGGAGCCTCTGGCTGGTGTCTGAGTGGCACACAACTGGGATGAGTCTGAAAAGCACCACAGGGGCTTTAAAACAGAGCAGACATCAAACCTGAGCTTCCAGAATGGGGGCAGATGCACCCAAATACACTGATATTAGAGTACCGGGCACAGGAAACCACCACACAGGTGCTTGTGGGAGCATTAGCCCATTTTCTCAGGGCACATTCTTGGTGGGGATGGCTGGGTCAGCCCGTGGTTGGCTTCCAGAAAACTGGCCCTTGTCCCTCAGTGTCCATACGTGGCCCGTGGCCGTGTGTCCCCATGGACACTGGTGCTGCCGGGGTAGTTCTCACGAGTGTGCATGTGCATGCGCGCGCACATGTGCGTGCATGTGTGTGGTGATGCAGCGTGTCCCGTCCTAGCTGATGCTCCCCGCTGTCCGAGGATGAGCCCCAGCAGCACCTTGGGCTGGCCCCGCGTCCTCTGGGGCAGGTCTCTGCTCTAGCTTCCCCTTTATTGGGTTGTTTTCTTTATACCGAGTTCGGGGCATTTCATTTTCTCGCAGCATCCTTCTCAGAGCAGACATTTTTCATTTGTGCTCAGACAATGAATGTTCCTTTTACGGGAGTTTCATCTGAGAGCCCCACCTGACCCAAGGTCAAGACACTTTTTTCTTACTTTTCTACGAAGAGTTTTTTAGTCTTACAGCTGACTCAGTGATCTGCGTAGAGTTGAGTTTTACGTGCGATGTGAGGTTTAGGCTGGGATGAGTTTTGAGAGGAGTTTGCTGAACGTCCGGTTGTTCCGGCGTCAACCATGGAAAAGCCTCTTCCGTCTCCGGTGAATTTCCCTTGCTCCGAGGTCCTGTGCCCCTGACCTACGTGTCTGTCGCGTCGCTGCCAGCCTGCCTGGCAGCTATAGCTGGACCCTCCATCCGTAACACAAGTCCTCAGACTCGTGCCCGCTCTTCAAGAGCACCTTGCCCATTCTCGTCCCACTGCCTTTCCGCATGAACATGAGATCCAGCTTGTCTATGTCTGCAGGAAATCCTGCCGACACTTTCATGGGCATCCCGTTAGGTCTGCACATCAGTCTGGGCAGAGCCGTACCCCTGCGGTGGAAAGACACAGCACGGGCTTCCTTGCATTTCCTTCCTCAGCGGTTCCTGTGCTCTGTTAGAAACGTCCTGAAGTGTTTCCTGGTTGTTGTTTGAAATTCTTGGAGTTTACTCTGTGTGTGTGTGTGTGTGTGTGTGTGTGTGTGTGTGTATGCTGTTTCCAGCTGATCTTGCTTTGTGTGTAGAAGTGTGATTGGTCTTGTGTCCTTTGACCTCACAGAACCACATACCAATTTGGGGAGGGTCTTGTTTGGATTGTGTTGGTTTTATTCGTTGTAGTTGTGCCATTTGTGAAGACGGACTGTTCCTTATTTTCCCGTAGAGCCTGGGCACCCGCGTCCCCTGCCTGGCCCGCAGCCCAGTGCTCTGCTGAGTGGTGCGGAGTGTGGGTGTGCCAGCCATATTCCTCACCTCCTGGGGGGCCTTCCGTCCCTCCCCGCCGCCGGTGCTGAGAGCTGCAGGCCATGTGTCGGTGACGGAGGAGCCCCCTCTAAGCCTGCAGAGCGTGTCTGTCAGGTTGGATGCTGAATTTTGGGTCTCCACCTGTGGGTAAGGTCGTGCGTTCTTTCTTCCTTAGGCTGTCAGTGTGGGGGATTGCTTGTGAAATTTTTCAAGTTTGGACCAGCCTTGTATTCCTACAATAAATTCCTCTTGGTTGTGGCATATTCTTCCATTTTATGGTACTGGATTCAACTTACTAATATTTCGTCAATAATTTGTGTGTCGTTGTTCATATTGGTCTGTAGTTGCCTTGTCCTGTCCTTGTCTGATTCATCAGCATAATGAATGAAATGAGTCAGAAAATGTTTCTTCCCCTTCTGTTTCCTAGAGGAGTTGGTGTCAGATTCGCATTACTTCCTCTTTAGCTATCTTATACACACCTGCTGGACTCCATCTGTACCTGTAGCTTTGGGTCGCCGAAGGTTTTTAATACTTACAAGAGCCAGGGACTGAACGGTTGTGCCCCCTTCCCAACACACACAGTTTGTATGTTGAGCCCCTCATCCCCAATGCAACGGTGTTAGAAGGTGGGATCTTGGGGGGTGATGAGGGCATAAGGGTGGGGCCCCCACGAATGGGACTGCTACCCTCAGAAGAGAGACCCACAGCACTCCCTTGCTCCTCCCACCACATGAGAACACAGTGAAAAGACGCTCTCTGTGAGCCTGTAACTGGACCCTCACCAGACCCCAAATCTGCCAGCATCTTCATCTCGGACTCCCCAGCCTCCAGAACCGTGAGGAATACAAGCTCGTGTTGATAAGCCACCCGGTCTGCCATGTTCTGTGACAGTGGCCCATGGGGATACGAGCACAGGAAGATCAGCTTATCTGGTTGTTCTTAGGTGAATTGTGGTAGTTTGTGGGATTTTTTGGTAATTTATGTCTTTGCTTTTGTTACTTCCTTTTTCAACTTTGATGGAAATTTATCCATTTGATCAGTCTTTCAAAGACCTAGCTTTCGGTTTTATTGGTTTTTCAGTATTGTTCCTCTGTTTTCCAATTTTACCGACTTTTGCTCATTTCCTTGTTACTTCCTTGGTTTGCTTGTTCAGCTTCCTCTTGCTCTTTGTTTGGTTTCTTTTTCTTTCTTTTCTTTCTTTTTTTTTTTTTTTAAAGATTTTATGTATTTGTTTATTTATTTGTCAGAGAGAGAGCACGAGCAGGCAGAGTGGCAGGCAGAGAGAGAAGCAGGCTCCCTGCCAAGCAAGGAGCCGGATGCAGGACTCGATCCCAGGATCCTGGGATCATGACCTGAGCCGAAGGCAGCAGCTTAACCAACTGAGCCATCCAGGCATCCCTCTTAGTTTGGTTTCTTAAGCTGGAATGTGAGATTGCCCATTTGAGATCTTTTTTTGTTTTCTAAAATAAGCATTTAATGCTATAAATTTCCATCTGATTACTGCTTTAGCTGCATCCACAAATTTTAGTACATTGTAGTTGCATATTTGTTCAGTTCAGAAATTTTTCAAATTTTCTTTAAAGTGTCTTCTGTGATTCATAAATTATTTAGAAGTGTGTTTTTAATTTCAAAATGTCTGGGGATTTTCCAAGTGGCTTTCTGTTATTGATTTCTGGTTTAATTCCATTACATTTAGGGAACACACTTTGTATAATTTGTTTTTTAATTCAGGATTTGTCCGATAGCCAGTACTGAGCAATCTTAGTAAATGTTCCGTGTGCACATGACAGGAAGGTATATTCTGTCTGTTAATCAGTGTGTTTAGATCGTTTATATTTAATGTGATGTTTTAATACATTTGGAGTTAGGCCTGCCATTTGTGATTAGTTTTACTTGCCTTTGTGTTTTATTCCTGTTTTCCCATTTCTACCGATTTCCAGATTATTTGAACATTTTTTAGTATCTCATTTTGATATATTTTAGGGTTTTTTTAATTCATTGTATCTCTTTGGACACACACACACACACAAAACGGCTCAGGATTTTTACCTAGACATTTAGAATTCCTGTTGCTTTGTCTTCATTCCTGAAATTCCAAGTTTCCCCCTGCTATCTGCTCCCTGGGTGTCTCTTTCAGGATCCTGGGGTTCCCTCCACATGGTGACCCCGTGTTGCCCTCACTTCTGAAGGACGCCCCTGCTAATTGTAGGTGAGGGGTTCTGTGAGCGTTATGGAAATTGACACTGCTTCTCTCCCTCTGGCCTCCACGGCTTAGGACAAGTCCTCTGCAGTCTCTCGGATAACCTGCCCTCAGCATAAGAGGCACAGAGCATCGGAAACTCAGATTGCAGATAATGGTGTTTGTAAGTTAAAAGTGGGAGACAGGCAAGTGGCAGCATCTGGGGACAGGGGACCTGTACACCGACATGCTCTCCACAGCTGGCTCCAGTGCTAAATGCTGTTTCCGAGCGGACAGTGTTGCAAAGTCCTTGTGGGGCGTCTGTGGAATCTTGCTTCGCGGTTCTGCCATCTCCGTCATCCTGGGTCGGCACCTGTCGGCTGTGTGTTTCCTAGCAGGTTAGTGTTTTCTTGGTTCTTCATGTGCTGCTTAATTTTGGATGTGTTCTGTAGGTTTTGAAAGTCGTGTTGCGAGATTCTCGGTGTTTTTGCAGCTCTGTGGAGAATGTTCATCTCGGTCGGTCGGTTCCAGCAGGCGGGCTGTGCAGGTGGACTGAGAGAGCAATCCCCATGCCTGCAGACAACTGTGCCTCCACAACCGTTCAGTTTTGGGGCCACACCACAGTCTCCATGGCCCTTGTGGGTGCCAGGCAGACCCCTCGGAGTCCCCTCTCCCCTTGCCCCACATTCTCTGGTTCCCTCCCTGCTCTGCTGTGTACTTCCGCAGCTGGGATTCACCCCACTGTCCTGAGGTCATGGCTCTCGAGGGGCTAGGCGCCCACCCAGCGGCACGGCACCTGCACCTCCGTAGGGTTGCCAAGGACCCGGAGGAGAAGGGGATGAGATGAGGAAGAGGAGGGATTTCTCCTGCCTCCTCCTCTCAAGTCTGCCTGCACCTAGCGCTCGCGGCATCCAGCCCAGGCTCCAGTGCCTCTCGTCCAGGGCGGGGGCGGGGACACCAGGAACCAAATAAACAAGCAACGGCAGCCAAGCTTGGCAGACTCCGACTGTAAATTTCACCCGCTGTGAAGGAACTAGCCCCACAGTCCCATAGCTGTTGCAGGAGCTGGAGCTCCAATCAGGATGCCTCCCAAGACATCTCCAGGCCCGGGTGCTGTCACTGGCAAATTGTACCAAGGAAAGAACAATTACCAGCTCTGTACAAGCTCTTCAAGAAAAGTGAAGAGGGAGCATTTTTGAACTCATTTTTTGAAGCAAATATTACCCTAATTTGAGAACCAGTGACAGGACAGAAAACAAGACCCTTAGGAACTTATTTTTGTATTTATTCTAGGATTCAGATATCCATTGATGTCATCCACTACATCAATGTGATCTAACCGATTGCTGGGGTAATTTGGCAAAAGTTCAACACCCAGGAATACTCTCAGCAAACTAAATAGAGAGGGGGCTTCCTCAGCCTGACACAGAGCGTCTGTAAGCACCCTCACCGCAGATCTGTGCTTCCCCAAGATGAGAAATAAGGCAGAGGCGGTCTAGCACCCCGAGTGAGCATGTCGGGAGTCCCGGTCTGGGCCCCCAGGGATGAGCAGCCTTAGGGATAGGAAGGGAGGGAGCAGAAGCGCTCCTCTGTGGATGAACCTCGGTGCATAAAACCCCAAGAAGCAAAAACAAACCCGAAGACTGCTGAAGTGAGACCGGCATGGATTCCTGTGATCCAGCTGACCTCGTGTCCTGCAGCCTTGCTGAACACACTTGATGTGACAGGAGAGTGCGTGTGTGCATGTAAGAAGCACATGTGTTGTGCATGATGCGCTGGCAGTGGACACATGGACTCTGAAGTCAGGAGCATAATGCCGTTTCTGTTCACTCTCAGCACAAGCAATTCCTGGGTGTGAGGCCAGCAAACTCACAGAGGATCCTTACGCTGCGTGCTCTCAAGCAGTGCTCTGACCAGACAGGAAACGCGACGCGCTGTGGATGAGAAGATGGCTCACAGCGTGTGTCCGTCACCCAGGCTGGTGCGGGGACTTCCAGTGGTGAGGGTGGTGGGACTGGTGCTGCTGGCCCTCTGGTCCCACCCTCGGCCACCTGTGGCCTCTCCCTTTGGGACCAGTGGCGGCCGCTCCATGCACTCTCTCCAGCGTGAGCCCCTTCACTGAAAGGCAGGCTTGAGTTCACACCCTCTTCTTTCCTGGAACTGGAACGCATATTTCCAGCAGCGTCACACATAGTCACCAAAATCCATTACCAGTCCAATGTCCTTTAACGGGTGAGTGGAGAACAGGGGTCTGTCTGTGGGTGGAACACTGCTCCGCATCAGCATGACCCCCTGCTGACCGCCTGGGGGTCTGGGGGGTCCCAGAGGCACCATGCTGGGGGAGGAGCTGGACCCCAGGCAGCGCCCTGCAGGGTCCCCGAGACAGGACACTCAGGAGGGCAAGAGTGCAGGTCGGTGAACAGGTGTGGTGGCAGGTGCCGGGGCCAGGGGCACAAAGTATGTGGCAGTTAGCTGTCCAGGGTGACAGAGCAGTCCTGAGTGTCGGAGGTGGTGGCCTTACAGAACTGGACACCAAAAAGTGTCAATTATACTGCACAGTTTTCAAAATTTTAGATATAAATGGTACTTCGTTTTAACATGTTCCTTTGCTCACTAACAAGGAAGAGTGTGTCTCACCTGCTCCTTCCACTGTGGTCTCACCAAGTCCATGCTCCTTGATCACTTCCTTATTGTTTTTCTTTATGATTATTTTTTGTAGAAAGTTTGAACTGTTTTTGAGTTCTCTTCTATTGATTCCATTACTTTTAAGATTAGAAAGTCCTTTTGATAAATAATCCTGTTTTCTTCTGGGGTTTTCTTTTCTTTTCTTTTCTTTTTTTGTGAGGGGAGCTTATTTTTCATACTTAAAGATCTACTTGGAGCTTACCTTGGTGTGTCGAGTAAGGTCATGGTCTAAGTTGATCCCTTCCCAAACCAATGAGCGATCACCTGGCTCCCGTTTATCACACCGTCTTTTTTTCTTCCTCATATTTATGAGCTGCCTTTATCTTTGCGAGCCTCTGATACATAACAGTGTCTATATTTGTGTTTCCTGTTGACTTCGTTTATCTCTACTATATGTTTGTTTCTAATTGTAACTCTGAGATATGTTTTAGCGTCTGGTGTAGAGCGAGGGGTTCCTTGTCACTTGGAGACTTTCTTACCTGTTTATTATTCTACAGGAACTTTAGAATCACTCTGTCAAGTTCAAGAAAAGGCTGGGGAGGTTTTCGTTTCTATTGGAATTGTGTTAAGTTCGTAACTTACTTCGGTAGGTGAGTCTTCAGCTGCACCTCGTTGTCTCTGGGCAGGGAGGGCCCCAGACACAGACTCATGTGGCCCGACTGCCGGGAGCCAGCACTCCCCCGGACACGCAGCATCCTTGTACTTGGCCCCAGGACCCACGGGCGCACCCCAGCCCCTGCTGCTGGGCTGGAAACACAGGGTCCAGGTCACCTTCCTTTTCCAGGTTGGGTCCCGAGTTGCTCTGCTGTGGCACTATGGCTCCCGTGCCGCGCCCCAGGCCTCTCTCCTCCTCCCCCAACCCTCTGAGCTCTGCTGTGTGGCCCCCAGCACGGCCAGGCACAGAGTTGTCTTTGGGAGGGAGAAGTCCACTCCATCTCTCTGGGCCAGAGGTCCCCATGAAGGTACTGTAACAAGTTCTTAGCGACCCTGTAGTTCAGCCCAGCTTGGATCCTAGGTCTCCCCGATCCCATGCCTTGAGCGTGCGCTGAGCCCACCCTTTCAGCCTCACCTCAGAGGGTCCGCATTTTCTCTGAAGGCTGGGCAGGAAGCAAGGCCCAGGGAGGGAAGGCAGCTTCAGGGTCAGGCTGCTGGTGCATGGGGGGCCAGGTGTGGCCTCGATGGAGAGCCCGGGGTCATGAGAGAGTCCAGATGCCCAGGCCCCGCCCTCCTGCGCTGCCTCCAGACAGGAGGCTCAGCGGAGTGGTTGGTGCCTTCATCACCACGTGTCCCAGGCCTTTCTGTCCCCAAGCTGCTTGTTTGTTCTCAGGGTCCGGTAATGAAGGGCAACACCATCCGTGGGGTGTTTGACCGGAGTTGTAAAGAAGTTCCGATACTTAGCCCCGGGGCCTGCAGCAGACCGGCAGAGCAAGGGGCCCTGCCTCGCCTGCTCTGTGGGCCCCAGTTCCTCTGATGGCCCTGCTGCCTGGACTCTGGGCCTCAGCTCTGTCTGCACCGGGAGGCTGCTGTCCCATCCATCCTCCCTCCTCCACCCTCTCCCCTCTGCTCTGGGGACAGCCGCTGGGTGCGAGACTGGAGCTGCTGCCCTGGGCAAGGCCTCCTGCTTGGGGACTGGAAGCTGGTGGGGGCATCTGTGGTAACCACATAGAAGAGGCCTCGGTGGGCATCTGTCCAGAGAAGAGCTGTGTCTACAGGGCCTGTCCCTCTGCTGGACACCCCCATTGGGGTGTGTCTGAGGCATTGCAAAATCCACGTGTTTAAAACTAAACTCCCATGGCAGCAAGGAGACACCGCCACCCCTTGATAGAATGGCCACGGGCCAGAACACAGTTAGCACCAGACGCCGACGGGACATGGAGCCGCAGGGCCTGTAGTATGGGGGAGGATGTGTTGTGTGTTCACGTAGGGGAAATCTCTATACCTTCCACTCAGTTTCGCTGTGACCCTAGAACTCTTCTAATAGCCTTTCATACAAACACTCCTGATCTTTACCTGTTTTAAGTGTGCATTGATTTCTAGTAAATATGCAAGGCTTGCGACCGTCAAAACGATGAGCCTTTCCATCACCCCGAGGGGTCCCTGCTGCCCACTTAAGGCCATCGTCCACTCTGGCTGTGGGGCCAGAGTCCGCATTCTGCTTCTGGTGACATATCCGCCACCTGCTACACACCGAAACGTGTTCGAGGTCCAGCCGTGAACTCATGCGTGCTACTGAGTAATGCTCTCATGGTGCGGACCTCGCTTTGTCTGGGCCATCGTCCGCTGATGGATGCGTGGGAGTGTCCTCTTCCTGGCTCATTGGAAATGTCACTGCCGAGGATGTGGGACCACGAGACTTGCACGGGGTAGGAGTGGAATTGGGGGCTCTGTTTCTTGGGGTGTAGTGGGGACAGGCTTGTGTTTAACCTTTAAAGCAGCTGCCAAGCTGTTTTCTGGAGCAGCAGCAGTGTCTCTAGCTCCCCGCCTGTGCCCCACATGCCGCTGATTCTCTGGCCCTGGGCATGGCCGTGCTGACGGGCCTGCTGACGGTGTGCCGTCTGCCCCGCTTATGTCTCCCCGACGGCGAGCCGTGGCGAGTGCGTTCCCACATCTCCTGAGTCATTCTCACATCTACTCCGCTTAAACGCTTGGAGTGTTTTCTTGTGATCGTTTTCTTCATGCTGCTTTTTGATAAGCAAAGTTTTAAATTTTGATGAAGTCGAATCTACTCGTGTTTTCTTCTGTGCTTAGCTCTTTGTCTAAGAAATCTTGGCTTGCTCCAGCGTTGCCATCTCCCGGTTTCTTCTAGACGCTTTTAGACCTATGCTCTGTATCAAACTAACTTTGATATGTGATGTGAAGGAGGGTGCAGCGTTCATTTATTCCTACTTAGAGGTCTGGTTGTTCCCAAAGTACCACCTCTCTCCGACACAGCTTGCTGCTGGATGCACGAAATCGGTCAGGAGAAAGCGTAGACGTGCACAGCCGTGGCTCTGAGCTCTAGCGGCTAGATGCTAGGATACCACGCGTGGCTCCTGGGGAAGGAGCTGGGGGGCCATTCACGCTGCCAGTGGTGCTCGCTGCCCCTGAGGGCTTGCTACAGAACCAACACTGAATGCTACTATTGCTTTTTGCCTTTTTTATAAAAGTGAGAAAACCCTCTTTGGATTTCTTTCATCTAGCAGAATCAGGAAATATTCGCATGGGCCTTTTGCTGAAGTGGAGCGGCGGCACGCGGACTGCGCGCTGGTCTCTGGTCAGATGACTGCAGCCCAGCCTTACCGTTGGCGTTCCTGTGTCCGTTTCCGTATTGGCTTGCTGGCCTCGTCCCTGCTTTTCATGAATGGTCCAAGCTGCCTCCTGCCTCAGGTCCTTTGTAGTGGCCGCCTCCTGCCCACCTTGTGCTTGACTTGTTCCCTGGCTCCCTGGAGGTCCGCTGTGACCAGCTGCCAACACTGCAGCCCCTTCCCAGCCCTGCCCTCTGGTTCTCTATAGCGCTTAACGGCTCTGGAGACCACCTCGCTCTGCTTGTGTGTGTTTCTGTCTGTGTCCCCTTTGGGAACATAATTCCCTCAGACCTGAGGTTTCGAGGTTTGTCCACGCTGTGTGCCTTAAGCCTAGAATGATGCCAGACATCCTGTTCACTCTTGTCACATACTTGTTGGGTGAGTAAAGAAGTCACCAGCCCTTCTAAAGTTCCTGTCCTGGGGGCTGATCACGGTGAGGGCTTAGTCCTGCTGCTGCTGTTGGGGGCAGGGAGATGGTTCTCAGACAGGCCACCATGGCAGTCACCTATGCCCCCAGGCACCTGCGGCCACAGTGGAGGTCACCTACACCCCCAGAGGTCTCATCTGGCAGCAGTGGGGGTCAAAAATCACATCGGGGCTGACAGCAAGGTGTTGGCAGGGCTGCATCGCCCGAAGGCTCTGGGGGTCCTCTTCTATCTCCATTTCTAGCTGCTGAAGGCGGCTGCTTTCTGTGGCTCTCAGTCCACCCCCGATCTCCATGCCAGTGGTACGTCTTCTTCAGACCCGCTCTGCTCCTGCCTCTTCCCCTTGTAGAAGCCACATGAGGACCCTGGGCCCCTGGACCATCTCCATCTGCATCTGCGTCGTTCACTCCCGCCTGCCCGGTCCTTCTGCCTTGGTTCTGGGATTCAGACACAGAAACCTCCCCACAGCCTCTGTCTCAGTAACTCATGTTGATGGGAGAGCCCTGGGCCCTGCCGTGCCTGCAGAGTTGAGCTGGGCTGGACTCTCGTCCTGGCAGTTCCTCCGCCGGCTGGGTGTGCTCCGCCAGGCCCCTCGCCTCTCTGAGCCTCACCTGACACTTGGCAGTTCTGTTTGCCCGTGGGCAGCTGTGCGCCGCGGACCAGGTCGGGGCCCCGGGAGTAGCAGCCTGGCTCTGTGGCAGAGCCCCTGGGATGCGGACCCCCCGTGGGCCCCCAGGCGCCAGGGCTGCTGTCTGTCCCTGCTGCTTGCCACCTCAGAGCCCTGCTTCCCTCTCGGGCCTGTGTGTCTGGCACACTCCTCACTCCTCTGGATCCCCAGAGGGCTGACTCGCCCCCTGCCCACCCTCTGTCTCCCCCCGCCGTCCCTCCTCCAGACCCTGAGGTCTGTGGGTGGCTACAGCCACCAAGCGGGTTGTCCGTCCTCTGCCTTCATCGGCCTGGCCGCATACATTGGCAGGTTTTAATAGACGGCCACATCTCAAAAGCAGGGAAAGATTTAAAATCTTGTCTCGCCCAAAGCAGACAGATTGACTCGAAAATGACTCCGTCAATAAAAGATGAGCTCTGAGAGGCTCTTCCCTCTCCGAGAGGAAGCACACCTTCCCGGGACTCGGCTTCTGGGAGCCCACTGCTGGAAATGAGGAATGTGCACGCCGTGCGGAATGCCGTGGGAACGGAGCAGGAGCGACCCTGCCACCGCTGCTGGCCTCCGCTGCCTTCAGCCGTGGGCCGTCCTGCCCGCTGGCCCCAGGCTGCCGCCGCTCTGTGAGCCCAGCAGGCCACCTGCCCGGGCGTGTGGGAAAGGAGTTGCCGAGTTGCCGGAAACTTGCCTTAAGCAGTGGTGTTCTCCGGTTTACATCGGGGTTTGTGATGGGATGGAGCTGTTATGCGCTTCTCCGCTCTGCATGGCTTCTGGCTCTGGCGGGGGTATATGAGCATGTGTGCGTGCCTCTGTGTGTGTGTGTGTGTGTGTGTGAGCGTGTATGTGCATGTGTGAGTGTGGGGGGGCCTGTGTGTGTGTGTCCGTGTGTGAGCACACGTGTGCGTGTGCAGGCCTGCGTATGTGAGCGCACATATGTGGGCATGCGTGAGCGTGTGTGCGGGCCTGTGTGTGTGGGTGTATGACCGTGTGCGTGTGAGCATGTGTGCATGCATGGGTGCATGAGCACACATGTGTGGATGTGTGAGAGTGTGTAAGCGCACGTGTGTGTGCGGAGCTGCGAGTGTGAGCGCGCGTGTGTGTGGTACTGCGTGTGTGAGCACACCTGTGTGTGTACAGACCTCTGTGTGTGAGCACCCATGTGTGTCTGTGAGTGCATGCCTCGGGCAGTGTGCTTCCAGCTGTCTGGTGCCCGGTCCCCCACCCCTGGAAATATGACTTAGCTTCACGGAGCCAGTGTGCTTGTAAGCCAGCGGGTTCCGCAGGGTACGTATTTCCCAGCCCTCCTGGAACCTGGGACCCTGCGCTCATGGGGTATGTGCTTTAGTTGGAGGAAATGCCCCCAAACAAGTGAAACAAAGTCAGAGGAGTGTGAGCTTGTGCATGAACACTGGGACGTTGGGATCCCAGGATGGGGGGCCCCTGCTGGTAGCATGGCCGGGAAGGCTCCAACAAGCAACTGAGGCCAGACTCTGTACCCGAGGGGGCACCTCATGTCCAGGGATGGTTCCTCACGGCAGCACTGGTGCTGCCTGGTGGCCTTTGGGGGAACCATCCTTCCCCAAAGTCCTGGTGTGAATCTCCGACTTCTCTGCTTCCTGGCCGGGTGACAGTGAACAAGGCACTGACCTTCTTTGGGCCTGACCCCACATCTGTCAGCTGCCCGGACGAGGGGCTGGCCATGGCCTTCCACCAAGGCTCAGCTGGTCCTCCACTCTCGAAAGAGGCAGCAGGGTGGGGAGCCTGGTGCCCAGTGAGGCGAGGGAGGGGGGACAGCATCCTCTGGGGCTTCGACTGTTCTCTGTTCTCCGTGCCGGGGGAGGGAGCCTTCCCGGGAATATGATATCACATGAGCTCCCGCCTGTCACCCCAGGACTCTCCCACCCCATAATCTGGTGGGCTGTAATTGCTGGTGTCTTTTCAGATCATTTTTGTGCAAGGTGACAAGCTGCTTGTGGAGTGAGCCATTAATCACACAGAGATGCCCCTGTTTGAAAGCTGGCACCAAGCTCACCCAGGGCGGGCGTCTGCCAGGCAGCCGGCGGTGGGCACACACGCCGCTCATCTGCATATAATTCCAGGCCAATGTCTTCTCTCTTGTGTAAAACGTGCAATTTCCGGCCCAGCAGGGGAACATGGGCTCATAATGGAGAGACCATGTCCCAGGGGCCCTCTGGCTGCAGGCTGTTCAAGTGAACCCTTCCCTAGGAAGGCAAAAGTCTGTGTCTAGTGGGTGGTAGGGACCCATCCACCGGTCCCTGAGGCCCACAGCGGGGGGCAGCAGCATCCACCGTGCCCTTCTGTGGAAGGCTTCCCTGAGTGCTGTGCAGGGAAGCGGGGAGCCCTCAGACCTCCCGGCTGGCACAGGCATGGGCACACAGGTCGCCTAGGTGCCCCTTGTGCCTGCCAGCCTCCCAGGGTCCTCTCCTGGGTTTGCATTTGGGATGGGACGGCAGCCTGCAGAAAGAGCCCATCAGGGATGCACTTGCTGCGTCAGGGCAGTGGCCCTGCGGTTTTTCTGCGCATGTCCCAGAGGCATGGGACCCCTGCCCAGGGCAGGCATGTCTCTCCCCGCTCCGCACCGTTGGCCAGGACCAGGACCCAGACCCACAGTCACAGCCCCTGCAGGGTCGGCTCCCATAGTTGTTGATAAAATTGCATAAATATTTGATGCTTAATTATTAAATATTTAAAAATGTAAAACTAAAAATAGAAGTTACAAGAAGTGAATAATTTAGCCCCGGAAGTGTGGCCCAGCTTTGGGCACAAGCAGAACTAGCACTACCCTCCCACTGTACCTCCTTTCTCATGCACCTGCCGGAGAGGCCCAGGGACGTTTCCCACAGGGACACCTCAGGCCCAGCCTGGCTCTTCGGCCTTCGGCATGGTCCCATGTGGTGGGAGTGTGGACAGGGCGCCCACCGCACTACCCTCGGGGGCTAGCCTCTCAAGGTGCAGGGGTGCAGGCACTCTTTCATTGGATGTCAGGCCCTGCATCGCCCTGACACTTAGCTGTCCTCAGGACGCACCTCTTTACAGAGGCTGGTCCCCTCCCTCGTCTTTTTTTGAGCTGCAGGGGCCAACTCAGAACGCATTTGCTTTCATCCATGTGCCCTTCAGATATATGGGGACACGGTTTGTGCCCCAACTTCTCCAGGCCCGTCCAGCACGTCCACATCAAAGAGCTGCTCCTGTGGTCTCGCGGTGCGCTGCCGTGGCTTGGTTTCCATGGGCACAACCGCTGTCCCCCTCTCCTCCCCTCCCCATGTGTGTGTCCTCCGGACACCAGGCAGGCATTTCCTTCAGCTCCATCACCAGCTTTCAGAACCCAAGGAAACAAACACCCAACCCAGGACCTTGACCTACAGACCCGCGGCTCCCCCAGGGCCTGTGCACAACGGAGGATGGGACTGCCCTTGCCTCATGCCCATTGCCAAGACTGGGCACCATTGTGCCTCCTGGGCCTTGGGGCCAAGTGTAGCCAGAGCACCAGCTGGCCTTCTGGAATGTCTGGCCCAGCTGCCGGTGTCCTGGGGGGCCTGTTGGGGTGGTTGCGTGCTGTCTTTCCTGACCCTCTTGCCCTGCAGGCCTTGCCTGGGCACCTGATCATTTAGTTCAGCCAGAGACAGCCAACAGGGAACACTGTTCCAGAAGCCATCTGGCCCCGGTCAGCTGTGGCCAGCACTGCTGGGCGCACAGTGGGCCTACCCCTTGTCAGGGCCTCAGCCTCCTCACTGGGGAGCCGGGCAATCAGTCAGCCTCACCACAGGCACGCCCAGGTGACAAGCCATGGATTGGAGCTCAGTGAGCGTGGGGGACACCGGTGCATGCGCCCAGGGCACAGGCCGTGCATCAGAGTTCAGTGAACATGGGGGCAGTGGGTGACAGGCACCCTGCTGTCACTGTCCACTGCTAAGCACCCATGTGGCGTGGACCCCAAGGGCACACTAGCCATCCTCTCTGCCTGTTGACCCCTCCAGGCTGTGGAGTGCAGTGCCAGGGATGCCCAGAGCTGAGGGGCACAGTGTCCAAGGGCCAGGGCACACACGCCAGCCTCAGGGCCTGGGACAGCGGGAAGCTGGTTGTCCAGCCTCTTGGAAAAGTGGGGGACATTCCACCCACCCTTGGTCCCTGGGCCTCACCCTGCTGCCTCCTTCCTGGCTGGCCGGTCTCGAAGCCCTCCGTTGCTGCCTTTCCCACGCTGCCCTTGGAGCAGCCCGGACGGGCGCCAGGTTTAGAAACAGCTGCCTGGAGCAGCCTGGGCTCAGAGGGCCACTGTTGCTAATGGTGAAATATTAGTGCTGTTTGTTGTTGTTTAAGCCTGAAAATCGTAGCATTGGCTAAGTGGTTTTTATTCACTTCTCAGAAAGAAAAATGACTCTGTCCTGAGTCCCCAAAGGAAAATTTCAAAAGCTGCTTCCAGCTCCTAAACAAAGCGCCACTGCAGGAGCCGGACCGGCACGCCTCTGATGGCTTGGCCAGCAGCAGCCTGGCCCCTGGCCCCCAGCCCCTGGCCCGCTTCCCTGCCCTGTGAGCTTGCCCTGAGCCTGGCCCTTCACCCCTCCTCTCTCCTGCCCTCCCCAGGGCCTCTGTCCCCACCCAGGCAGGCAGCCGGCTGGTGGGCATCCCTGCTGGAGCTGGTCTGCTGGACATGGGGACACACAGCCCTGGGCCCCCTTCCAGGAATCCTGAGCATGGGGCGGGTGTACAGGCCGCTTCAGACCCCGCTGGGTCTGCTGGCGCAGTTTGACTTCTTCCTGCTGAGCCCGTGCTCTTGCCCACCTCCCTGCACCGGTGTTGACAGCAGGTGTGGGTGCCAGTCCACACTTTACTGGTTGGCTTCTCAGGAAGCAAGCTGCTGCCCCCCCCCCGGGGGGGGGGGGGCTCCAGCTCTTCCCTTGGGCATGAGCCTGGCTGCAAGGGGGCAGGTGTCGGCATTTCCTGCAGCTGCCCTGAGAGGCGAGGCATCACCTGGGGGATAGGAAGGACACATGTGCCCCCATATGGACCCTGAGCCCTGGCTCCAGTCGGCCTCCCTACCACCCAAGGCAGTGAGGCCCCACTCTTGCAGGTCTGCCAAGCCTCCTCTGTCTGCTTTTTGTCTTCAAAGGTCTTGCTCACCCCACTCGTCTGCCACCACCTCCCCTCCCTCCCACAGCGGTTGCAGTGTGGAGCAAGGACAAACATGCGTGTTCAAGGATGGGCACGTATGTTCCATCTGCCCTGTCTACAGGGAAGCCCCATATGTATGTTACTTTTGTTTACACTGATTTTCTAGGGGTTATGATTTAGGATTTATGCAGAAATGGCATTTTCTGTACTCCCGGCTCCTTGAGGTGCTATAGGGAGGCAGTGGGACAAAAGGACCTAGTCCTTGGCTATTCTGAGCTCAGAGTCTGCTGGAAAAATAATGATAACACAAAGGAGCTTTTAAAAATGCTCTGTTGTGCTAAAGCAGGCACTGTCATGTACCCTGAGAACATACAGCAGGAGATGGGATCTATTCCAGATACACAGTTTTGAAGGTCAGATGACTAGGAGTCAGCTAGAAACCAGGAGGAGCTGCTCCAGGTATGTGCAAAGGTCCTGAGGTGAGGAGGAGAGTGGTGTTTCATTCAGAGCATGAAATAAAGGCAGCCAGGAGCAACCGGAGGGGCGGCCTGGGCTGCTTGGCAAAGGCCTGATGGCCGCAGAGGGGATTTTTGGTTTTGTTTTGTTAAGATTTTATTTGTTATTTGACAGAGAGAGCACATGCACCAGAGCAAGCATACTCAAGTGGGCGAGAACAAAGGGAGAGGGAGAATCTCAAGTAGACTCCATGCTGAGCATGGAGCCCGACACAGGGATTCAGTCTCATGACCCTAAGATTGTGACCTGAGCCAAAGTCAAGAGTCGGATGCTTAACTGACTGAGCCGTCCGGGCACACCAGCAGAGGGTTTTAACCCAGACCACATCTTCCCTTCAGAGCTCAGAATTTTGTCAGAGGGCCTGACTTGGCTGCCAGGGCCACTCTAGGCTGACTGTGGGGGAAGGCCCGGGGCCCCAGCCACCTCACCTCCCGGTCCCAGCTGTGCTCCCCTGCCAGCTGCCTCCACCACGAAGGGGCTGACCTCCCACAGGGTGGCTGGGATGGTAGCCAGCGGACAGCACCTGCTTTGCTGTCGGAATCCTCCGACCTGAGATGTGGATCGGGGAAGCCCACTGATGGGGAGCCGTGGCCTTGAGAGGTCCCAGGATGGAGCTCAGGCTGAGGCACTCAGGGCCGGAGAGGTGTCTGTCCAAGTTGGCAGTTCTACTTGGCCCTCCTTCGCAGGGCCAAGCAGCTCTGAGTGGGCATCAGACTGAGACCCGGGCACCTCGCTGGCGCACTCGGGCCACTGGTGCAGAGGGACGTGGACCTCCAGCTGCCCTCCTAGGAACCGTTGGTGTATTTGAAAGTGTTTCTGTGTGGTCCTATCTGCTTGTGCTTCTCAACACTCCAAGGAGTAAGGGGAGCTTGGAGGAAGGGGCTGCACGTCAGCAGCCTGTGCGAGCAGGGTGCCTGGTCTCCATCCTGAACCCAGGTCAGTGGTCTGTTGGGGCACAGACCTCAGTTGTCGCCGCCCTACCCACCCAGCTCCCTGTACTTTCCCCAGCAAACTGGGAAGAAGAGGATTAAACCACAGTAGCACGTGTACTTTTAGCAAAGTAGAGACACAGTGGGCTCTGCGGGCCAGCACGGCCATGTGCTGGGGCCCTGAAGAGGCTTTCTGCAGGGAAGGTCCAGCGGTCCACACGTTGGCCTCTCACTTGCGCTCCTCACCCCTCCAGGATAAAAACATTTCTCTGAATTTCAGACTGTGATCTGGGTCTCCAGAGTTATGTGCCCATAACCACTGCTCTTTTATCCTGACATCTCTGCTCTCGGGGTGAAGTGCTCTCTCCTGCTAGCCTTTATATAATGGAGAGATGGAAAGCAGTTTATTTTTGTTCTGTGTCCTTCCCACGGGCTTTCCCAGCTGTCTTCCAGGACTCCAGGAGGAGCCAGGTGTTGGGCAGAGATGAGCAGGGGGTGGAGGGCAGAGCCATCCAAGGGCCCCGTGGACATGGCTGGGGACAGGTGGCATGGCCCCTTGACCTTGGCACCCAGCCCCAGCTCCAGACCCCACTGCCCATGCCCACCTTCCACACCCGGGCTCCTGGCGACAATGTTCTCTCTTTGGCACCCACTTGGCCATCGGCCTTCCTTGTCCCTCACCAAGGACTCTAGGAAAGCAAAGGGCTGCTGAGGAGAGGAGGGGCAGGAGTAGCCTAGAGAGGAAAGACAATGGTCAGGGTTGGGGGGGCATAGTCTCCCGGCCAGCGCAGCTGGAGACTAGTGTTGAGGGCGGGGGTGGGGACAGGAAAGGGCTGAGGGCAAGTCTGGGCCGGGTGCAACCTCCCCCCGATTCTGGGGCTAGTCCCAGGCCTGAGTGCAGGCACCCCAGGCACGAGGTCTCCATCCTGTCTGTTGGTCCCCGGGATGTGCACCCAGCAGGAGAGCTTTGGGGTGGGTGGTCCAGGCTCTCAGCAGACTCAATGAGGCCACTTGTCTGCTCTGCCAGCCCTGCCCACGTGTGGTTGCCACCAGCAGGCCCGGCGCTGGGGATGGCTGTGGCAGGGTACCTGCGTGTGGGTGCAGAATGTGGTCCCCACAGGTCCTGGGGTCTCGGGCTCTTGGTCACTGGGATGTGGAGGAGCATCTCATGAGTGCCACATGCACAGGCCACCAAACCCGCCCAGAGGAAGGCTCCGCTCGCTCCCGAGGAGAGCCTGCATCAGAGCAATGGCATTTCCAAGGCAAAAGGCACATCTTTTATTTATTTAATCCAAACCATCATGTGAATTATTCATTCACGTTTATATAAGCAATTGAACGGCAGAGTAAGGGGGAGGTCAGAGCACCGTCTTTGCTCTGCCCTGAGTCACAGCCAGAACTCACGGTGTCCCTCCTGAACATGCTGCGTTAAGGTGACTTCACCGGAGAGCTGCTGCCTCTCGCCCGACCCGCACCAGGCAGGCCGGGGTCAGAGCCCTCTTTAGACCTCTGACGGCCTGTGGGACCTTGCGGTGGCTCCCCCACCCCGACCCAAGCACCCCTGCTCTTGCCCGTCAGAGGGTGACAGGGGACTTACTTCATGCTGTTGAGCAGGCTATGTGGGGTAGGGTGTGCGTGCTGCCTGGTGTGTGGTCCTGGCGCCTAGGTGCCCCTCCCAGGGGCACCTGGCAGGTGGCCAGCCTCATCCGCTCCTGATCCGAGCCCTGTCTACTTTTGGGAGTCCATGAACTCTGGAAAGGGCAGCATTTTGGTGCCTGTGGACGAAGGGGCTCCTACCTTCTCCAAGGTCAGGCTCTATTATTACCAAGATTTAATTTTCCCCGAGGATATCTGCGATACATTAAAGGCCGTGCAGTCTCTGACAGGGGTGAAATATTGCCTCAGAACCTCGGTCAGTGGATTTTCCCTGGTGGAATGGCTTTCCTCCCGCTGGCGGACCCATCCTCGGTGGGCTGGCCGAGAGACACAGGGAGAAGCGTGGGGTCAGAGCCACCAATTACCCCCTTGGATTTCATAGTCTGATTACTTGATTAATCCAGGGCTCCGTGCCCAAGTCCCAGTGGAGAGGCTCTCTGCTCCAGAAGGAGTGTCCGCCAGGGCCATCGGCACCGTGTGTTGGATGGGGGGCAGGTGAGGGCAGGGCATGGGGATGGATATGTGTGGCGGAGAGGCCAGAAGGAGCTGTGCTCTGGTATCAGGAGGCCACATTCAGAGCAAGAATGTGGCCGGCCCCAGGCTGCTTGCAGAGGCACGGGTAGAGCGGACGAGACCGAGGATCTGTGCTCACAGGCCTGGCACCACCCGGAGCATGTGAGGGGCGGGGGCTGTTGAGAGCTTGGCCTGGGGCAGAGGGCCCTCCCTGTGGCCTTGAGGCAGCCGCAGAGCCTATGGGAGCCTGTGTGTGGCTGTTGGGCTCCCTTCATCGGTGGTATGGCCTGAAGCACGCCGCACTTCACTGTGGCCCCTTAGGGTCCCGTGAGGTCCAGCTTGGTCCTCGTGACACCTCTGGAGACGGCTGTGTGCCTGACCCGTACCCAGGAGCTGCACGGGGAGGGCCTTGAGGCTGCAGGTCAGGAAGGGCAGAGCGGGTACAGGGTCTCCAGTGGGTTTTCTGCCCCAGAATGCAGGCTTCCTGTCCCCTATCCCCATCACCTCCTCCAGGAAATGACCCTACCCACATCTGCTCATGTTAAGCTGTCCAACTGGACCACCTGCTCTCAGCCCCGCCAGGGAGCTGGTGGTTGACGGGCCTGGGCCTGGGCGTCGGTCTGAGAACAAGGGGCTGCTGTCCCCATCACGATGGGCAGGGCTCTGAGCTGGGCTGACCGGCTCCAAGGCTGGGGGGTTTCCCACCACACCCTTGGCCAGGGGACTCCTGTCTGGCCCAGGGGCATCCCCGTCGTCAGCTCCAGACAGGACCACTGGGAAGGTCCTGGTTTCAGAGGCTACACTGGTGTTCGAGGAGAGCCAGCCTCACTAATGAATGGTGGGGGGGTAATCGAGCTTTCATTACTAGGAAGGCACCATGGGGGACGGAGCCATGGTAATTGCTGTGTAGCCTCCCGACGGCTTTGCACTTGGCACGGCATCTTCTCCTGCAGAGGCCTAGACCGTGGTGGGAGTGACGGGAGGGCCCGGGGGCCTCTGCCCTGAATGGCGCTGCTAGAGCCACATGGGGGCCGAGGGGGCCGAGGGGCCTGACTTCACCTGGTGGCCTTGTCTCCAGGTGCCAGGGGAACCCCAGGGAGCATGGTCATGAGTCTCTAAGGCATCTCTTCTCAAAGACCCCTGTCCACCTGGCCCTTTTCTGCCCTGGCCCATGCGGGTGGGTGTTGGCCCCTCGGCAAGAACGCGGCTGCAGCTATGTGTGGGGAACCAGGGCTGCAGGCCAGGCCTGCGTCCCCAGTCAGAGAGCACTCCTCCCTGAGGGCTGTGGCCAGGGGCTGGTGCCTGCACCCCCCACGTCCCAATCCGGGCCAGCTTCCGTGTGCCCTGGTTGTCCTTCAGGAAGGGACCAGGCCAGGGGTGGAATTGGGGCTCAGAGCCAGGAGGGGGTCTGGCGTTCAGAGCCCTGCTCTCCGTGGAGGCACAAGTGCACACTGCTTGCGGCCCACGCTCTTCACTCCCGGACAGCGCACACGCCGGGGCTCACCAACACAGGTGGCCTCTCCAGCTTCCTGGACCCTCTGCCCGGAGTTCTGACCCTGGCCCCCTACTGCCACCCTGGCTCACCTCCTCTCCTCTCTCCCTCAGAGCTGAGGAAGCAGGTGGAGAGCGCCGAGTTGAAGAACCAGCGGCTCAAGGAGGTCTTTCAGACTAAGATCCAGGAGTTCCGGAAAGTCTGTTATGCGCTCACGGGCTACCAGATTGACATCACGACAGAGAACCAGTACCGGCTGACGTCCATGTATGCCGAGCACAAAGCCGACTGTCTCATCTTCAAGGTAGGGCTACCGGGACCTGCCGTTCGCACTGCTGGACGACGGCGTGTGTGCAGGATCAGCCTCACTGGGTGTGCGCGGGGGCCCGGGCCAGGGGCGTCTCCTGACTCTCAGCCAACCCCAGCTCTGCCCTGCCCCCCAGGGCCTCTTGCAGGAAGCACCAGGCCCTGATTTGGCTGCCTCTGGCTATTGGCCGTCCCTGTGTGGCTGGGAGGGAGAAGGCAGTGAGGCCCTGAGCCGTGCTCAGGGGACAGCTGGAGTAATGGGGTGAGGGTCCGTGCTGGGCCAGGGAGGTGCCTCAGGACTGGACCATGGCCAAGGCCAGCATGCTGCACTGCAGGACAAGAGAGGGACCTTCCCTCCGTGGGACTGTGGGACATGCACTCGGGCTTGCTGGTGAGGCCAGGGCTAGGACCCCCGACTCACAGAGGGCGGGAACTGCGTGACCCGTGTTGGCCCCAGACTCTCTCTCTGGAGGTGCTGCCGGGGTGCAGTTCCGGACGGGACACGATAGGTGTCTGTGTGAACTGTCAGAAACGTACTTCACTCCTCTGTGATGTCCCACATCTTGGGAGAACTCGGCATTGCTGATCGTTGTTTCACATCTTGTAGAAATACCACGTTTTCTTTTAAATGTTAAGTAAATTAACAAAGATGTACAATTCGCTCTGGGCAGCCACCACAGAGTGGAGACAGGCAGAAGTCACTGTCAGACCCCCAGGCCCTCTGCCATGCCCCCCACCAGACCCTCTGCCATCCCCCCCCCCAGTCCCCCCCCCCCCCCCCCCCCCCCCCTCCCATCCCCCCCTCAGACCCTCTGCCATCCCCCCCACTGGATCCTCTGTCGTCCTTCTCCCAACTCTTCGCCGTTCCTCCCGATAGTCTGCTGTCCCCCTCAGACCCTCTGCCATCCCTCCATACCCTCTGCCATTCCTCCTCCCAACTCTCTGCCGCTCCCCCAGACCCTCTGCCGTCCCCCTCTCAAATCTCTGCCATCCCTCAGATGCTCTGCCATCCCCCGAGCCTCTGCCGCCCCCCACCAATGGTCTGCTGTCCCTCCCCACCTTCAGCTCTCCCCCATGCCCGAGGCCTGACTATGCTCAGCAGCCCCGCATAGGCATGTGCACCCTGTCCCAGCTCTGGCCAGGGCTTGGTGCAGCAGGGGCCCGCCAGGCTGGCGGCGTGCACAGAGTCTTTCCAGTAGCTTTGCAGAGTCCTGGAAGCACGGGCTCCTGCTCGCCATGCCCAGCCTTCAGGGCAGCTCCCAGCCCTCCTGAGCACCAGGGTATGGGGAGGACTGGCCAGAAGCAGGAGCCATTTCTCTCATTTGTCCATGGAAATCTTGGGGGTGGGTCCATGGAACGGGCCCGGTGATTTCCGTGTCCTTGTCTAGCCTCACTGCCTCTCCACAAAGCAGGGGACCCAGGCACAGGACAGGGCGGTCCCTGTCCCTCCTGTACTCAGCTCTCAGGCATTCCCCTAGATCCCCCGGTGGCCCCCGTGGAGGACGGCCACAGGCCAGGCAGCTGAGAGACCACGACTAATGGGTCAGGGTCTCCTTCGGCAAGCGCTGGCGCTGTGCAGCCTCCTGGGATGGGATGGAGGGGGGGTGTCCCGGGAAAGAGAGCCTAGGAGCGTGCATGTATGCACATGTGCATGGACATCTGCATGTGATAGGCACATGCACAGGATCCCCCCTACCCAGACCCCCAGCAGGGCATGGAGGCAGAGTCTTCTCGTGCCTGTCATGGGGCCCTGCTGGTCGGGAGCCAGCCCAGCTCCTTGCGGATGGCTCTGGACAGGTGTCTGCCTCCCTGTGTCTTGGTACCCTGGAAGCCCAGCTTTGCCAAGGACACTGGTTTTCTTATCATGTGCAGTCTCGTCACCCCATGGTGCCTGGTGCTGTGTGGGCAGGAACGGATGGTGGGGTTTTGCCTTTCTCATCATGGCTCCTTAGGAAGGATGGGAAGCCATGTTGGGTAAAACAGAGGGACAGGGATCTGGGGCCATGGAGCCAGCTAGGGGCCCCAGACACACCCTTCCTGCCCCGAACGTGCATCTCTCCCTTCAGGGCGAGGCTGTGAGTCCCCAGGATTCCAGCATGGGCCCTGGGCCCTACATTGGACCCCTTTGTGGGTCCAACTGAGGGGATCTCCCCTCCATTCTGCAGGTGAAGCCCATGCTGCCCTGCCCAGCCAGTGCCCCCATCCTGCACGGGACACGAACCTGCCTCTTGGACTACCCGATGTGGTCGTGAGGGCCTGCCAGCCTCAGTCCCCCATCCCTCACCCCCAGGGCGACCCCGGCTCCTCCCTCACTCTTCCATTGAAGCCTCCCCCTGCTGCTCACACACACGCGGGCACCCGCTGCTCGGGGCACATCCGCGTGGGGCCTTTCTCGGAGCTCACGGGCCACCCCACAGGAGGGGTCGGGTGGTCGGGGGGTCAGTCCTCTTGGCTGGCTCAGTCTTCTGTCCACAGACACGCTCCCCAGTGTCCTGAGGGACGGTCCCCTGGCACCAGCTGCCACGCCCCGGGCAGGGCTGGGCAGGGCCCGGAGAGGCGGCTGCTGGCATGCTGCAGGGCCCCAGGCTGCCTCTGTGGAGGCCCCTCCTCCCCTGTGACTCCGCCTGCAGGAAGTGCTGGGCTGTGGGGAGCAGCTAGCCAGCAGCGGGCAGTCTCCGCAGACTCTCCGGAGGTGTGTGTGTGCATTCACATGCTCAGCCAAAGGCCTCCCGGACACTGACGACACCGAGCCTCTGAGCTTCCTCTGGGCCAAGGGCTGTGGGGTCCGTGGCTGGAGCTGCCTGGCCTGTCAGGAGTGCTCTAACCCGGCACTCTGAGTGACTGCTGGTGAGTCACCTGTCACCTTTGCCTGCTCACTGTCGAGGGACAGGATACCCTATCCCACTCTGTCCTCTGCCTACTTCCCTGCTCAGGGCCTGGCGTGGGCAGGGTGCTCGCTGAGGACAGACAGATGGGGGAGAGAGTGTAAGAAGCTAAGTAGAAGGCAGACCGACCCTCTGCAGACACTCACTGGTTTCCAGGGTCCCAAGAGGGGACGCAAGGGGCCCTGGAGCCCTCCCACCCTTGGCAGGGTCACTGCACCCTGTGGGACTCAGCTTCCCCACCCACAGTGGTGAGCTCAGTCTGGATGCGCCCCGGGGTCAGAAGGGCTTCGCTAGGGCAGGGCTGCCCCTTCGGTGGGGCAGGAGGGCAGTCTTCTCTGTGGGCTGGCAGTCCTGAGTGTGAGAGGCTGTCGGACAGAGATGGGCCCGAGAGACGGGGTGGCCCGCCGGCCCCCATGCGGTGTTGGGCCCTGCCACCTGGGGGCTGATGGCAGATTCCCGCCGCGGTGGTGGTGGAATCAGGCTGGAGGGGGGTTACCTCCTGGTCCCTTTGCTTTATTGTATTTTATTTTCCCAGCAGTGATTTTTCAGGCAGGAAGGGGCCCTAGGCAGAGTTGGGAAATAGCTGAGCACTATCCCAGCTGAGCGGGCTCCGCAGGTGTGCGCTGCCGTGACTGAGGGCTCAGGCTCACCTGTGCACTCTGCGCGAGGACACATGGCGCCAGCGGTCCGGACATGCCGGCTGTGTGCGGGGAAGCTGCTTGGCTTGGGGCCGCCACTCCGAGGACAGCAGGAGCTAGCTCTGGCCCAGCAGGGGCCTGGCTGCGCGCGCGCACACACACACACCACCCCCCCCCCCCCCCCCCCCCCCCCGCCCCAGAGCAAAGCCGGCCCTCCCTCGTGCTCGTGCCAGGGCAGGGGCCTGTGAGTTCCCAGGACCAGCCAGAGCCCTGGTTTCTGTGGCCCGTCGTTCTGTGTGGCTGTGGTTCAGGAGCCCTCCTGCCTGCCTCCTGCAAGAAGCCCCTGTTGGAGGGAGGAGACGAGGATGGTGACGATGGCAGCTGAGTCTCATGCCAACGCCCTGTGTGGTCCAGCTGTGGACGGGGTTGCTGTGGGACGTGTGGTGTCCTCTCAGCCTAGCCCTGGGGATGGTGTTGGGGCCGGCCGGTAAGGCAGAACCCAGCTTCTGGCCGCGGCAGAGTGGCTCGAAGGCAGCATAGCCACGTCCGGGGCTCGCCTGCTGTCCTGGGGTCTCCCGTCTGTCCAGGGCACCGTGGCAGCATGCGCCAGTGGGGGCTGGGTGTGAACTGGACCGCAGTACACACCCCGTGCGGGCCAGGACCTGAAACTCTAGAGTGACTCCACTCACCACAGCGAGGGCTCTGGGGACTCGGGGGCTGCAGGAACCCGCCAGGTGCCGACCTGCTACCGCACAGTGCTCCCTGGGGGTGTGGGCAGCACCCTTCCCGCACGCTTGCTTGTATGGGTCCAGGCGCCCCCCAGGAGAAGTCTGGCTCATGTGGGGACATCCCTCCCCTCTGGGCTCTGCTTTTGGGGCTTGGAGGCACATTGGTGGCAGCCCGCTCCCCAAGCCTTGCCCCAGAGCTGTCTGAGGATTGCCTTGCCCCTCCCATCTGCTGACCAGTGTTTGGGGACGGGGCTTCTTCCTTCGCTTTCACGTGTCTGGGTCAGCTGGCCTTCACAACCCCGCTCAGGCGTGGCCTCCCTGAGAAGCAGGACCTGTCTGGGCTCCTCCAGCACCTGCCACCCCACCTGGCCCCCGGGAACATCTCTGCAGAGGCCGGGCCCCCCGAGCAGCTGGGCAGGAAGGCAGGCTCTTGAGGGTCCCAGAGCAGTGGAGACCGAGGTCAGGTGGCAGGCAGTGTGTCGGCCTCCAGCTCGCTTTATGATGTGGGTCTCCTGGGCGGTGCACCTGCTCTGACGGAGTGCACCTCTGCTGGGGGCTCTGGCCTCTCTGGTGTGGGCCCAGAGCTTACAGTAGGGGAGTGTCTCCTAGAGGGAGGTGACCCTTTGGGCTGCAGGGATGGCCCCTGTTGTGTTGTAAACGGCGCCAAACTTGGGGTTAGAGCTATGGAATGTGACTGTCATTATGCCTCCCCTGGGCCGTATGGGACATTCACGGGGCTTCGCCTCTGTGAGCCTCCCCTTCCTCTGTGTGCACCTGATGGCCGAGTTCAGCCTCAGGGGTCCTCACAACAGGGCCCACAGACCATGTGTGGGAAGGAACCCGGCCCTCTGGACCATGTGGTTCTTGGTGCTCAGCCCTAAGAAGATCTCACAGCATCACACACAGTCCCCACAGGCACGTGCGCACAGGGCTTGGTGCCTCTCCTGGGGCCGAGGCCGAGGTGCAGATGGGCCTCTGCGAGCAGTTCCCTGCCTCTCCCATAGAAGAACAGCCTGAGCGCACATCAGAGGTCACGTGTGTCCTGTTCCTACACAGATTGTAAAGCTGCTAGAGAAGCCACGGGGGCTCATACCTTGCTCCCACCACACAGTCATGACAGCGAGCTTTCTCCCTTGGGCGGGCATGTGGGCCACACTGCTTCTTGGTACCCCCTTGGGACGTGCCTGCTGGGCCCTGGCAGCCTCCCTGCACCTCCACGGACCTGGGGCCTGCCCCCTCCGTTCCTCTGCCAGCAGATGCCCGCTTGTTGGGCCCTGGGGAGGAGCAGAGCTGGTCCTGCCCAAGGTCATCCATTGTTGAGGGGACATAGGCCCAGGCTGAGCCCCCTGTGTCTGCTCAGCTTGCCCCCAGAAGGGACTGGGTGTATGGCTGCCACCGGCCCCACCCCAGCCCTCGTGGCTGTTCTGTCCCCACACCCTGTGCGTGGTGTGGCCCTCGCGGGCCTGGCTGTGGCTGGGACCTGCGCAGGCTGTGCTGTCCCCCGACGGAGCTTTCTACTTTGTCCCTGTGCCTGCCGCCTCTTCTGCTTGTAGGGCAGCCTCGTGAATCAGCAGAGCAGCTCTGCCGGCCGGCCTTCCCCTGTGCCCCATCATCCACAGAGCACAGCCTCCCTCCACCGCCCGGGCTCACACCAGCTCCATTGGGCCTGGCTGGCACCATTGCCGGGGGACCCCTATCTGATGGGCAGAGACAGGCCAGCAGCCTCCTGTGGCACCAAGGGCAGAGCCACCCACTGCAGAGGTGGCCTCCCATGGGAGCAGTTGCTATGGGTCAGCAGAGGCGGGGAAAGGGGCCAGAGCCAGGCTGGGGAGATGTAGGGCCGCCCTGTCCAGAGGTGGGGAGGTTGGGCCAAGCAAGAGAAGGGATTTGGACAAGGCCGTGGTGAGGAGAGAAGCTTGTACCGTGGGGCGATGTCCATGTGGCGTCATCTTGCTGGCACAGGCCTAGTGGGCCTTGCAGTTGCCACACCAACAGCTCTTGGCTAGAGGAGGAGGAAGGGGGGCTTCTGGGAGCAGGAACTGCCCCTTGTGCCCCAGGGACAGCTCCCTTTGTTAGGTACTGACCTGGAAGCAGCCCTGACAGTGCAGCCCCACGTCGGGGCCTCGTGTCAGGACAGGAGTCGGTCTGAAGCCAGGTGCACGTCTCTCTGAGGCTGCCTGGGGACATGCCCCACTCCCCGCCGTGAGTTCTGCTCCTGTTGCCGTGGGCCTGATGGTCTGATGGTGTTTCGGCAGCGGGAGGGGGTTCCTGCTGTCCCTGTGCAGTGTCTGGCTGACACAGGCCACTTCCCGCGTTGCTGTCTTCCCATGCAGGAGTCCCAGATCCTACGGCAGAGACGCCCCGACAGTAGGAGAGAGCGGGTTGAAGGGTGAGCTCGCAGGGACCAGTGTCCCAGCACTTTCACCCGCACACGAGAACATCTGCCCGGGGGTACTCAGGCTTGTTGGACACAGGGCAGGCACAGCCTGGCCTTGGTCCATTGCGGCTCTCCTGTCCCCACCCGTGTGGGACGCCTGCCCTCCCCCACCAACCCCTCAGTCCCTTCCCTGCCAGCCTGCCCCGTGGGCACCCCTCGGCCTGGACCAGGCCATTCTCCGATGTGCTTTTGGATTGCAATAGGCTCTCCCATGAGCGGACGGAAGAGAGTGAGGACCCGAGGCCATGTCCCCAGAAGCAGTGTGTGGGCCTGCCTCTTTGTGGGCTGGAGAGCTGGCAGGGCCATGAGAGCACAGTGGCTGACTCCGGGGACGTCTGTGGGCTGCCCCTGCCAGGCAGATGGGCGGCGTTCCTGCCGTGCCTGGTGGCTGCTGACTGATCTGGGTGGCTAGGGCGTGCTGTGTCTGGAAGCTTGGTGGGATCAGGCCAGCCCCACATGTAAGTGCCAGCAGTGCCTCTCGGTGGTCCCCTCCTGGCACTTTTCTCCCTGAAGGTGACTTTGTGGAGCAGATGATTTACCGCAGAGCGTGGCTGGCTGCTGGGTCGCCGCGCAGGTGCACGGGGACGTCCCTGCAGTGTGGCCTGCAGGCCTGATGGTCTAGGGGGCACCGGGCCGGCCTGGGAGTCGGGACTTGGAGGCCTAGTCAGGCCAGGGCCTCTGCACCCTCCCTGCCACCATGGCTGTGTCGTGACTTTCACAGAACAGTCAGGACTCCAAGGTGTCGGGACATGGCCTGGTCTTACCCCTGCATTTATGCATGAGGGGGCCAGCATCCCAGGTTGGGCCGCAACTGTCCAGTTGCTTCAAGTCAGATCCTACAATCAGAGTTGGAGTATCTGTTTCTGAGCTGAGTAATCGCGAGAGAAAGGGGTTTGCTCTGTTTTCTCAGATTTTTAAAGGAGAGGAGAAAAGGGCCCTACGGGCACTCAGACTTTGCTGGGTGAACCTGGTCTTCCGTCCGCAGCTCCTGGCGGGGGAGCCTTGCCTATTGGGGGATGTTAGGGGATATTGGGGGGGCGGGAGCCGCCCTGCCTCGTGTCGAGGCTGTGGTGTGGTGTGTGGGCTGCACACACTGCGGGGAAGGGGGCTCCTGCTGGTTTGGACAGAGAGCCCTGGACAGTAGAATACGGCTGCTCCTGGGAGGAACACAGCTTAGTCCCGCCAGCTCTCCTCCCTCGTGGCCCCAGCTCTGCCCTCACTTTGTGCGGATGGAGGCCTGGCTGCGGGAGAATGGTGGGTGAGCCTGGGCATCTATGCGGCCCCACCAGGCAGTGGAGAAGTAACAGGGCTCCTGCGTGGGAGGCCCGGGGGAGTGGGGGAAGCTGTGCTGTTTCTCCTTCACTCCCTCCCCTGACAGGCAGTCGAGACCACGCACAGGCTCCTGTCGGAAGAAAGCTACTCGTGGAGCATTCCAATCTCCTGCTGTAACAATGAAGTCTAGATAGACACTTTAATTTGAATTTGCCTTTTTTGGGTCCCCTGAATTTCAAATAGAGTTGGTTTGAATACATGCTGACTTCAAAACCTCTCTCCTTTCTTCAGCTGAGCGGGCTCAGGAATCGGGGTGACCCAGAGTGTCCGAGTATTCGTGTGGAGTGCACTGTGACCCCCAAGCCCCCTCTGCCCAGACATACTTGTCCCCCGGGCCTCAGGAGGAGAGGCCAGGCTTATGCTAACCTGGATGATGCCCAAGCCAGAGCCCGCGCCTTCTGGTGTCCGCCCTCCTGGGGTGGGGGGACTGACTTGTTGAGGGGGATTGAACAGCAGCTGGGATCCCAGGACACAGCCCTCAGTTCAGGATGAGGAAATGCTCCCAACATTGGGAAGAAAATTCATGAACATGAGTAAAGAGCTGGCTGACTTGGTGTACAGTGCTGCCTTTCTGGTTACGAGACACATTCGGGAAAGGCTGGTGACCTCTTGGGATGATAGCTTCTTCCCAAGCAGATGGGCCATGTCCTTCCAGAAGACAGTGGGCCCTCACACTGTGAGCAGCACAGTGCAAAGGAAGACCTGGTTTCAACTCCAGGAGCTTATGCAAAGGCCCTGTGGTCAAGGGGGCCCAGGCATCCTCAAAACTGAAATAAGGCTCTGGGGCTAGATCCCAGGGATTTTGGAGGGGGTCTGAGGGGAGGGAGGTGAGGAGCAGGGCCTGGGGCACACAGCACCCTGGCGGCTAGGGCAGCATGTCGGCTCTCCGAGAGCATCAGGAGCTCATTCAAAAGATTTTAAGACAGGGGCTGAGGGCTTAAGCGGACTATTAGGGCATAAGCGTGAGGGGGAGGGGTGGTGAGTGGAGTGTGCAGTCCACGTTCATAGCGAGGTGAGCCCCTGCCTCCCCTGGGGCCGCCACCTAGCCCCGTGGTCACAGCCACAGACCCTCTACCCGACCTCCGTCCTGTGACTCCTGCAGGCCTGGACTCATGCCTCCTTCCTTGCTGGTGGCCATGCTTGCCTGGTGGCCACACAGAGGCCCGGGTCCTGATCGTACAAGCAGCTGTGGGAACCCTATCCAAGTATAGCTGGGCCTGCAGGGTAACTCTCAGCCACGTGGGACCCCGTGTCCAGGGGCAGCGTGGGCTGGTCAGCGGCTCACTTCTGTGTTCGTGTGTGTTTCCTGGTGAAGCGGGCCCAAAACACGGGGTTTTGTCTCCCGCTCCGTTCAACGCCGGATTATGAGCATTTTCTGCCTGGTTAAATGTTCGTCCCAGTGACGGGCTCAACAGTCCCGTGAGGAACTGTTTGTGGTCCTGCCTTCATTGATTCGGGTATTCCTTTGTGCTCAGATAGTTAGCCGGGTCCTCCGGTCCATCTGCTGGTCTGCTCACTGCGGTGAGATGGCGTTGGCCGGGGGGGGGGGGGTACACCTCCAGATGAGGCCCCCAGGAGATGCATTCTCCATTCAACCCCACAGAGGCCTGTCCCTGTGCCCCCCGGGGACATCCTTGTGCCTCGGGTCCCTAGACAGCATCGCTGGAGAACCCAAGCACACCGCAGCTCCTGTTCTTGGGGGAAAGCCAGGCTGAGTCAGTCTGGGTCTCTCACGCTCTGTGCCCTGGACTGTTAGCAGCCCCCTGAACACCACCACCTTCGTCCGCCACAGTGGGCGCCGGGGCCCACGAGGGGCTGAGCCCCTGGACACCCAGAGGGCCTGTGAGGCTGGTGATCTGGCCTCGCCCTGTGGACCTGGTCTCCTGGCCTTGGGCTGCTTGCGGGATTTTTTCTGTGCTCACTTCGCTGTGGTCCCAGTGGCTCCTCAGGTTTGTGGTGTCATAGTTCACCAGATTCAAACGATCCAGGCTGTCATTCTTCATGTGCTGCTCCTGTGCCTCTCCTGGAGCTCTGGCCCCACTCCCAGAAGGTCACTTGGTGTCACTTGGCTGTGTGCTTGTGTTTCCGTGTCTCGGTTTGGATGGTGTCTGTCGCTCCATCTTCTGGTTCACTGACCTGTTCTCTGGGAGCTGCTCATCTGCTGTGCGCTTCATACGGTAAGTTTTTTGTCTCAGATGTTGTGTTTGTCATATCCAACAGACCCGTTCGGTTCTTTTCTCGTAGGTCACCGTCACCCCCGTTTCGGTTACCTGTTAGCCTGTAACAAATCCCTTAGAGCAACAAGCGCCTGTCAGTGTCTAAGGGCCAGGGCCCCACGAGTGTTGTGTCAGGGGTGCCCGTGGGCTTCCGCCCAGGCAGGAGGCCGAGGGGGCACACACATCCTGCTGTCACACCGTGCAGCTCCTGGCAGGAAGCTTCACGGCTCGCCACATGGCGCTCTCGGGGGCCGCTCGATGCCTGTGGAGTAGGACGCGGTGACTTATGTAGCTTCGGACGGGGCCATCGCGCTGCCGTCTCTGTGAGGGGACCGCATAGGAGGCGACTCTCCAGGGCGGGAGGGCCAGGAGGGATCATCAGGGGCCGCTCGCCTGATGCTCACTGTGTCCATGTCTTATGAACCGAGAGTGTATTCGTCACTGCCGCGTTCAGGGCCTGCTGTGCTGATTGCCTCGTCTCTGGGCCTGTAACTGTTGGCGGACATGTCTCTCAGTTACCAGTCACAGTCGCCTTTTCTGCGTGCTTCCTAACTTCCTGCACTTCCTGAACATGACATGGTTGAGGGTCTTCCTCTGAGCAGTGGTGGCCTTTTTCTGGCTGGCAAGTTGGTCGGCTGGCTCTTTTGGAGGCCGGTGTTCAAGCGTACTCAGAGCTCACTAGTTTGCTTTTATTCTCGGGCTGCTTAGATGCTGCTGCTGAGACCTTCGCCCTCTAGAGTCTCTGGTAAAGGCCTGGATGCCCACCGGAAGGTCCTCTCTGGCCAGCGAGGCCCTGTGCACCCTGAGGGCCTTCCCAGGTCACAGAGTGCTCCTGCTCTACTCCGTCCTGCACGGGCTCTGGCCTGCAGGGCCTGGCTCCTCAGGGCTGCTGAGCTAGCCACCCACCCAGTGAGGGGCCCCTCACGTGCCTCCTTTCTCTGGGACTGCTGTGGCTGCTCGCCCAGCGTCTGCGCACAGTTGTGTGTATTTCGTCCATTTTCTCCGGTCGTTTACCACATGAAGGCAGCTCTGGTTCCGATGCCCTGGTGGACGTCCCCAGTTCGTGTTTTAAGAAGACCAATCAGCCCACAGCAGGGTGGGCTCTGGGGGCTCCGGTCACCCCTGAGATTACACACAGACACGGTCTGTCTCCGCATGGATCCCGCGTCTCCTTGCCTCCCCGGAAGAGCCGTGGGCCTGGGTGTGCAGAAGGTCACTCGAGGCAGGACAGTGTGCCGACAGACCGTCCCCATGCATGCTCTTCCTGGCCGCACAGATGCCTTGGGCCCCGCCCTCCAGGAGCTGTAGCAGCTCGCCCCACAGACCTCCCAGGGCAACAGATGGGCCAGGGGAGTAGTGGCCTCTGCTTTCCTCAGGGGGGTCTGATCGTTGCTCTTTTCACTTCTCACTGGGGGAAATTGTAAATGTATGAAAGTAAAGATCAGCATCGAGAGTCCCCATGAGCCCCCGAAGCCCTCCACCACCTGCTCCCCATTATTCTGCAGCAGCACTTGGGCTCTGTACCATCACCTAGGACAGTCCGAGCATTTGGTGGGGGCACCGTGATAGCAGGCAGGTGCGGGGAGGGGAGGAGTGGGGCAGGAGGGCCTCGTGGCACAGCGACGGGGCGGCACGAGGGATTGGGCCAGTGCACGGGGTCCCGTGGAGCGCGCAGGGTGGACAGCGGCGGACCAAGCTGGCCCTGCGCCCGGAGAGGGCACCACAGTGCTGGCGTACTGAAGCCTGAGCAGCAGGCCGGGGTGAAGGCCTCGCTGTGCCCACCGTGCCTGTCCCACAGCCCCCCACGTGCACACACGAGAGCACAGCCCACAGCACATGTCGGGGCTTGAGTGGCTGCTGCCTGGCAGGTTTGTACCAAATAAGACTCTGCTGTGGACACTGGGCACAGTCAGCTCAGTGCCCCCGGCACTGGCCATGGAGCTGGCGGCTCCGCTGCTGAGCGCATCCTCCCACCTCACGGACAGTGTCCTCCACTTTGTGTCTCACGTGGCCTGTCCTCTGGGCACGTGCCAGGCGGGGGCACCATGGGTCCGCGCGTCTCCCCCCTTCTTAGGGGAGGACACCAGGCCTGGTGGATTGGGGCCTACTCTCATGACCTCGGTCTACCTTAACTTCCTCCTTAGAGGCTCCAGCCCCGAAGCTGGGAGGCACAGGCCAGCCCATGCAGCATGTGTCACACGCTCATTCCGATCGGTACGTGTGTGTGAACCATGTACCACCCAGGCACACATAATCCGACGTAACCGGGGTCGTGTCACACCTGCTGAGGGTTTTCCTGGAGAGATCTCTGCTCTCTGTGAACCTTTCTTGCACTTGGCTCCCCCCACCCCACGTGGGGAAGCCCCTGCCTTTGCCCACATTCATGCTCTGAGCAGCCAGGGAGGCTGTAAGACTGAGGTTCAGACCTGACCACGGTGTCCCCCAAACTGACCTGTTCTCCGTGGCAATTTCCCCTTGGTCTGCTGGCTCCTGCTTCCCACAAGCTGTCAGCCTCAGCCGCAAGCGCAGATCCCAGCGCAGGCATGGGCAGGTCTGCCGTGTTGCTAGAGCTGGGCTGCAGCAGGAAGGGGGTGGCCTTCCCCAGACAGGGGCCTGGTTACTGGATGCCTGGGGACTCACCCGCTCGTACCTGCCCAGCCTACCTGCAGGAGAGGAGGGGCTGTGGGTCCCGCCCAGCAGCCCCTGTGGTCGTCGCAGCAGGACAGAGACTGTGGGGTCCTGAGCCTTCTGCCCCTGGGCAGGTAGCAGGTGGCATGGCATGAGATCTTCTCCCTAGGCAGCCCAATGCCTGAGCCCCCCAGGCAGTCAGTGAATAGCCACCAGCCCTGGGTGATGTTGATTTGTGAGAGCAGCTCAGTACCCCTCTTAGTTTTTAAGGGAGGCACACGTGGTCTGTACACTGTGTGGACGCTCCTGTGTTGTCAGGATCAGAGAGCCGGCCCTCCCCCTCCGCCTGCCCCTAGAGATGCGCCCTGACACGTGGTGGGGGAGCTTCTGCTCTCCCCCAGAGCCTCCCTCCCCAGCCAGCTCAGGCTCCCAACACTGCTTCCTGGCCCACTCAGCACAGTGGCCCTTGCCACACAATGGGACAGTCACCTGCACCGCCACTCTGAGAGTGCCTCCATGAGCCCCCATCAACGCCCTGCTGTCCGCTCGCTGGCCAAGTCTTCCTATCTGCAGGCAGGGGTCCGGGTCCAGCCAGCAAGTCGGGAACACTGAAGCCCAGGCCTGCCCTTCTCCACCTGCTGACGGCAGGAGCGGACATGGGAGGCCTTCCAGGTCCCAGGTCTGTCCCCATGGTCCCTCACGTGCCCAGCACAGGTGGGGTGTTCCGAGAGGAGTGACCTGGCCCCAAACCAAGTTCCGCGTGCCTCCCAGACGTCCTCCATCCTTAAACTTCAAGCATCTGGCACAGGTGCTGCCCCCATTCCCACAACACACATGTACCCCAATGGGCTTCCCGGGGCGTTTAAGGGTCCCCTTGGGAGGTTAACATAGAGGTGTGTCCCGAGGGATGGGGCTTGTGGTTTTTGTTCTCTTTAGAGAGAGATCTAAGCAAGAGTCTGTGTCATGAAGGAGCACAACGACATGACCCTGTGGCCGGGGCAGATGTCAGCCCAACGTTTGGCAGGCTGGGCCTTTCATTGGTGCTTAGTGACCTCTAACCAGAAACCACCCCCAGCCCCAGAGGCCGGCCAACTCCCCATGCCGCAGACCCCAGGGCCTTTGCCTGGCGCAGCATCCTGTACCCCTGAACACTGCCCCATCCTGCCACCATGCCCGCTCCTCTGTGTCCTTTCTCTGCCTGACGACAGTGTATGTTTTCCTCAGGGACACAGCCCCAGGGCTGCACTCCTTGGGCACCCTCCTGACCCCTCTGGAGGCAGCAGCTCCCTGCCCCTGGGTGACTGCATCTGGGCTGCCTTTCTCCACAGTGGGAGACCCCCAGCCATGGAGAGCCTGAGGGGTACCCTGGCCTGTGCGGGGCCACGACCTCTGTTCCCTGCCCACGGCTTCTCCTTAGTCCTCAGAACTGCACCGGAGACGCAGCTGCCTCCACACCCCCAGGAACAGGGAAACTCAGGCTCCAGGCAGAAGGCACTGAGCCAGGATTGGCATGGTTTGTCCACCCAAGGCTCTCCTAGCTCCGCCTCCCCCCTGTGGGGACTGGGTGGGGCCCTTCCTCTCCTGATTTTGACCTCGGGATGAGCAGGGTTGTGGATCAGAGGCCAGGGCCGTCCTCCCCGGGGCAGGTGTTGACTTTCTCTCTGGGGACACAGTCCCTGCCCCTGGCTGCTGGGATTGACTGTACGCTCTGACGTCTCGTTAACTCACCGCAGCGCCGTCTCTGACCACACCTCCCCTCGGGGCCAGGCCTGGGCACCAACCAAGGCCTGGCGCTGGTCATCACTCAGGGACACTGTCTGCCTGCTGGCCCTACGCTGCTCCCTGGAGCCCAAGGATAAGGGCAGCAGGACTCCAGAGACGAGTGCAAGCCTTGTCCTGGGGGAAGGGGAGGCCCTGCTGGGCACCGTGCGTCCTCAGGGCTGATGTGAAATCGGCTGCCTCTGCGTGGTCTGTCCACCGCGTTAGCAGAGCCCTATGAAGGGCACATGCCCAGTGCCGTGGCCACCAATGGCAAGTGTGGGCATGGAAGCACATCAAACCGCGAGTGAACACTGCCGCCGTTCCCCGCCCTGAGCACGTCATGCCCATGCTGTGCCCCAGGTGGCCTCCTGTAGAACCACGGGCTGTCCAGGGCTTGAGGGGAGCAGTGTGGGCGATGCGTATCAGAGATAGAATGCCACCACCTCCTTGGGACTTTGGAGCTGTGGCTACCCCTGCGTCTCCATGGGAGCAAGCAACTTCCCCTCCAGCCCCAGGCTTGCCACACCCCAGCGCTTTCGCCACACCCCAGGGCTCCGGCCGCATGGCCGCCTCCTGCAGCCCAGACTGGTCCATCCATGGCCTCCTTCAAACCCACTGGCGCTCCCTAGAAAGCAGATGCCTGAGCGACACACACGCCAGGCTCCCCAGGAGCCTCCGCCCTCTCCACCGGTGCCTGTCGGGGTTCTGCCCTACTCCCCACCCCCCCACCACATCCCCACTGGCTCGCTGCGTGTCTGCAGCACCTGACACCTTCCAGGTGAGCGTTGCTTGTACCATCTGTTCCTCCCAGCATGCTTCCTCTCCCCGGGCAGGTCCCCACGTGTCTGTGCGCTCCCAGCCTTCACGCCTGGGGTTAGGGACTAAGAATCTGCCGGTCTGGCGGGAGGTGGGGGCAGGCAGACAACCGGTTATGTTCTGGGTCCACATCTGCCTTCCTCTAAATCCCAGCCTCTGTGTGAGCCCATGCAAGGTGCCCTGGAGCTCTGAGGAGCAAGGGGATGTTGAAGTGGGCCTCATAAGGACCCCAGGAACACAAGGTCCTCAAGGTGGGGACCCTGTGTGCACAGCTATGGAGCAGGCACCCCATGGCCAGGCCCAGGGCTGCCCCCATGGCAAGGTCTGGAAGTGGGAGCAGTAGTCCGCCTGGAGTGGGGGGGCCACCCAGAACACAGGTGCAGCTGTTGGAGCAGCCGCCCTTCCCGGCAGCAAGGGGTGACTGCCACAGAAGCCGACAGCATGGAAACGTAGTCATGAGCTAACGGTGATCATGTGCAGCTCCCTGTGGCTCAGGGGAGGGACGCCCAGGGCAGTGAGTGATGCCCACAATGACACCAACAGCCTCAGCCTAGGGCTGTGCGTTCCCTGGCCGGCCTGGGCAGCATCCCAGAGCACCTGTGTCCAGCGAAGGCCATGGCTCTGGTGGCTAGACCCCCCAGGATTCTGGATTTGGGAGAACCATGGGCATGTGTGCATCATGATTGGGAGTGAGGGGTCACGGCCCTGTCCCCATAGGCCTTACTGCTGACCGCATGGGGCAGGAGGGTGCCTTTCCAGCTTGGCGGCGTGGCGCGTGGGCCGCCTGCTGTCTCACCACTGGCTGAAGGTCAGCAGGGCCTCCAACAGTTGACCCACAAAGGGTGGGCTTCACATGGCCCTGCCAGGGGGCCACAGGGGATGGGGCGCCGCTCTAGTAATTGGCCGCCAGCCCTCAAGCCGGCCCCCGGTGGCCACTCAGCCAGGCAGCCGCTCTGGCTTCCCAGTCAGCCACCCATCCTCAGCTTTGGCGCCTGTGAAGGGGTGGCCTGATGACGCCCAGCCTGGTCTGCAGAGCGGCGGCAGGCCAGGGCCGTGCTGGTTCCTGCACCTGTGACCGGCTCCCTGAGTACCCCCTCCGCGGCTGGGAGGGGTTATGTGTGGTCGAGTTGCCATTTCCAGGGTGTCGTTGACGTCTTGTGTTGGAGGCCGGAGGAGGGGATGTCAGAGCAGCACGCAGAGCAAGGTCTCCGCCAGCCTCATGCGCCAGCTGCGTGCCCCTGCCGCCTGCGCCTGGCCGCCCGCATCGGGGTGCCAGCCCCACTGAGGTGCCTGGCCTTGAGAGTGCGGCCGGGCCTGGCAGCCGGCAGGGAGAGGCCCTGGCCAGCCCCACAAGCCGGAGGGCAGGGCCACGGCTCACAGGGGGAATCATTGATGCTGGCAGCGGTGGACACCCTTAGGGCCCCCGGCTCAACCACATGCTGCAGGGGTGACCCTTCAGCCAGGTGGCCACACGCCGAGGCCACGGAGGCTGGGAGCAGACCCTCTGACGGCGGGAGGGGCAAGGGGGCTCCCCTAGGTCTCTGTAGGGGCACTGATCCTCCTCCTGACCTCCTGGCACCCCAACAGTGGGGTTAGGCTTTAGCCTGTACATCTTGGCATAACACATCAGTCCATAGCAGACACCCCCAAACCGGTCTGACGTGTTTCCCCCCGGGACCCTCTGCGCCATGTGAGCCAGAGGTCAGCGCCACTGTGACCAGTCACTGTTTCCAGGTCCTCTGTGTCCAGGCCCAGGAACCCTGGAGCACCCATCTGCATGTGGGGGTGTCCCCAACACACCGAGGGTGGGCTGGCAGCTGAGTGCACAGCGAGCCCTGCCTAGTCTGTCCTCCACGCGCAGTTTCGGCTCTGCTCCACCACCATGGCCGTCAGCACCGTGCGGGCTCTTTGTGCGGACACAGGCCAGGGCTGGAGAAGGGTCCTGAGCGCATCAATTATCGCAACCAACACTTACCAGCAGGTCCAACAGACTCTGGAGGCCCAGGCAGCTGCTGCAGCCACAGTGGTTCCTCCCATGGTGGGTGGACCTCCTTTCGTGGGTCCAGTTGGCTTTGACCCTGGTGATCGGAGTCACCTGGATAGTCCAGAGGCTCGAGAAGCTATGTTCCTGCGTCGAGCAGCAGGTGGTCCCCGCCCCATGGCCCTGTGGCCCCCTAACCAGGCCCTCGTGGGTCCCCCTCTGCCTGGCACCCCGGGACCACCTATGATGCTGCCACCGATGGCTCGGGCCCCAGGGCCCCCCCGGCTCCATGGCTGCTCTGAGACCTCCGCTGGAGGAGCCAGCAACACCTCGAGAGCTGGGGCTAGGCCTGGGGTTGGGCTTGAAAGAGAAGGAAGAGGCATTGGACGCAGCGGCAGCCGGGCTGGAAGAGGCTAGCGCAGCTGTGGCCATTGGGGCAGGAGGTGCCCCCACCAGCCCTGCGGTCATTGGGCCCAGCCTGCCATTGGCCCTGGCCATGCCTTTGCCTGAGCCTGAGCCCCTGCCCCTCCCACTAGAAGTTGTACGAGGCCTACTGCCCCCACTGCGCATTCCTGAGCTCCTGTCCCTGCGTCCACAACTCCGGCCCCCACGGCCTGAGCCACCACCTGGCCTCATGGCTCTTGAGGTCCCAGAGCCCTTAGGTGAGGACAAGAAGAAAGGAAAGCCAGAGAAATTCAAACGCTGCATTCGCACAGCAGCTGGGAGCAGCTGGGAGGACCCCAGCCTGCTGGAGTGGGATGCAGATGACTTCTGGATCCTCTGTGGGGATTTGGGCAATGAAGTGAATGATGGCATCTTAGCACGCGCCTTCAGCCCTTTCCCATCCTTTCTTAAGGCTAAGGTGATCTGAGACAAGCGCACAGGCAAGACCAAGGGCTATGGCTTCGTCAGCTTTAAGGACCCCAGCGACTACGTGCGCGCCATGCGTGAGATGAATGGGAAGTATGTGGGCTCACGCCCCATCAAGCTCCACAAGAGTTTGTGGAAGGACCGGAACCTGGATGTGGTGCGCAAGGAGCAAAAGGAGAAGAAGAAGCTGGGCCTGAGATAGGGTCGGTGGCCAGGCACCCGCTCCCTCCTGGCCGGGCGCTAGCTCTTCTCCCCATTCTCTTTGGAAGACCCCCAACTAGCCACCCACCCACCCTCCCCAAAACCAGTTTCAATAAATTTACGTTATTTTCCTCGCAGCACGGGGAGGTCTCATGGACACATCGCCTTCGGTGTGGGCTATTGAAGACAGACGGGAGGATGTGGGACAGGGTCAGAGGCCAGGGAAGCCCAGGCTGTCCTCAAGAGCTGACAAGCATTGGAGGGAGGGGAGCCTGAGTGAGGAGCCATACGATCTGGAAGGTTCTGGCTAATTCAGTCCTGCAGGAGGTGGGGCTTTCATCCCAGTTCTGCCGCTGCCCACCCCCTCAGGGCCACAGAAGGATCATGACCCTGACTTAGAAGAACCAGGAAGGACCCTTCGGCTCATCCCTGCCCCTTCAGGCAGAGCCGCAGAGCAGGACAGCGCCCGAAGGACTTGGACCGAGGATTTCTTCAAGCAAGTGTTGCTTCTCCTTATGGGAGATGGTGTCTTAACTGTGTGATTCTTATCTGGGCAGTGCCTTTCTACATGGGTGGAAATCTGTCTTCATTAGTGACTGGTTTACATCGGGAGCTGATGGCTGGCCCATGCTCACACCCCTATCCCCTGGTCCTCAATGAGGGGCTCTTGCCCATGACCATCCTTTACTTTCGTTCCCTACTGCGGTGCTAGGGACAAGGATCAGCCAGGGCAGGGGGAAGAATTGCGGTTAGGGCCCCTCTCGGGGTTCTCCGAGTGCTGGGGAATCACAGATTGGAGGCCACACACCTGGGTCCTGCTTCAGTCTAGGTGACTGTTAGCAAGTCCCAAGGGACCAGATCAGGCACTCCGGCCCCACCTCCCTTCTGGGCCTCGCACACAGGTCCGTCCCCCCGACATTTGTCCCCGCCAACCCCACCAGCGGTCCTCTGAGCTGGCCCCTGGCGCCCGTCACAGGGATGCCTGTAGGAGGTACGGTCACGCAGCTAGGCTGGACCAGTGGTCCTGGGGCACTTGCGGGTCACTGGAAGCCCACGTCTGGCTCCCAGAGCCACCAAGACCCTGGTGCGGGAGCATTGCCAGCAGCCTGGGCCTGGGCCTCTGCATCTGAGTGGACGTGCAGACAGGAGGGCTGATGTGCTAGAGCCATTGCCCTGTGTCCCCGCAGCCCATCTCCGCATCTGTGGACACCGCGTCTCTGAGGCAGCCGGTCCTGATTAACTGTGCAAACGTAATTAGTTCACATCACAGTTTGTGGAGGCCGTTCCTCAGGGAGCTGGTGCACACAGCTTCTGGTGGCCGGGAGGGCCGGCTTCCTGGTGTGGCACTGGTGCTAACCGAGTGCCCTGCTCAGGTCTCCAAGAGCTGCGTCTTCCTGTCTGCCCCCCACCCCCGCACCACACTGTGAATAACACAAAAGCTGCTTTCCCAAGGAGAGTGCCAGGAGCGTGGGGCTGAGCAGGCAGGGTGTCCTGAGACCTCCACAGCCCTGCTGCCCGAACTGGGCACCATGGATCATGGCACCTGCCACCTGGGGGCCTGGAGTGGCGGGGAACAAGCTGCCTCACCGTGGGGGCATCTCCCCTCCTCACTGTCACTTCCACTGCCCAGGTGGCTACCAAGGTCCCGGGCAGAGCTGGGAGGCTGGGGGGCTGTCCCAGGACAGCCCTTCCAGTCACTGCTCTTCACTGACTCCATCCCCCGGCTACCAGGCAGCCCAGTTACTTGTTCCGTGGCCCCACACTGTGCTGCGCTCTATCTCACTCACCCACCCTCTCCCTCTGGTGTGGCCTCTGGAGCGGGGCCAACACCAGGCAGGTCTCCCCAGGAAGTCTGTCACACCCACAGATCCCATGACATTGGCCGTGGTGGCTGTATCACGTTAGCCCAGTCAGCTCAGGGAGGAAAGGGTGTGTCCCAAGTCCCAGTCCTTCTCCCCCAGGTTGAGTGCCTCAGTGCCTCCCACATGGAGCCTGGGCCCTGGGTTGGTAGAAGAAAAGGGGGCCTGCTGTCAACTGCAGCAGGCACCTGGAAGGTCTGGGCTTCAGGTGGCTTCTGTCTTCCACAGAGCTCCATCTGTCGTCCAGGGTGCCCTGTCCTGCCTCCCAGCCCTTCCCCTTCTGTAGACAGTAATGTGAACATGCTTATAGGGGACAAGGTGCGCCTCGTAGTCATGGTGAGGCCGCTGGCACCAGAGTGCAAGGCAGTGTTTCTCTTGCTCAGGGAACACTCTGAGTTGGCTGCGGGGAGGGTGCCCCAGCCCAGGTGCTGGCCCCACACTGCCCCAGGCCTGAGGTCTTGTGACGGGTGCACCCCAACACACGCCCCAGCTTCTTTTCCCTCAGGAGGTGTGTCTGGGGAGGGGGGCTGGTCCCTTGAGAGCATGCGTGGTGGGGGTTGACGAAGTTATGAAGGACCAGCTAGTGAAGATATGGGCCTTTGCAGGCCACACGTTCCCCGTCTCCACTGCTGGGCCACACTGGGGTCCGGCACCAGCAGCCCCAGATGAGCACGTAACCGACCACAGCCGTGTGCCGATCGAACTTTACCTACGAGATTCTGATGGCGGGTTTGGCCCACACGCTGTGGTTTTGCTGGCCTCTGTTCCAAGAGACGGGTCTGTCTGCTGAAGTGACCCCAGCAAATTCCTTGCGCCCACATGGGGTGTCTCTGAGATGTGATTCACTTACCACAAAACCCACCCTTTTCAGGTGGACGACCCAGGACTGTTAGTAGGGTATTTGTGGTGACACGTGGGCCCTCACCCTGGGCGGCGTGTCCACATGCCCCCTTCCGTCTCCCTCCCCCAGCCCCAGCACCCAGCACCCTTTCTGCCCTTGGACATTTCATATCAGCAAGCCCCTGACGCACCCCCGTGTATCCGGCTTCTCTCACTCACGTCAGACTGTTGGGGTTGGTCCATGTGTAGCAGGGGTGAGCACAGCGTTCCTTTGTCAGGGTCTAGTGACGCTGCAGTGTGTGCGACCACGTCTTGTTTATCTGTCGTCTGTTGGTGGTCATTCTGGTTGTGTGCGCTCTTCAGCTGCCGCGAGCAGAGCTGCCGTGACGTGTGTGTCTGGCGCGTGGGCAGAGCTTGCTGGCCGTGTGTCGTGGCCGTGGGCGCAGCTCACAGGTGTCGGGCTGGGGCCCTTCCTTCCCTGAGCTCAGTTTCCAAGCAGCAGCTCTCGCTGGACTGGGTCTGGACGGGGCCGGGGGACTTGGTCAGGGACATTAGCAGGTGTCTGTTGGGTGTTCTGAGACCCAGAACTCTTCCCCTCTCCTCGGTGATGACTCTTCCCCGTTGACACTGAGCACCTGCTGCACGCCCACCCCAGGCCCACGCCTGCGGCTGCGGCCAGGGCATCACAGCCCTGCCTCAGGACAGGCTGCGGGGAGCACACACGAGGCCCATGGACTGTCGGCTCCCAGGCAGCACCTCAGCTCCAAGGAGGATGTACGGACAGGGCAGGGAGGTGAAGTCGAGGGGAGGCAGGCCGCTGGGCTGCTGGGGGAGGGGCAGTCAGGTGGCACCTGGGATGGGCGGAGGGTGGTGCGTGCCATCAGGATGGGCTGGGCAGGCCAACATGGAGGAAGGGAGGCCTTCAGAGGCAAGCACAGTGCAGGACAAGGGGCTCAGCAGTGGGTCTGACATGTGAGGCAGATGCACACGGGCAGATAGGGTAACCCTGGTGTCCATATGGGTGCTGCATGGACAGGGACATCGCCACGTGAGTGTAGTGTGAGGGGTATCCCCATATGCCTGTGGAGGTTGGGGAGCCCTTCTTCCCCGTCAGGCTTCCAGAAGTACGGTTCAGAGGCTCCAGGGAACACGGGGCCAGAGGCCACAGACACTTGGGCCACTGGTCATCTGCTCCTGGCCCATGCTGGGCAATGGCTGCATGGCTGAGAACCAGACAGGCAACCAGACAGCCTCCAGGAAATAAAACCAGGGAGAGGAGCAGGGGCCAGCCCGAGTCCTTGGTGACGTGATGGGACACGGGCTACCAGAGCTGGTCTCTGCAACATGCACCATTTAAACCAAACCAGGACCTACTGGGCAGGGAAGGGGAAAGCCTGTGGGTGCCAGGGCCAGAGTGGGAGCCAGTGGCCAGGATGGACAGACAGACCAGGGGTAGATGGAGGAGTAGATGGATGGATGGGTGAGTGGACAGACAGATTGTGGGTAGATGGACAGATGGTAGGCGGATGGGTGAGTGGATAGATGGACAGGTGGTAGATGGATGGGTGAGTGGATGGATGAATGGACAGATAGATGGTAGGTGGATGGATGGGATGAATGGATGGACTGATGGGTGGATGGGTGGATGGACAGATAGATATGGATGGATGAGTGAGTGAGTGGATGGACGGATTGGACAGACAAGATGGTGGATGGTTGGGTGAGTCAATGGATGGATGGACAGATGGGTGAGTGGATGGATGGACAGATAGATGATGGATGAGTGAGTGGTTGGATGGATGGACAGATAGTGGATGGATGGGTGAGCAGATGGACAGACAGATGATGAATGGGTGAGTGGATGGACGGACAGTGGATGGATGAGTGAATGAGTGCACGGATGGACAGACAGATGGTAGGTGGGTGGGTGGATAAGGAATGAATAAATGAGGAGGTAGCTCATTCTGTCTGAAGACTCTGGGAGGTTTCGCAGGAGCATCAGGTTTTGAGGCAGCCCTTGAGAAGGGCCTTGCAAGGAGCCCATTACATAGGCAGAGGAGCTAGCACCTGCAGACCTGAGATGGGAAAACCATGGAACATGTGTAGAGAACACATGGCTGGAGAGTGTGGCGCATGACATTTCTGCCCGTGGTGTTGGACTCTGTGGCGGGCAGTTGGAGCAGAGGGGATGGCTGGTTGCCCTCTGGTGGCCTTGAGGCATGGAGAGGCACCAGGAGCGTGATACAGCTGCTGTTAGTGCACACGCCCAGCTGGCAGAGTTCCTGGGCTCTTTGGATGCATGTGTCATGCTGTCCTCCCGGTGGGCTCCCAGGTAGACCCAGCCTCTGTTGTGTTAGGAGGGGACGAAGGCTCAGAGGGTGCAGGGCCGGTCTGCCTGCCACAGGGAGTGGATTGCCCTCTGCACCAGGCCAGCTTCCTGCCTGAGGCCGTCATGGCCGCCCCAGCCTTGTGTCACCTCACAGACACCTTAGCTGATAGGTGGCTCCCACACAGGACAGGCTGCCCATGAACTGGCCAGCACCTGCACCTGCCAGGAGCTGTCCCTCATTAGCTCAAGAGTGGGCGGGAAGGGTGTGTGGGTCTGTCCTGGGGGAGTGCAGAGACCCCAGGAGCCTGGGCCCTGGAGGAGGGGGAAACCATGAGGACAGACCCCTGCAGCGGCCTCCTCCCGCCCCCCCATCGCTCCGAGTACCACCACCCTGGTATCAGCACGCCGACGGTGGCACCTAGGGATGGGGTGCGCGTGCTCCAGGGTCCCCGCCACTGATGACAGGTGCTCCGGTAATGACTTCCCCGGCTCCAAGCCTGACCCCATGGTGAGGAAAATCAAGTTAAAATTAAATCAAATTTCAAATGTTAAACCAACCAATTAAAAAAAGCAATCACATAGAAACATGGGTTTTCAAAACACTGTTGTTTACTCTGTCGTAATTAATGTGAGCAGGGCGCCCACCCCAGCAGGCCTGGGGCAGGTGCTGAGCAGGGCAACGGGCTTCCTGTGCAGCTCTGTGTGGGCAGCCGGGGAGCCCAGCCCCAGTTCAGACTTCCCACCATCTCTGTACCGTCTGTGGGCAGACCGGATGTCCAGGGAGGCAGCTTAAAGCCGGTGACACACGATGGTGGCCCTGTGAGGTGGTGAGCTCCCTGTCAGGGCATTGCCCATGCAGGGTCAGCACCATCCACAGGAGGTGGCCGTCTGGACCAGACAGCACATGAGGTCCCCGTGGGCCTGGAATCCCCCACGTACGCCTCTGACCCCAGACATCCTTGGGGTTTCACCCCAGATGCTGCTTCCCGGGGTGGTGCCTCCTGCTCTGTGGTTGACAGATGTGACCCTGGGCGTCCCAGTGGGGCTGCATGCTCCCCTCCCCCTCCCGCTATGGTCTGGCCAGTGCTCAGGGCAGGGATGTGGGAGTGAGGGAACAAGTGTGTGGAGAGAGATGTGCGCGGGTGAACCAGCGAGCAGAGGAACGAGAAAGTGAATGAACGAGTGAGCAAGTGAACGCATGCATGGAGGAGCGGGTGGGTGAGCGAGTGAACGAGTGAGCGAGGAAGTGCGTGAACGGATGAGTGGGTTGGTGAGCGAGTGAGCGAGTGAATGGACGAGCAGGTGGGTGAGTGAGTGAGTGAGTGAGTGCGTGAACGGAGGAGCTGGTGGTGGGCAAGAGAGCCAGTGCCTGAAGGATGAACGCAGGAACTGGGGAGCTCACACACACACACGGCCGCCTCTGGAGGGCGCTGCTGGGGCAGACCTAGCTGCAGCACCCGCTCTGGGCCAGAAGGGTCATGGGGTGGGGGGGTGGGGGGAGGCGGGGGCAGGGACCGAGCGCAGGCATCAGGAGGCCCACCGCAGAGGCCGGTGATTTAGCGATGTGATTACTTCCTAATGCAATGCCTCACAAAGCTTTTTATTAGATTTCCCCTTTTCCTTCCAAATGCACTTTGGAAATAAACACCTGGGGCTGTTAGACTTTGTACCACTCAGTTTAATTAACTTTTAAATCACATAGTGTCACCCGGATCGCCCTCAAATGTCGGCTCCCTGCTGGGCTGGGGCATCCTGCCGAGCTGCCCACCCCCCATCTGCCCCTGGGGGCCCCCAGAGCCCAGGCAGTCGCCCTCGGCCCCTCCCCCACTGGAGGTTCTGGGCTGGGGGCACCTGGGGCTGCGGTCCCTCAGGGATGTCAGTTGTCCCGTGGGCCCTCCCAGGCCAGCGGACATGGTGACGGTAGACATGGAGTCTCACTGCAGGACAGGGGGTGCCCGCTCTCAGCCTGGAGGTTTTCCGGAGCACATCTGCGGGCCCTGCCCTCCACTCAGGCACCTTGGAGCCCCTCCCCGCGCCCCCCACAGCACTCCTGAATAGCCCAGCTGCACCTCCTTGACCTATCCCTCTCTGTTGCCAGGAGGCACTCTGGCCTTGTCAGGTGGGCGGGTTCCCTGTGTTTCCTGGGGTGTAGACGGGCTGAGAGCACTGGGGAGGTCTGTGCGCACTCGGGGGTTGGGGGAGCATCTGGGTGCCTTTCCTCATGCCGGTCTTGCCCAGCTTCTAGTCCCGGCTCTGCTGGCTGGGCTCACTGCGATTGCTAATGTGTGACTTGCCAAGAGAGCCTTTCAAATTTGTGATCCTATCCTGGAGCACGGGAACACACTCTCCTCGCCCCTGTTACTCGGCATGGTGGAGGCCGTGGTGGCACTTACAGGTGCTTCCACGTGCTGGGCAGCTGACACCAGAGAGGGAGGCGCCCACCGCCATGCTCCCCGCCCGCAGGCTGCCCCTGCTCTGCCTTGACGCCCGTGGAGGCCGTCCAGCACTGGCCTGCCTCTGGCCCTTCCAGCCAGAGAAGCCTGGGATTCAGGGACACTTTCCTGGAGTTGCCAGGGACTCATCCTGGCCCTGGGCCCATAGATGTCTCAGGGATGGGTGCCAGGTATTGACCAGGGTGCTTGTGATGGATGGTCCTCCCCAGTGCTGCTCAAGCCCCCAGCCCCAGCAGAGGGGACAGCGCGTGACCCCTCCGCCTGCCAGCCATCTGCTTAGGCCCAGCCTGCGCTCACTGTCACCCAGGAGCATTGTCACCAGGTCCCTCCACCTTTCTGTCAGGACACTGGCTCCAGGAGGCCCCTCCTCTGAGCAGCGTGAGGCCCAGGCTCTGCCCTGTGGCTCTGACTACCCCATAGCAAGGACAGAACTTGGACATGTGAGGAGTGGGTGCAGTGCTCGCTGCGGGCTCCCGTCTAGGAGCGGCTCTGCCTGGGAGGGTGGCCTCGGCCCAGCTCCTGCGTGGGCAGCGTTCAGGTGGAGGCTGGTGGGAGTCAGAAAGCCAGCGCCTTGCCAGGTTGTCCGGGAAATTAGATCCCCTTAAGGTTGCATGCTCTGCTGGAAAACTAACCGGTGTTTTCTACATCAAAGCATGGCTATTCCTGCTTCAAGGGTCGTTGCTTGTCTCCAAGGCCAGGCCTGCAGGAGCCCTTTTTCTCGTACACACCACTCTCACACCCTGTGTCCACAGAGAGTGGCCCCAGTGACCAGCGTGGCACAGGCCTTCACTGCTCACACCACCCTGGCCCCAGAGCCATGTTGCCCCAAGTCAGGGCCCATCTCCTTTCCCACATCGGGACCTCTTGGGGCAATTCCCAGGCAGGAAGCCGGACCCTCCCACACCTGTGTGCATCTCCAAGTTTGTACCTTCGTGCTGTCAGGCCCAGGTGCGGTCTTCTCAGGGTTGTGCAAACCCAGCAAGGCCTTCGCAGCCCTTCCCCTGGTGGCCATTGGTTCTCTCGGTGCAGCCGCAAGGGATGAGGAGGAGTGTGGGCCCCGAGAAGCTCCAGCCCCCACACCCAGCAGCCCCAAGCCTCCCTGACCTCCCGCAGGGCTCTCCCGGCAACTTGGCACAACTGTGACTGCATCGCAGTGGGAATCAGGAAAAGGCACAGACCATGCCCAAAGTGGACTGCAGTAGAGCCGCCTTACCTCACACGTGTGGCTGAGCTGTTGGTGACAGGGACGGCAGCACCGTAGCCATCCATCAGCCACACCCAGCGCTCATGCCCCTGTGTGATACAGACGTGTGTGTGGACACTGCTCACACGCATGTGGCATGCACACACGCTTGGCACACACTCATGTGCTTAAAAGGAGGACAGAGGAATGCGGCATCACCGCTCTTGGGGTGTTGTTCCGGGGAGGGGGTGATGGGTGATGGAAAAAGTGTTGTTTTGTGTTACCGATGAAGCGTGGGCCACGGCTGTCCTGTGGGGGCCTCGGCCGTGCCCAATGGGTGGCTCGGCTCTAGCGCAAGGACCTGGGATGCTGTGGACATAAGGTCATCGCAGGCCCGGGCCTTGTCCTTGCTGGACCCAAATGAAGTGAACTGGTCCTCCTTCCCCGACTGGACTGTGTCCCAGGGTGGGCCCGGCCTCTAACTCTCCTCCCGTCCCTGCAGTGCACAGCCCGTGTCCAGGGCAAGCCAGCGTCTCACAAACACTTGCAGCACCTCCCCCTCCTCTCCCAGCCCTGGCGGCCTGCCTGTAAGGGAAGCCTCCGTGGAAGCGAACAGTAACCAGCCTCAGCCACCGAGGAGCGTGGGGTGCGCTGGGCTTTGGGGTTCAAAGTAGCTGAAGGCTTCCAATTTTTATGTTCGGTCCCCAAATTCTAAAACATTGCCTCACGCTTGTAACGACACTGGATCTAACCCCTCGGGACAAGGTCTCCACCTGGGAAGTGACATAAAGCTGCTCCTTCCTGCCTGGGGAGTGCAGGGGGCTCTGGCCGAAGGCTCTGTGCACTGAGCTCCCCAGGCCGCCTGAGCTGTGCCCGCCCAGCCCCCTGGTTTGCTGCTGTGTGGAAGCCACGGCTTCAGCCACTCCAGCACGTTCGGACACGTCCTGAGAGAAGTGTGGTGCTAGCTCAGTGGGAGAGGACACACATGCTCCTCAGACACCCTGAGGAGAGCAGTGACTTCCCTTTCCCAGGACGGGCAGGAACGTTCGAGTCCTTTAGAAAATCGTTTCCGAAATTAAATCACAGGAAGATACCTGCCGGATGTGAGCAGATCACTTGTATTCAGTTGTTGGGGCTGAGGAGCATATGGCTGCAGAATACGTTTTGAAATTTCCTTTTCCGATGAATGTGGTCAATGAAAATGCAGAGTTATCAGCAGGACATGAGATCTCCTATTGCAGGATGAAGAAAATCCCATAATACAACTCAAGCCCCGTGAAACGGGCCTGAAAGCCAACAGCAGCTTCATGCAGGCTGAGGTGCTGATGAGCTGGAAAATGCACGTCACACATTTTGCACACGCAAATTGCATCAGTCCGAGCATTTTTTGCAGAGAACGAAGGACTTCCGCCCTTTGGCTTTTATCGTCTGGGGGCAGGGAATTTTTGCAGAGAACGAAGGACTTCCGCCCTTTGGCTTTTATCGTCTGGGGGCAGGGAAGCAGCGCGCGTGCTGAGCCCTGGCCACAGTGAGGGGCGGGCATGCTCGGGGCCGGAACAGTGCAGGTGCACACACAGCATCTCCCTCCGAGGGCCGGACGTGCGGGGAGGGAGTCCAGGACCCTTCGCTTTCAGCTGGCTGTTTGCCCCGGGGGGAGGGAAGTGGGGAGGCCTTGGTTCCAACGACCGCACCATCCTGGCGACCACTTCCTGTCCTGCGTCCTCTTCATAGCCTGGACACTCTGTTGGTCCCATACCACCCCTCGGTTTGGGGACACTTTGGGTGCAAATGACTCTTGTTTGTTTGGTGTCCTTGGGTCTCAGTGGCCTCCATCCCGGTGGACGGCATACTGCCTCTCACCATGGCTGTGCTCCCTGGAGGGTGGATGGAGACCCGCCAGCCCCCCCACACCCAGTTCTGGGTGCCAGGGCCTTGGAATAACACTCCCCCCCGCCCCCGAGTTGGGCCACCAGGAGAGGCCCCTGCCTGCTGGCTCTGTGGTCAGGAGCGGTCACCCAGCACCACCCGCCATCTCCCTAGGACCCGTGGAGGGAGCCACGGTGAGTGGCCCGTGGTTCCTGGTGCACCTGGCCTGAGACGTGGTGGTCAGCGCTCTCCTTTCTGGGAACCAGGGAGAAAGACGGGCCAGTGGGTTGTGTTCCAACTCTTGTTTTGGGGTGGCTGACTTCTCAGCCATGGGCCGTGAGGAGCCGGGAGGACTGCCTAATTGGCCAAGGTCAGAGCTACAGCCTCTCCCGCATCAGGATTCTGGGCACAGCCATGCCAGATCAAGTTGCACCATGGAGCTTGAGTGGCTGCCTCCCAACCCCCCCCCCCCCGGCTGGCATGCTCTCTGGCAGCCAGTGAGTCTGCCAGGTGGGGTGGTGGGAAGCAGGGGACCCATGTCCGAGCCCTCCTAGCCCATTGTGGTCAGCCCCTGCAGCCCACCTGTGCCGTGCCCATCACGGTGGCGGCAGCCTATAGGCCTGGGTGGTTTCTGTGCACAGGACGAATGAAACCAGCCCTGAGCGTCACCGTGACCCCCTCCCCTGTCCTGGCACTCAGACTCCCAGCGGAGGTGACAGCAGCCATGGCTCCCTGCCCACTCACAGCTCACTGGCCATATACCTGGATGGCAGCATGCAGGGCAGGTGTCCTGCATCCCTTCCCACTGGAGATGCTCCAGAGGCTCCCAGTTCTAGCCAAGTTCTGAGCCCCTTGCCTCCAGGGTGTTCCCCCCACCAAAAGCCCCAAAGGGAAGATGGAGTCATTCATGGGGAAAGTTGGGTCACATCATTCTGGGGGCAGCCCTGGGTTCCCGTGTCACCCCAACCCCTCCCTCTCCCACAGGGCAAAGGGAAATGCTGGGGGAGGTGTCGGCCCCCAGCCTGACTGCAGCCCCTACCACTGCACGGGCTCCGTGTACCCCACCATGGCCCCACCTGCCTCCCGCGCGGCTGTGGCGGGCTCTTCCCGGGGTCTGCCTGTTGGGCGCCCACCGTCTTTTGCTGGATTCCTCCCAGAGTCCCGCCAGCCACCCACCAGTCTTGGGCTCAGGCCTGCCTTATCACTGAGGGTCCTGCAGAAGTGTGTGCAGCCACCGCCTCCCAGGGTCTGAGTGCTGGGCCTGTGGCGGGGTGCACGCAGCCCCGGGATGGGCTATGACCTGGGTGGGACCAGCATGGGCAAGGCACGTGGTCACCGTCCCAGGGGTGTCCGAACTTGCTAATAACTCTTTCTTCAGCCCCTTTTCAGCTGTAGTGAAACTGCACTGATGTGCATGAGTGTTCCAGTGGTGGCTTCGGCTCACTGATATCCCAGAGCCTCTTTCCTGTCAGGTACTTGTGTTTGCAGAGCCCAGACTTCTGGAGCGTCTATCCCTCCACAGCAGTGGCGGGATGGCAGTGCCATTGACAGGCAGAGTTGGAGGGAGGCTCTCGTGTGACGCAGCCTCCGGGCTGCACGGTGTGCTGGGGGGCCGGGTCTCCTCGGGGACTGGTCCTGAGCAGGCCTGCCACTTTGGGAATGAGAATGGCCCCCAAATCGCCACCCCGTCTTTGTTTTTGACTCCTTGGCACGAGGGGAAAGACTCAGTAGGAACCGTGCACTCTGGCAATGAGATGTTTTAATTGTATCTTAAAATAGGATTGCAATAAAAAAAACACTGAAGTGTGACTAACCAGTTGTATTTAAGGAGGGCCGAGCACACTCAGCCGGGCAGGCCCATGAGGTCTGTCCGCTCCTCGAGCCACAGCCCTTGGCCAGCGCACCAGAGACTGCACCTGCCCAGCCTGCCTGGGAGCCTTTCCCAGGTGCAGCCCTGCCATGCAGGGACAACAGGAGGGTTGCTGCCCTGTTCGGTCGATTGATCACCATCCCAGAAGCTGTGGGTTCTACAGGGAAGGGCGGGAAGGGAGGTGCCCGCCCGCTGCACAGTGTCCTGGCCCAGGGTGACCAGCTTCTGCTTCCCCAGGTGCCCTGCCTGCCGGGAGGTCCCTGGGGGGGCTGTGGACGCTCCTAGAGCAGGAGAACATCATGCCCCAGAATTGTGTAGCCTTGAGCCCCTGCCCCAGACCTGCTGGTGGGCTTGCTGGGGACCGCACCTCTGCTGAGGGTCCCAGGTAGGCTTTCCCACTGAGCCCCAGGCAGGGCGGAAGTGTATGTGGCCTCCTAGGACCCCCAACAGCTCAACACTCACCTCCCCTTGGAAGGAGGGAGGGGAGGGCACGTAGTAGGTGCTCAGCGAGGGTCTGAAGAGCCAAGTGGCCACAGGGCCATGAGAAAGGAAGACCGAGGAGGTGGGCAGTGTGTCCTTGGCAGAGCCAGGCCCTCCCATGAGGCTCCAGGAGACCATTGGCTATAGACTACCCATGCCCTATGGGGTCCCAGGACTTCTGTGCTTCCCACCACCAGAACCCTGAAACATGGTGCCCAAGTGTGGAGCAGAGCCGGAGCACCTTGTCAGGATCACAGGGGGCTAGATGCCTGGAGGCAGATGGCCTGGGGAGGGGCTGGGTTCCTGCCAGGGCCATGGGCACTGTGGCCACACGGAAGCCAGAGCACGGGTCGGAAGGGTCAAGTGTGACGCCTGGAATCTGTTGCCTCTTCCTCTCTTGCTTAATTACCGGCATGGCAGTTGCAGAGTTGAAATGCGGCTTAAAAAGCCTTTGTGAGTAATTAGTGTCAAAAACACAAGATCTACAAAGCCATAAACTTGCAGCTTGGTGATATTACCAAGTACTAATTAAAAAAGAGAAAAGAAAATCTCCTTTCATGATCAGATTTTCAGCCTTGCCAAAGATGAAAAATAAGGCAATTTGCAGATGGTACCAACGCCAAAAGGGTAAGGGGCCGGCACAGGGACAGTGGCAGGCATGTGAGGGCTGGGGACCTTGAGGGAGCACCTGCAGTCCCCAGCGGAGACGGAGAATCTCGACTCGGGGGCAGACACAGTCCCGAGAGAGGGGGTCTCCTCCCAGTGGAACCCCACACACAAGCAGCAGCCCCTTGTTCCGAGGGGAGGGAGACCGAAATCACACCCTAATGGAATGTGCCCCGGGTTCAGGTTGCCCAGCCCCTCCGAACCTCCTGCGGCCTCTCTGCTCCGGACCCCCTCAGAGGAGGAGCGCCTGGTGCCAGGGCTGGGAACCAGGGGCCAGGGCAGTGTAAGGTCTGCCCTGGGCCACCATATTTGCTTCTGCCAATCCAGATGGAAGTCAGGCCACGGTCAAAGCAGTTGGCCTGGAAGCTCGGGGGAAGAACGGACTCTGGTCATCAGGGTGGAGATGGCCTAAGCTGGCAGCCCCAGGAGGGCAGGGGCGGGCCAGGGCGCGTGAGGATGGTGGGGCTGCACCAGCGTGACTGTGGAGATGGAACTTTCTGGAAGTCCACAGAAGTCACAGGGATAGTTTTGGCCCAGAGCTAGCGAGACGTGCCTAGTGCACAGCACTGTGACTGCACCGGGGGCCTGTGGGCCCCCGGGCCACCAGTTGTGCTCGCGGGCAACCTGTGAAGTGCGGGCTTGCAGGAACAGTCTGACCCAGCCGGTGAAGGCAAGAGGCTGCAGCTCGGACCAGCATTAATGTCCACAGTCCAGACCGTCCTGCAGATGCTCAGGCTCCCCCAGCCAGGTGACCGCCCCTTGTGTCTGGCCTTGGTGTCCTCTGGACCGTCCTCTCCAAACCATCAGGCCTAGGACTCCTCTCTTGGTGCCCCAGCCAATGTGGGACCTGGAGTCAGTGTCCAGCAGTGCTGGCGGAGGGAGGTCACCCTGTTAATGGCACAAGACCAGGTGTTGAGGCCCCTCCACACCCCAGGGCCCTCAGCTGCTGGCTCACTGTAGATTTACGACGCCCTTGCTGCCGATGGACACACACGCTGTGCCATGCGGCGTGAGGACCCCGTAGTAGTTTCTCCCAAACATGTCACAGGCATGCAGAGGAGCCCAGAAATCCCAGCAGAGGGCCAGACTCAGGGGCTGGGCACGCGGTCGTTCTGCTGGGACAGCGGATGGTGCCTCCCGGGACAGGACCATGCACACCTGGCATGCCTGGAGGGGCAGGCAGGTGTCTGTGTGCCAGGACCACCCTCCTTCCACCACTCCCTTCACATCAGGTGGTGTCCCCCCAAGCTTTGTTCTTCAGACTTGTTTGAAGTGTTCTCCATTCTTTGCATTTCTGTATTCATTTTGGGCTCCTCTGATCCACGTGTACAATCCAAGTCTGATAGGGTTTTGGTCAGGGTTTAACTGAGCTCCTAGATCCATTGTAACAATACCAGGCCGAGAACAGTTTCTCTCCGCACTAGCTTATAGCTTTGTTCTCTTTATCCCTGTTTGCTATTTTGACGCTATTGTAAAATGTCTGTCACCAGTGTCAAAGCAGTTTGTTTCTGTGTATTGATCTTTTATTTTGCACGCTTGCTAACCTCATGTATTAGTTCTAGTAGCTGTTAATACATTTCATTAGATTTTCTGCACAGACCATGATGTTGTCTTTGAGCAAAGACCGTTGCACTTCTGCCTGTCCAAACTGGATGCTTTTGTTCCTTTTTCTTACCTTATTTCCTTGGCTAGAAGCTCCAGAGTGATGCTGAGCAGAAGTGGGGAGCTGTGCACCCTTGCCTGCCTCCTGAGGGCCAGCGTTCGTGCTCAGGCCAGTGAGGACGGTGTGGGCTGCGGGTTACCCCCAGGCGCCATCTGTCAGGCTGGGAAGTTCCCTCCAGACCCTGGTTTGCTGAGAATTATTGTGAAGAATGCTGGCGGGCGTGGACCCTGCTTTTTCTGCATCTGTTCAGATAATCGTCTGGCTTTTCTTCTTCACTTTGTTAATACGGGAATTACTATGATTGCTTTTCTGATGGAAAACCAGCCTTGCCTTTTGGATAGACCCCACTTGGGTCTACCCCACGTGCCGCACTCTGTGCCAGTTACTGGGCACACGTTGCTCACTGTTTGTTAAGGATCTCTGCATCTGTATCCCTGAGGATTACTGGTCTATAGTCTGGTTTTTTCCTTGGAAAGTCACTGTCTGATCTTGGTATCACAGTGATGCTGGGCGCACAGGGGCGCTGGAATGTGTCCATCCTCATCCGTTTTCTTAGAGTTTATGTCAAATTGAAATTTCTTCCTGGCGTGTTTGGTGGGATTCTCCAGGGGTGCCACCCAGCCATGGAGAGTTCTTCGAGGGAAGGTTTTCTGTAGCAGGTGCAGGGCCGTCCGGGTTGTCCATCTCCTTTGCGGTGAGCTTGGCCAGCTTGTGTCTCGCAGAGACTGGGTCTGTGTTAGCTGAGTCGTCAGACCTCCCAGCACTCGGTTGCTGGCCGTGTTCCCTGTTGCCTTCTCAACACCTGTGGGACCACGTGCGTCCCTCCTCTGTTCCGCGACCCCGTCAGGTGTCTTCTCCATTTTGTCCCTAATGAGCGTGGCCAGACTGTGTCTGTCTACATGAGACATTCTGGCCTGTGTTTTTTTTTTTTGCGTTGTTTTTCTGCATTCTATTTCATTGATTTCTGCTTTGATCTTTGTTTCCTGTCTTCTCATGTTGGGTCCAATTTGCCCTTTTCATTTCAGTTTCTTAAGGTGGAAGCTAAGTCACTGATTCGAGCACTTTCTTCTTTTCTCATGTAGACAGTGCTAAAATTTTCCCCCAAATGCTGCTTCAGTCATTCCACAAATTCTGATATTTTGTTCTTATCTTCATTCAGTTCAAATGACTTAGTGGTTTCCCTTTTGGTTTCTTCTTTAACCCAGAGGTTTCTTAGAAGTAGGTTACTCGGTTCCCAAATATTGTGAAAATTAATTCAGCAATTACTTTTCTGTTACTAGTTTCTAAATTAATTTCATTGTGGCCGGAGAACATACTTTGCAACATGAATCCTTTTAAAGTCACTGAAATTTGTTTTAAGGTCTAGACTGTTGTCTCTCCAGGTAAACGTACTTGAAAATAATGTGTATTCTGCTGGAGGGCTCTCCTGTAAATGTCAGTTATGTCGAGTTCTTTGATAATATTGTCAAGTCTCTTATCCTCCATCTATCAAAATCTTGCCGATTTTCTATCTTTTCCGCCAATTAAAGAGCGACAGGCATTGACACCTCTGACTGTGATTCTGGATTTGTCTGTTCCGTCTCGTATTTTTGTCCTCTCTCAGTCGATGTATAAATCAGTCCCTTCATCATTTCGAAACGGCATTTCTCCCCGTGATCCTCTTCGCTGGAGGCCTACCCTGTCCGATGTCCACAGGCCAGTCTGGATTCTGGCTAATATGTAGGGGGCAGAGCTCCTTCATCCTTTTCCTTTTAAGCTCCTCGTGTGCTCACACTTTAGATGTGTTTCTTCGGAGCCACGTGTGGCCAAGTCTTGCGTCTGTGTGCAGTGTACAGTCCCTGCCTTCCCGCTGGGCTCGTCAGACCATGCACGCCGGCGCTGATTCCTGCTCCAACCGGGCTCCGACTGCCAGCTCACCGCTCCTCTGGGTGAGGTGAACCACTTCGTACAGACTTGCGTGTCTCCTTTTTTGACCTTGTACCTACAATTCTTTGTGATTTTGTGGGTTGCAGCAGGATTTGTCCTGTGCGTCTCAGCCTTCACGCAACGTGGGATGTGAGAACCCCATCATGCCCGCCCAGTCTGCGCACACTCCGCTGACCCGGCGCTCGCCTTCCTGCTGAGTCCGCTCTGCACAGACGCTCCGCAGAGACGCTGAGCCTCCCAGCACGGTGTTAGGTCTGTGGTGTGAGTGCTCAGCTGTCCTTTGGGGAGATTTAAGTGATAGCACATGTCATCATGTGTCATTCGTGGAAGGAACAGGGCCCTCTCCTGTCTGTACTGCGTGAGCCCGTGTTTCAAGCTTCGTTGTCCTGAGACAGTTCTCGCGTTCTGAATGACACATGGGTGGAATTCCGGGTTCACAGGTTTCGGTTTTGCTGTTCTTTGTGGCATCCCCGGGCCACATCCTTGTGCCTCTGCGGGCCCAGGGCTGGCTCCCTCTGACTGTGTAAGTTGCTGACTGACCAGTTTTGAGCAATTGGATCTGACACGCCTCCGTGTCATCCCCTTCACCTCCCTTTTGTGCTTGGGGTTCGTCGGGCTTCTCAGATCTGCCAGGTCGTAGTTGCCCTCACGTTTCAGGTGTTTGGGGCCATTCTTTCTCAAGGCTACCTCTTCTCTCATCCTGCGTCAGCCATCTGTCATGAACGAGCGTGGTGGTGGGTTGCTCCCAAAGGTCCACGCCGCAGCCACCTCGCATCTCTTGGGGGGGACCAGTCTCCTGAGCGCACTTGCAGGGGTGTGGGTGATGCCACTGGCCAGAGGCCCCCTTTGATCCCTGTGACACGGCAGCTTGCCTCATCAGCTTGCTGTAATGGGAGCGAGTTAACGTCCACGCTGGGAGCCGAGACCTACGTGCCCCGCTACGCTGCAGGGCATCAGCTCAGAGAGGTGAGGTGAGGAGCCACGGCTCTCCTGGAGCCCCGGTCTCCGGCGGCGTCCCTCTGTCCCTGCACCACCCTGTCACTCTTCAGACAATTCAGTTGCCCCGTGAGCCCCACACACAGGCACTCCGCCTGACCCAGCCTGTCTGGACGGGAAATGAGGGGCTTCCTCCAGGGTCTTGTTTGCTCACGTCATTGCACTTGAGGGCCGCTGGGGTCCAGCCCATCTGACGGATGAGGTCCAGCCGGCCCAAGCTCTCCCAGGACGCCGGGCCTTCAGACTCCTCCTGTGGCTCCTTGCACTCAGCCCCCGGCCCCCACAGTTCTCCCCACCTTCTTCCCATGACGGTGTCTGTGTCCCAGTACTCCCCACACATTGCCACCGCGCCGATGGTCCTGTGTGTGCACAGGACCGGGAAGGAGGCCTGGGCCAGGAGCGGAGAAGCGGGACAGAGCCTGGCCCTGGGCTCATGGGCTGAGATGGGCGAGGCTGCTGCAAGGACCCTGGGTCCTCGCGCCCGCCTGCGCCCTGCTGCCCCTCCCCCGCGAGGCTGCGGGAACAGCTGTGCAAACTGGAGCGCCGGAGGAAAGATGCGGCGCCATATAAATAGGGGAATAATAATAACCACGGGCTGGAGATGGATCTACAACTGTGGGGGCGCCTGGCCTCGCCCTCCCCGCAGATCACGCTTGGGAGAGGTCGCCCCTCGCCGGGACGGTAATTCCAGCACCGCCGGTATAATTAGCACGTGCAGCATTGAGACGTTTTCTCGGCACAATTAAGCAGGGATAATTGGGTGAGCTATTTCCCCGCGTGCTGGACATTCTCTTTGCCAGCGCGTTTTCTGGAACTTCATGCCGGGACAGCCTCCTCAGCATTCTGTCCAGCTTGTCCTGACCCACTTGCCACAGTGGCCCTCTGCCTGCTGGCTCACGCGGCGGCGTCTGCCCGGCCTGCCCATGTCGGTGGCCCTGAGAAGAACAGCCTCGCCCTGCTCTGAGGGACACCAGGGGGTCAGGACGAGCCGGTGCCGGAGTGGGGGTGTGCAGGGCGTTCTGGGAGCGCCCGTGGGCGGCAGTGGCCAGAGTGGCCTCCACACCCAGCCTGGCCTCGAGGGTGGGGGCAGTCGCAGTGGACAGGGAGGGAGACCAAGCTCACAGGGTGGCTGGTGGCCTGGGGAGGGCCAGCAGGCTCGGGGTTGGGGGCTGGGACAGGTCTTCTAGGCAGCAGGAGCAGCTGCGTGCAGGCTGGGAAAACCGTCCTGGGGCCAGCATGGAGGAGGAGTCCCATCTCCCCACGCAGCGCACAGGTGGGCCAGGTGGCACGGTGACTTCCACCATGCCCTGCGGCCGCATGGCCCAGGACACCTCGGGGCAGGGGTAGCTGGCCTTCGCATGCCTATAGGTAGGATGCTTCTGGGGCTGGCAGCCAGGTGCCCCTCCAGGGCCAAGCTCACACTTACCCTACAGACCAGCAGGTGGCCCCAGTCCCAGACACAGGGCGTCCCCACAACAGCTGGGTCTCACACGGGGCCGGGCCCCAGCCTGCCGGTGCAGCCCCCACACGTGCGCATGTGGCAAGGACGGTGTGTTCTCAGAACTCCTCAGCTTCCTTGGAAATAATTTAGGTAGGACTTTTTCTGATTACAGTTACAACGTGCAGTCACAGAAAAATCTGGGAAGTGCAGAAAACCATGAGGGGCCGTGTTTCATCTCTGCTCTCCGAGCTACCTGCGGTTACGTTTCATTGTTTACACGCTCTTTCTGTGGGTGTGAGTGTGAACAAGGGAGAGCGTGAACCACCACGGTGCAAGCTCGCGGGGCTTTCTCCAGCCCAGAAGGCCAAGGTGCTTTCCCGATGGACGGGGTGCAACCGCTCTCCCCAGATCACCTGTGAGCACATGACAGATCTGGAGCGATGTCAGAGTCTCAGCTTGAGAAACCCAGACTGTCCTCTGAAGCGGGGAGCGCTTGGGTCTTCTTGAGGCTGGGTCCATGCAGGATGTCTCCTCTAGCGGCTCCGGGAGCCGGTGTGCACGTGCAGCCCAGGTGCACGGGCCTGGTGCTCGGTGGGGAGGAGGCTCGTCCTCGTGGTGCCGCTGCAGGACTGCCCCTGTCCCCCATGGACTGGGTCTAGCAGGTCTCCTCTGTGTGCGTCCCCGCGGGCCGGGAGCTCTCACACACCTGACCTCTCCGCTCAGCCATGGCCGGCGTACACATGAGACCTGGGGTTTGCCGGAGCGCCCAGGGTTGCACAGATTCCTGGTGTAAAGCCAAGGTTGAAGCTAGGTCTGACCCAGTGCGGGGCCCGGGTGTTGGGCGGCACCCAGAGGAGGCTGCCCCAGTGGAGGGGTCCGTGGACATAGTTCAGGTAGTGTCTTAGTGTGGAGGCGCTGTTCATCCCCGAAGGCCTGGGTGCCCATGAGTGGTGGCGGGAAGGAGTGTGGGCGGGAGCACTGAGCACTGTCAGTGCTCACTGGCCCCTGGGAACCACCCTGCCCAGTCCCTGTGTAGCCACCCTACCTGGGACCGAGCTGCACAGTGTGGCTCTGCCTGAACTGGCCTGACCTCCTGCCACGCGGCAGTCCCCAGGCTCTCATGCCTGCCCCTCCCCTCCCTCCTACACGAAGGCCCAGGAGCAGCGCCAATGACAAGGCCGAAAGGGGAACGGCCACACTTCACGGCAAGCAGGGCCACCTGGAGCTGTGTCCAATTAGACACAGCTGTGTAACCTGCCCACAAATCTGTACGAGAGTCTTCATGCCACTGAAGACAGCCACTGATCAGCCTGCCTCCCCCGGCCCCTGCAGCCACGACCATCCCACCCAGAGCTGGTGGGAGCCCGTGAGGGAGCCAAGAGCCGAATTCTGGCATCTGAGCGCATGGGTGAGGGGAGGCGGCAGGGCAGCGTCGGGCTGCTGTCCGTGCCTCCCCCGCTGCCTGTCCTGACCGCGGCCGCCTCGTGCTCGCATGTCCTGGGAACACAGTGGACCCAGTGTCCAAGAGCCTCAGACGTAAGGCTGGTCGTGCCCGTGGCTGTTGCTGTGCAGGGGGCCCGGCTCAACCCCACGTGGCGGCCCCTCACTGCGCCTGACGTTGCCGAAAAGGCCCAGACCCAGGACTGGCAGCTCTGGGCCCCTCATGCAACCCGCAGTGCGTCCTCCCAGGTGGGCCTGTCCCCTCCTGTTCCTGGCTCTGTCAGGAGCAGACGGTGGCCATTTGCCTGGGGTCCATCCGGTTTGTCCATCTCTGTTTTTTTGGTTGTGCTTTTGGGGTCAAGTCTGAGAATTCTTTGCCTGGTCTCAGATCTTGAAATGTTTCTTCTCTCTGTTTTAAGTTTTGTTGCTGTTGGTTTTTTTTTTTTTTTTTAATGTTTTATGTTGAAGTCTGTGATAGATTTTGAGCTAAATTTTGCGTGAGGTGTGAGGTTTAAGTCAAAATTCTTGCTTGTCTAAGTAGGAACGTCCAGCCGCCCCAGAACCGTGTGTGGAAGAGGCGAGCCTCCTCCCTGCGTGGATGGCTCCTGCCCTCGTGTCGGGGCTGGTGGGTGTTGCTGGTGCGGCTGTCTCCAGGAGCTCTGTGGCGTCCCCAGAACCAGGACCACGCCAGCCCCATGCGCTCGCTGCTGGTGCCACTCCGGCCTGCGGAGGGGTCTCATGGGGAGTGGCTGTGGGGTCCGGCAGGGGCTCTCCTGCGGCCCCTCCTGGCCCGTCATCCCAGCCGCTCACCCCGCCAGCCTGACGCAGAAACGAGGTGCCCGAGCTGGGTCTGGTCATCTGTTCCGCACGTTGCTGGATCCGACTGGCTGAAATCCAGTGAGGGTTTTGCGTGTGAGTTCCTGGGAACGGCGTGTGTGGACTCTTCCTTCTCCGCTGTGCATGTGGGCGTCGCGTGAAAATGCTTCTGCGCAGGGCGCCGTCCCTCTGCTCTGCGGTCTGGAAGGGACGCATGAGGTGGTGTTAGCTCTCGTTTACATCTCTGATAAACTTCCCCGTGAGACCACCCGGGATGGGAGGCTCCTTTCTGAGGAGCTTCTTAGTGACAAACTCCGTCTCTCCGGTGGCGGTCGGGCTGCTCGGGTCTCAACTTCCTCTTGGCTGAGCTTTGCTGCCCCGTGGTTTTCCAGGGATTCCTCCGTTCCCGGCTGTCAGATTTACGGGCATAAACACTTTCTCGTAGCGTTTTCTTCTTATTCTTGTAACAGCTCCAGGATCTCGTTTCTGATTTTGGCAACTTCTGTCTTTTCTCTTCCTGTCTCCATTCATTTTTTTTTGCTGTTTTTCAAGGGACCGGCCTCTAGTTTCAGTGACTCTCTCTCCTGTTTTCAATTTTGTTTATTCCCCTTGATCTCGACTCTTCCCTTCTTCCTCTGGTCTCCTGAGGTAGAGCCTCAATGCCCGGTGGGCGCCCCCTTCTCTAGCAGGGCACCCAGCGCTCCATGTTGCCCACGGCTCTGCCCTGTGCGCCCCACAAGGCGTGATGGCACGCCTCATCCCACTGGGCCCAGTGGCCACGGAAGTGGGCCATGTGACCTCTCGTGTCTCTCGCACACTGAGCTGAGGTTCCTGAGTCACTGTGACATGTGCCACCTTCTGTTTTCAGACCCCAGGGTGTTCCAGGTCATCCTGCATTTCCCCCCGGGAGGCGATGGGACCCTGTCATGACAAGGCACGAAGCCACGGTCTCGCAGAAACGGTACTCAGGTCCCTGTGCCCTGAGGGAGTAGCATTTCTACTCCCTGTTTTATAGTTTTGTTGCATTGTGCACGTCTTGTCTGTTCAGATCAGGATTTGGGGACCCACCCCTTGCCGTGGGTTCATCTCTGGATTCGTCCTGATTCTTCACACATGGCGCTGTCGTCGGTGCCCTAAGCAAAAGGTGACCTTGCACGTGGCAGGCGGCCCCTCATGCTTAGGCCCTTCCTGCAGGGCTCACCACCCCCTGCAGTTGGGGGGCTCGGGAGGGGACCATTGAGGGGAGCTCTTGTCTCTGCTTTTCGGACAGACAATTCCCTTCTCAGGGCGTCTCATGAGAGGAGTGTCGCAAAGCGTCTGCCAGCTGGGATGCCACAGACTTGAGGGTGGCCAGACTTTTAAAAAACCCGTTTGGAGCCAGGCATCGCATGAGCATCGCACACTTCCCTTATGCTGACCTGCAGCGGCAGACCCCTCCTGCCCATGACGCCCCCGGCTCCCCTGCACTGGCCCTTCTCCACAGACACACGCCGTGGTGGACAGACCTGCTCAATGAGGTCTGGGCCGATCCTTCCGAGGGAGGCCCTGCCCTGCCATCCGGAGGGAGGAGGAGGCCCCGAGGCGAGGCCCGGCTGAGGTCTGGGCTGCTGGAACGCCTTTCAGCCAGCCGTGGGCAGCGCGGGCCTCGTTGTGGCACAGGGCCCCTCGCGCCACAGGGCGCCTGCCAGCCGCACCGCAGCCTGTCACTCCCGGACGCTGGGGGCAGAGGAGGCAGAGACACAGCCGTCAGCCCATAAATATTTCCAGCCGCAGCCAACACGTCTTACTGGGCAATTTGCTTTTTAAAAAATCGCTCTCTAATTTTAAGTGAACAGCCCCTAATTAGAGTGATTTACAAGGTACCTGGGGACCGGGTGGTATTTGCACACAGCGGAGCCTGGCAGAGATGGATCCGCACCACGAGCTCAGGGGCGCATTCTGGCAGCCGCATGGCGCCGCACCGAGCGAGGACTCAGCCCTTCCGACCGTGGAGTGGGCAGGTGCGGCCAGTGGCGGCTGGTGGGTCGCAAACGCTTGGCTTTGCCTTGACTTGGGTTGAGATGAGAACATGGCTTTGGTCACACCTCCTTCTAGCCCACCCAAGGCCCAGGGCCCCCAGGGCCCCCAGTGCCCCGGGTACAGCCAGTGTCGCCATGTACCTGGCATTCTAGAGTGACCGTAGGCGCTTCCTGAATGCCAGACCTGTGGAATGATGTGTCTGGGACGGGCCTTGTGCTGGCTCATTCAGCTGTGCTGCTCCTCAAGATGGGGCTTCAGGGCTGGAAGCCACAAGGGACGTTTGATGCAAACAAACGTTTGGTGCAAACGAAGCCTGGTCAATGTCCGCAGCCCCAGGGGACCTGGGGAGGCACGCAGAGAATGACGTTCTTCGGACTGAGCTGGTGGAAGAGCACCTCCATCCTGGGGGCAGGGGTCCCGGGGAGGCCCGCGGTGCAGAGTGAAGGTCCCCGGTTTAGGGGCTGGTTGTCCCTCAGCTGCTGAGCCAGGAGAGTGCCGGGGCCTCCCTTGCCTCCCTCACCTCCCCCCTGCCCTGCGTTGGCTTCTCCCCCCGCCCCCCGACAGCTGCAGAGAATCAGCCCCTGTGACATTTAGGGGAAGAAATCCAGATTTGAGCAGAAGGCAGAAATGAAAGGATTTTCTTGGTAAAAGGTCAGAGTGGTTTCTCTTACTTTTGTTTAAAAATGGTTTGTGTTGAACTCTGACAAGGCTAAATGTAGGAGTGGACAAGGGAACAGGGTTGGCCGCTCAGGGAGGGGTGAGCACTCTCAGGAGGGAGCAGAGGCCCATCTGCACTGCAAACCAGTGCGGGGAGCACTGGGGGCCGCACCGGGCTCATGGGAGCACTGGCAGAGGGCAGGCTGAGCCCTCGTCGGCTCTGGGCTCTCAGAGGGAGCCCAGCTCCCTCTCACAGGCCAGTCCAGGCCTAGGACCCGAGGCATCCACACCAGGGAGCAGGCGTGGCGGGGGTGGTTCCCAGGGGAGAAGGCTTTCCTCATGAGAGCTGTCCAGGAAGGAGGGATCCTCTGTCATCCAGAGTGGGTACTCTCCAGACAGGGGGCAGCATGGTCCTCAGGGCAGGCAGTGGTCCCCAGCCCACCCCTGAGCTGCCCAGGTTCCGTGTGCAGAGTGGGAAGGAAGTTGTTCTTTTGGGGGTGCTTCCCCCCAGTGACCCTACTCAGCTCCTGACACCCCTTATGCCGCCCCACCGTTGCCACTCACCTTGCTGAACGGGGTTCAAGGGACACAGGGTTCTGTCTGGCAAACAGTCGCACCTTCCCTGGCAGTGCTCCCAGCCCACCCAGCAGGCAGGAGCCCCCAGACACCCCCCAGCCTGCTGCCACCAGGGGGCATTCCTGAGGGCTAGCACTGGCCCCAGGCTTTCCTACTCCCCAGGCTCAGCTCCCTGCCAGGTGGGGCTCACAGCAGAGCGGGCAGGGTGCTGTCCATGGTCAGGCAGCCTCCCCTGCTTCTGGGAGTCTCCCAGGCACTGGGAATCCCCTGCCTAAGTGCTCAGGCACCCTGAGGTCTCTGTCCACACTCCGGCCCAGAATCCCTGGCTGTCCTCTACCCTGTCCCCAGGAGCACCTGGTCTGGAGAGCTGGCCCTGTGGCCCAGGCCCAGCTCTGCCCAGACCTGCCCTGTGAGCTGGAGGGGGGCGGGGCCAGCTCTCGGGGCCTTGGTCTCCCCAGTTGCACATGAGGGGACGGCCAGCTCGTTTTGGGGAGCCCTGCCCTGGGACCCACACAGTGCTTGGAGCTGAGGCATTTGGAGGCTGGTCTCAGTCACCGTGGGATAGACTTGTCTTTTTCCACACCCTCCCCAGGCCCTGAAGCTGGAACCACACACACACATCTGTGTTCTCCGGGACTGCCCAGCCCCCCAGCCCCCCCACAGCCACTTCCTGAAGGCCAGCAGGACTCTAGACTGCTGCTCCCTCACTACGCAGATGGGGAAACTGAGCCCAGAGGGGTATTGTCAGCAAGGCCACCTGAGCGGGGTTACTATCCTAGCAGTGCTGCCTGTGGGAACCCCCTCTTCTGTGGCCAGTATGGTGTGATGGGGAAAAGATGGGACGTGAACTCTAGAGGCAGCCCCGCGCCCCACCCAGATGGCCAATGCCTGCCCTGGGCATGAGGTTACGGCACGGCCTACATCCCCTGGGCTGTTCATCTGAGGAACAGGAGGGGTTGTCGGCCCCCCCAGAGCGCCTCGCAGCCTTCCAGCACCGCTGGGGAACGTGCAGGCAGCTGTCCTCATGCGCCGGGGTCTGAGGACGGGGAGGGCTGGACGGGCCAACCGGGAGGAGCAGTCTTCTAGATCCCACACTGACCGCTGTCCTCCCTGTGTCCCGCCTCCCCTCGCAGGCCACAGGACCATCGGGCGTCAAGATGCAGCTGCTGGAGACGGCGTTCTCGAGCTCTGTGCAGGAGCTCATAGAGCTGCACCTGCTGCGGCAAGACAGCATCCCGGCCTTCCTCAGTGCCCTCACCCTCGACCTCTTCAGCCGCCAGACCGTGGCCTAGCCTGCGCCCAGCCCCCGGCGGCAGCCGGCCACTCGGTTCCACAGGGGGAGGCAGGCAGCCACGCCCCCGACGCCCCCAGTCCAGCTCCAGGCCACACGCTGGCCCTCCTCCCAGGAGCCCTGTGGGCATCCCCTGGAGCCGGCGGGGGGGGCCTGAGCTGCCAGCGGGACAGAAGGCTCCACCCTCCCCCTCCCCCAGTACGTGCGCTGTGGCGGGTCCAGGTGAGGCCTGGGGGCCGTGTGGTCTCCCCTCCCCAGTATGGGCTGCCGGCCGACGTCCCTGCTCCTCATGAAATAAATTTTGCTCTTTGGCCACCCCGCCTGTCTCACTGTGTGTGTCTGAGTGGACAGACTCGCTCTGCCAACCCTCTGTTTGGCCCCAAGGCAGACACTGGACACCAGAGGCCACAGCGCCTCCCGGACTCCAGACTCCGGCCACCTGCCTGCCATGTGGACGGGTCTGCGGCCTCAGATCCTGGCCAGGAAAGCGGCTCCAAGCACCCGCCCATGGAAGCCCGGTTGGGACTCGCCGGGCCTGTCATGGGGAGGGGGTCTTCTGAAACCCCAGGCCCCCATAAGAGAGGCCAGCCCTTCCATGGTCCCATCCTCGGTCTAGTGCTCTTGGGACAAGCAGTGTGCACACCTGGGCCCCCAGAGCTGAGTTTGCTGCAGGCCAGTCTTGGGCCCAGCGACAGGGGCTGCCTGCTTGGGAAGGGGACGACGCTGCAGGTGTGGGAGGGACTATGACCTCTGTGCTCATAGCTCCGGGCGTGAGAGGGGGCCCGCAGACTGGGGGCCTGGAGGCCTGAGGGGCCTGGGGTGGGGTCCGCCCCCTCCCCCGGCACAGGAGGCTGGGGGGACAGAGGACGGATCGCCTGGTGTGGGAGGCCAGAGCCCCACCTCATTGACATGCACAGCTCGGCACGCCAGGCCTGTCAGCAGTCATGGGGAAAATGAGTCCTGACGTCAGCCTCCCTGGTGTCTGCGTCAGCAGCGCCAGCCCGTGGCCGGGCAGCCTTACCACGGGCACACAATCATGTTGTGCACTGAGCCCGCTATCTGAGCCCAGCAGAGGCCGGGGGAGTAGCCTCAGCGCCCCAACACTGTCAAGCGGTGGGTTCCGGGGTCCCTGGCAGCAGGGGATGGGGCCGGACTAGGTCCACCTGCTCCCTGGAGCCCAGGGGGCACGTGCCCTGCATGTCCCCTCTAGGTGCACACCCTGACCCCCAACCCTGGCCCCCGGCCCCCCCATCCCCAATCCCCCATGCGCGGCAAAGCTGAAGGAAACCGGGGCCGTTCAGCTCTGGAGCTTGGACCATGGACGTGGGCCTCAGAGACAAGGCCTGCCCCACAGCCACCAAGGTCAGCTGCAAGTCCACTAGGCTCTCCTGCTAGCACCCCGAGCCTCCTGGCTCCTTTGATCACAGTACGGCCGCGGGGGACCTTGGCTCTTCCACTCCGCAGATGAGAGAACGGGCCTGGTGTGGTCAAGGGGCTTCCAGGCCATGAGCCAGTTGGAATGGGGACTCTGGCCCAGTGTGGGGGACTTTCTGCCCTGCACAGCCCGGGGTGACCTCTGTGGCCCTGGCACCACGTGCTGCGAGCCCCCAGCGTGCTCACGTCCGCCTCACAGACGACACTCAGAACCCCGCTCCCCAAGCAGGAGCCAGCGGCACCTCCGGACCAGCTCCTTGCGGGGCATGGGGAGGAGGCTCCTGGTGGTCCCGGCTTCAGAGTGGACTTGTCCCCTCAGATCTTCGTGAGCAGCCGCTGTGTGCGAGGCTCTGTTCTAGGCACCGGAGACATGCCAGCCCGAGCCAAGCCCCGGGTCTCATCCTGCCCACCAGCGGCCTTCAGGGAGGCGTGGGTGCCCTTCTGCGCCAGCAAATCTGTACGTACCGGCACCATCCCTGTGGTGGGAGGGGGCCGGTGCTCACTGAGATGGCTTAGGAGGGGGCTCCAGCTGGGCCCTGGCAGCAGCCGGAACCTCAAGGGACAGGCTGGAGAGATAGGACAGAAGCTCTTCACCTCTGCCCAGCAGGCGGTCAAGGGAGTGGTGAGCACCAAGGCCCAGGGGCCCCGTGGGATGGCCCCCAAGTGGGTACTATTGGTTACAACACCAACCTGGGCAAGAGAGGAATGTTCTGGGAGGATTTTCATCAGGGCTGAGGAGTTGGCTGCGTTGTGCCACAGTCCCTCCTCCCACTGGTGGACACATGGTCCCACCTGACATGCCACGAGGCAGCAGCCCCCGGCTGCAGGACTCCACTGCCATCTCTGTCCAGGATCCCTAACCCATCCCCGAGGCTCTTGTCACCTCTCCAGTTAGGGTGCCCGCTAGGTCTCGGCTTGGTGGAGCCTTGGCTGTCCCTCTACCATCCCTGCAGGGTGGGCACCAGGCACATTTTGGCTTGGGTCCAGATGCCCAGACATGGGCCTCATCCCTGCAACGGCCCCTAACTTCTTCCCTCCACAGAAAGAGGGTCTCCAAGGCCCCTTCCAGCTGCAGAGCCCACTGGGGCCCAGCCTGCCCGGCCAGCGGCAACACAGGGCTGGCCGGCAGTGGACGGTCACTGTGCTCGACGGCAGGGTTTTCCTTTCCAAAAGAAGCAGGCAGGAGCAGGTGAGGCCTGCCCTCCCGGGTGTGATGAGGAGCACACTTCCGGCTGACACCCCCAGCCCCGGGCTGGCTCGGGCACCTGCTACTGGAGTTGGTCCAGGCCCCGTGGAGCCGCCCACCCGGGGAGCCGGGGAGGCACGGACAGCTCACGGTGTGGTCCCAGCCAGGTCCCAGCCGCCAGGCCATGAAAGTTCTGGCTCTTTCTGGCAGATCCCCACTTCTGCCAACTCATTAGTGGGCACCCGACGCTAAATGGTTCTTAAGCCGCTAATGACTAATTTTAAGGGATTAGTGCCACAGCGATAAACTTTAATTGGCAGGATGTAACAGGATTTGAGAGCGACTGGGCCCCTTCCAGCTTCTTGGAGGCTCCAGGGAGGACAGCGCCGCCTGCTGGGGCCTCTGCAGGACCCCCACCCCCGACTGGCACCCAGCCTCCCTCGGCCATGGCGTGGGGACCACACCAGCAGCCCTGGGAGCTGTTAGAGGTGCAGGTTCTCTGGGCCTGCCTGGACCAACTCGGTGGGAATCCACATTTGACCAGAGGCTGCAAAGCCTGGAAACCTCCTAATTCACAAAGCTCCCTCCCACCTGGGAGTTCTTCCCCACCCCACCGCAACGCTGGGTCCAAAAAGGGCAGGGACCTGTCCTGGGTCACATGCCCAGCCCTCCCATCCATGTTCTGCAAGACCCCAGCTCCTGGGTCCGCCTTGGCCCATTTCCCTCATGGTTAAACGTCACCAGGACGCCTGGGCCAAGCAAGATCCAGGCATGTGGACGTGGGGGACTGTGTGTCCGTGCCCGCCTGTATGTGTGTGCCTTTGCATGTATGTGGTCATGTGCTGTGTGTGCCATGTATATGCACACGCTCACATGTGCATGGCTCTGCCGAACCTCCTCCCGTCCTGCTCCAGACCAGAGAGGGGCAGAGCTTTGCCCAAAGTCACACAGCACGAGGACTGGTGATGGAGCACGGGTCCGAGCGCAGCTGCCACACTCATCTTGTTGAATGGATTTTCAATGCACACAGAGCTGCCCTTCAGCCCGGCCAAGCCCTTCAGATCCATGCACGGATGGCACACCTAACGTGCGGACACAGGGAAGTAGGCTGGATCGGCGGGGCGGGTGGGGTTGGCACAGTAGCCGTGGCTTCTGAAGCTTCCTTGTTCTCAGGGACTCGTCTTGGAGGTTTTCTGTGGAAGCATCTACTGATGCATTTCACTGGGGCTACGCCGTTGTTCTTCCTAAAACACTTAGGAGGTTTTATTGAAAACAATAATGTACAAAAACACCCGAGTCTCATTTTAAAGTAAAATTGACAGCATTTCTCAGAACTGTCATAGTTCTGAGCCATTTGGGTCATTCTGTTAAAAAACGAACAAAAGCCAAAACAAGACAAACAAAAGAGGAACTAAGTCCCAGACTGAAATTAACAAGTATGTCTTGCTCATAAACCTTCCTCTTGGGCTTCTGGTCCCAGCCCCACGCTTGGCTCCAGATTCCCCAAATGTACCTTTTGGAGAATGAGCGGTGGTTTGGGGGTGGTTTCTAACTGTCACTCTTTCTGAGACCCGGACTCCTCAGACCCGCTGGTCCCATCACGTCTTGCCATCCCCACGTCTCGCCTAACCCACCCCCGTGAGGGGTTGAGTTGTGTTCCCCAAATTCAATCCCCAGGACCTTGGAACGTGATGTATTGGGAGATGGGGGTCTGCGAAGAGGAGGTTAAGGTGAAGTGAGGTCATGCGGTCACAATGATTCCAAAATGTCACTTCAATGTGTAATCCTCATGAATAATTATGGAGACGTTCGTGTTACAGTACACTACATCTGGGCAACCCAGTGTCATCTTTTGTGCCCATTGCCTGCCTCCATAGGGACAGGACCGGGTCTCGCACCACGGGCCCCTCCAGGCTCCCTGTGCTCATGACATGGGTCAGACTGTCTATGTCTTTAATTAATAAGACAAGGGGCTGTCCCAGCAGGTCACCCTGGAGTTCATGGGGACTCAGCAGAGCCAGGAAGCGGTGAGCGTCATCCCCCACAGACAGGGGCCCTGGGCTCCTGGCAGTGTGGCTCAAGGCAGGTCCAGTCCCTCTAGGACCCTCCTCCCCCGGAGCCCAGCTGCCATATGGTGGCCTGGAGGACTCCCAGCCTCCTCCCCACCGTGAGCCTCAGTCTCCACATCCAGAAAATAGACTGACAGCTGGGGGCCCGCCCAGAGGGCGCCCAGAGCCACTGGGACCTGCCCCCTCCACCTGCTGGGGCTCCCTGTGTGGTCTCGTTAGTATAACACCGTAATTAGCTCAATTACCAACAGCCTTCATGACTTTTTTCTTTTTTTTTTTTAACTTAAAATGGAAATTAAATTTTGCACCAGGTTTACAGGCTGTTAACGGAATTCACTAATCAAACCCCAACACCAAGTCCTTGAAAATGAGAATTTAAAAAGGTCTGCATTTGCATATTCATGTTTTTAATAGGGTTCAGAAGGTATATTTGCAACTGATGAAAAGGATTAATTAAACCTGATTTGCATTGGTGGCGCATCTTAACTGCTTCGGGGCTGGCCTGTGTGTGACTGGCCTGGCCTGGGGGTCCAGGTCCCCACTGCCGGCTGCTGCGTAATGAGCCAGGCTCGGGGAGCAGGACCCTTGCACCCACATACCTGGCTGGAGGCAGCGGTGGTGTTTCCTGAATAAGAAACAAACCTGTCTGGGAATATTTTGTTCTGATTCACGCCGGTTGTTGGAAGACATTTGGAAAGTCTAGGAAAGTCTCAGGAAGAAGAGAACATTCTTGTCACTCCACCACCTAGAAACTGTCACCGTGCCTTCGGATGGCACATCTGCAGACCGTTCCCCTTGAGTGTGTGTGCACACGTGTGTGGCAAAGCTGCATCTGCAGAACCCCAGCCACAGGGCGATCCCGAGGAGGAAGAGGGTCCCTCACCTCCTGGGGATGCTACTTGCCCAGGACAAGGAGGCGCCATGGGTCCGCGGGCGGTGTGAGCACTACTTGGAGCGGGAGCACCACCCAGGTTCCCACAGCTGGTGGCAGGCGGCGGCCCCCGATAGGGATGGACCAGCGCCCCCCCCCCCCCCGCCCTGGCAGGCTTCACTGGGATGGACACAGGGAAGACGTGGGTTCGAGAAGAACCCAGATCGCGCTGGCGAGGCCGGTGGAGGGCATGTCCTCTCCGTGTTTCTGGAAAGTCCCCGCACCCATGGAAAGGCATGAGAACAGCAGAGAAGTGGCACCACGGGCAGCTGGTGGGCTTTTCTCACACTCAGAGACACCCTGCCAATGGGACCACGCTCCTGGCGGGGCACAGCCTTTTCACAAAAGCACACAATCACGTTCCCATATCTCTGTGCTGGCGGGGCCTCGGGCCAGTGGTGGTGTCCTCACCGAGGCCAGAGAGAGCTCTTCAGAGTCCCCTTTGTCTCGTCTGGACATGGTCCTGTGGAGCCAGAGCCCCACTGCCTGGTCACTACCATCACCACCTCCTGGAGGGTCTCCAGTCACGCTGGGGGTCATGCCCTCAGCACGAGAATTTGGGGGAGACAAAGACACTCTGCCCTTAGCACGTAGGTTGGTCCTGGTTGTGAAGGCAGTTACAGCAATTGAAACAAATCTGATATATTTAGCTTGCGATTTTAATTAAACATTTAGAAGCATTTGATTAAAGTTTATAATCAATATCTAAATATCTCGGAAATTTTATTGGTTAATTTTTCTAGTTGGGATTCATTCATTGTGCAAGTGTTTAAATATTTAGGGAAATATGGTTAATAGATGCATCAGATAAGCAGTATCAGACAGCATGCAGAGAGCAGAGACACTCGTCTCCCCTAGAGATAGCAATCCCGCTAGAAGGGGAGTAGATTCGCGTGACAGCTCATCTGGGCGGCGACCACCTGGGCAGAGGCCCAGGGCGGAGCTTGCTTCTCAGTCACAGTGCCCATCCCCTGTGTCTTCATCCCCAGCCCCGGGTTCAAGAGGGGACATGATGTCACACAGGTCATTGCGTGGGACGCGGTGTCCCTCTGAGCATGGCCTCTGACCACACTGGGCCCAGCAAGGGCTCCCGGGGCTGTGTTTCTAACCTGTGACTATGACTCAGGACAAAGTCTAGGGATGGGAGGCCAGGGAAGGCGCATTGGGCAGGGTCTGAGCGAGGGGAAAGAGGACAGGTGGGCAGAGGGACCCCTGACCCCACTTCCCAGCTGAAGGAACCCACAGGTGAGCGTCAGAGGAATCTCCAGGGCATCCGGGCTGGAACGGGGACTCCCTGCAGAGGAAACAGGTGGGCGGCAGGTGTCCACCCTTCAAACCGGGACTCTGAATGGCAGCGCGGCCTGACACGGACAGATGGGAGATGCGGTCCCCACGTCGGAGCGGGTGCACTTGGCGGAGAAGGAAGGGGAAGGCCGCACCTGCTCAAGGCTCTTCCTCGAAGACGCAGTCCAGCCAGCAGAAGGCGCGAGGACACCGAGAGCTCTAGGATGGCAAGCCCTGGTGCAAGGCACTAAGGCGGTATGAGTGAGCGCAGCTGTTGTTGGAAGCCCGTCCCGCGAGCAGAAGAAAGCATGAATCACTGATTGGGCCCGGGGCCCGGGGTTGTTCGTGACGCTTGGGCGTAAGAAAAGCCCTGCTTCTGTTCTTCATTAATTCAGTCGTGTCCTAGGGGACCCGTTGGGTGAGACGGTGTCATCTGGGGTGCACCGTGGGCCGCGATGGGACCCTCCCAACGCCGCCACGTGGAGCTGGAGGGCCTCCAGGTTCGTGACCACACCTCTGCCCCCAGCTCCCCACGGCCCTGAGCGGGGCGCCCCCGACCTCCTGCTGGGGTCACACACACGGGAAACAGCACATGGCTCAGCTTGCTCTCACGCTCGCGGCATGGGACCCACCCGTGTGATGCCTCTAAGGTCTGCCCAAACCCTCCGAGCCCTGTGCTTGCGCCCTTCCACCTCTGGGCCGGACTCCCCCATGGGGACGCTCTGGGCTCGCGTGTGTCCCTTCACCTGCCACGTGGACGTGGGCCCAGGATGACCCAGAGTGAGTCTCCTTGGGCTCAGGACTGACCATTTCCTTAGGGTTTAATGAGGAACAGAATGCCAGATTCCGGGAGAGAAAGCCCTGTTATTCCCCAGGGCGCCACCCCCCCACCCTCGCCTTCCCCTCGGACCCCGAGCTGCGTCCAAGGCCTCACAGCAACCCAGGCCCCCGAGGGGCGAGCCGGCAGCTCACTGGGCCCCACACACCCTCTGGGAGATGCTCTTCCCTCCGATGTGCCACTCGTGTGCGGGCTGCGTGCCTCCACGTGGCCTTTCTGTGGCTCTGGACGCGCTCCGCCCCGCCCCCTCATGGGGGGATCCGCCGACATGGCTCCTCCCACTATACGACACGCTTTTCTCCTCTTTATGTCCTTTTTCAATGAACAGAGTTCTCGATGTTAATGCAGTTCCCTGTACGAGTCTCTCCTGCGCCCGGCCGGCCCCGCGTCTCTCCCGGACTAGGGGAGGTGGCAAAGACGAGCCCGCACTGTCTTCTACCACTGACTTTTATTTATGGCGAGAGACAGAAATCCAATTTCATTTTTTCCACACGAATAACTAATTGTCTCCGCAGCGTTTGCCACGGGGCATCCTCTTCCCCGAGTGGCCCTCCTCCGCCCACGCCCTCATAAATCAGGCTCCTGCCAGCGGGCAGGTCTGCGTCGGGCTCTGCTCCTCCCCAGCAGCCGCGATGTCCCCACAGAGCCGTCTCAGTTACAGGCGACCCGCCCCACGAGGACAGCGGCCCTGGGACGTCAGGGGAGGCTTCCGGCTTCTTGTGATGACTCGGGGGTGGTATGTCAAAGAGACCGTGCATACGGCCTCAGGGTGACGACCGTGGGCCGTGGGCAGCTGGAGCCTTTGCCCAGGGTGAAGACCTCCCGGTCCATCCCCATTTTCCCAAGCGTTTCCATGGTATAAATTCTTACTGAAGCTTAAAAATACGAGTAAAATGCACACATCATAAGGGACCCCCAGCACAAAACATCCTGGGAGCCCGACCCTTGCAGAAGGTGGGCCGCTCCTGGACTTTCTATAAACAAAGTTCCACGGTGTGAGCTCGCCCGTGTCTGGCTCCTTCACCTCAATGTCGTGCCCGGGCCCGCCAACCACGATCCCCCGAGCACTTTCATTCCCCCGAGCTTCTTGTTACAGAAAAACATCTAGCAGAGACGGAGGAATTGGACAGGAAACACAAACACGCATCCCCTCGCATGAATGCTTTATCACGTGTCCGTCCGTCCCTCTTACTAACGCATCTCAAAGGAATCCCGGGCAGCTTCGCATCTGGGAGGCCGACTGGAATTCCCCCCGGATGCTGGGGTTTGGTTTCCCTCGGAGCAAAACGAACACACGAGATGGAAAAGCCTTCAGCGACAAATCAGTACCCGTGCGCTACCCAAGCCCCAACAGTGCTCAGGACATTCCAGAAAGCTCCCTCGTCCCCTTCCAAATCAGTGCTCACATCTTCCTGCAAGCAGCCCTCGCCCTTCTGTTTCCACCAGCTTCGTCGCGATGTGCCACGGTGGCGGGAGCTGATGGTGTCGCTGGGATGACGCCACCTGCGGAAGTGGAGGGATCGCGACCTCCGGACACTTACCCCGTCCCTCACCTGGTGGCAGCGGGAAGATGCCAGCCAGGCTCGCCCCGTGAGATCGTGAGGAACCTGCCGGCCAGCACCATCTTTCCAACGGCACCTGCTCCCTTGGTGTCCTGGGTCACCCTCGCTGATTCCCAGTGTTCCAGCAATTTTGTTACTATCGCATTTGTCCCCATGGCCAGTGGCCCGTGGCTGATTCATGCTCGGCTCAGATGGTGGTTGGCATTTCCTAGCTGAAAGTATATACATTGTGTTTTTTTTATTTTTTTTAAAGATTTTATTTATTTATTTGACAGAGAGAGAGACCACAAGTAGGCAGAGAGGCAGGCAGAGAGAGAGGGGAGGAAGCAGGCTCCCCGCTGAGCAGAGAGCCCGATGTGGGGCTCGATCCCAGGACCCTGAGATCATGACCCGAGCCGAAGGCAAAGGCTTAACCCTCTGAGCCACCCAGGCGCCCCTACATTGCGTTTTTAAGACATACTGTCCTTGTGCCTGGCTAGAGGCCGTGTCTTGGAGCCCAGAGCACTGCCTGGGCTCCCGTTAGCGGTAGTGTCTGTGGCGCTGTGGGGGCCGGCGCCGAGGCTGTGGCGTCCCCGGGTGCGCCCACTGTCACTACCGCAAAGAACCCCGCCGTAGGGGCAAGCAGTGGCTCGTCCATTCTCTCGTGGGCAGGAGCTGGGGAGGTTTCTCATGCTGCCTTTCGAGGTTGGGACCCCGCACAGACCTCGGGTCCCCGCCTTCGGGCGAGGGTTCCGGGTGTTTCCACGGGGGCGTGCCTGGCACCACCAAGTCCAGGGAACCTGTATTCAGCCTCAGTTAGTGTCCCCAACTGCAGCCAGAAGGGTCCGGCCACCCCCACTCCGCAGACAAGAAGCGTCCTGGGGTCTCCACGTCCTGGTGACGCGTGGCATCCGTCCTCCTCCTCAGCCACCCCCCTGAGCAGTATCTCCCTGAGATTTTAATTTGTGTTTTCCCTCCCCGTAAGGAGGCTGATGGTCTTCAACTGTGCTGGTCACATGCAGCCTCTTAGCCAGTGTGTCTGCAAACCCCTCCCCACACCGGGCCCCCCCCACCCCACCCCCAGGGCCAGGTGGGCTCCATCTACCTGCGAACCCCTCCCCCCCAGGCCAGGTGGGCTCTGGCTAACAGCTGGTCCCAGGCAGGCGTGTTGGGACGGGATTTGGCTGATCTGGTGGGACCCCTTCCCTCTGCTGGCAGGAAGCAGGAAGTAGGAGGCAGGAAGCAGGAAGCGGCCTTTCTCCCATACTTAAGGGGAGAACCAGGTAGGACTCATGGAGATGAGGCTCTCACGGGACTGCGGTCCCCAGAACGGGCCCCCAAGCCTCACCACGCCACCTCTGCCGTCAGCCCCTCGCGCCCAGGTGTCCGCCCACAAGCTGAGGACCTGCGCACGCCCCGGTCAGTTGTGATTCTCTGTCTCCCATGGGGACCTCGCTTCTTGGCCGGATCTGCGCGTTGCTGGTGCTGTTTGCTCAGCTCGGTGTTTGCTGCAAGGACGGGGTGGGGACGCGGAGACCCCGTGCGTGTGTGGCCAGACGTCAAGAGGGGTTCTGCCTGTTTTTAAATTGGGTTATTGCCCTTTCCCTTACCGATGTGGGGACTCCTCCACACGATCTGGGACGTACACATTTTGTCAGACGTCCGTCCGCGTTCCAGATTGCGGGCTTGCCTGTGGGTTTTCAAACTTCTGGACGAGCACAAGTTTCTCGTTGTAGTTAAGCCCAGTCCGTCCCTCTGTGAGGGCCCGTGGATTCACGTGGTACTGGAGACCGTTCACGGCCTCCTGATTTGCAGACATTGTAGGCTTCCTCCTAGAAGCAGGACGTTATGAGTGCTCATGCTGGGCTGTGGGGTCCATCTCAGACCGAGTTCACAGCCGGTGAGAGGGGAAGGCGCCCTCTTCCCCTGGGAACATCCAGTCGTTTTAGACCCACAGATGCAAGTGACCCCCTCCCCCCGCCCCGGATTCCGAGCGCTCAGGTCATGGCACCTTATGGGAGGGCTTGTTCCTGGGCTTTGTTTTTGTCCCATGGCTCGTGACTTCTCCCTCCCTGGACTTCTTCCCTCCCTGCTGTTTTGAGTCCCGAAGTCAGGTGTTCCTGAGCTTGCACAAACTCATGGTCCTGGTGGTTTGTAGATCCTTTTGCGTTCACGGTGCACGCCAGTCGTGTCTGCAGATAAAGACGGTTTACTTGCTCAAATGCAGTCTTTCTTCCTTTTCCTTCTCTAGTCCATCAGGTGGGATGAACGGCTCCGTGCTCCTCAGGGGCGCAGACGCTGGTGTCCCCTTCTGTTTGCAAAGGGGGCAGGTGTGCAGTCTCCCAGCACGGACGCTCCACTGTAGCTTGAAGCCTTGTTAGACTCCAGCCCCGTCCAACCTGTGATTCTCCGAGTATTTATTACGAACACCTGTGGCTCCTCTGCACCTGGTGAGGTCCTCCTACGGCTTCTCTCCATTGTGGATGCGGCAAATTCCACTGGGGTTTTCTTGTTGTTTTTAATGTTGAACCAACGTTTCATTCCTGGAACCAGCCCTACTGGTCACAATGCCCCATCCTGGCCAGACGTTTCTGGATTCAACTTGCTACTTTTCAAAAAGGGGGTTGGGTCTGTGTGACCGAGGCACATTCTGAAAATCTCATTTCTCGTAGGTCTTTAGCAGATGTTGGTGTTGTCGGTGTGCTAGCCTCCTGCGCCACGTGCGGTCGCCCCTCTGATCGCCGTGTGCAAGGGATGTGCCGGGACTGGAGGCTCGCGCCTCACTAGACGCAGGGCTGCTCTCTGAGCGGGTTCTGGTGGTTTGCACCGCTCGTGGACCACGGTCCCCGGGGTTGCAGGAGGCAGGGGCTCGTGGCAAACAGTCCCGCGGACCTTCTCTTGCGGTGAGACCGGTGATGTTTGATTCCCCTTCCTCATCCATGAGCTAAAGATGTGTTCATTCGACGGAGCTTTTCAAAGAACCAGGTTTGGTTTTGCTGATTTTTCTGTGGTTGCTTTTTACACCCTGCTCAGCCCCGCTGTTTGGATGAGCTCTGTCCTGTGGCTTTGGGTTTATTCAGTCTCTTTTCTTGAGTTTTGATCCAGATCTAATCAGAGAGAAACCACACGGCGTTTAAGCGGGGTGGGCAGGAGGTGTGCACCGAGGCGGGATGACCCGGAGGGCACCCTGGGGCTCAGGGTGCAAATCCAGGCCGGGAGGCGTGGGGGTGCTCCGCTGGGCAGGGAGGGGTGGACGGCAAGCGAGGGTGCCCACAAACACGGTCCGGTCTGGGCAGAACTGGAGAGGCTCCGTGGGCAGCAGCCTAACCCACCTCTACCCCCTGGGCTTCCTCTCTGAATCCCCCCTAGGCCCCCTCGGCTGCCCCCACCTGTATTGCTGTCTGGAAACTTCCAGGCACCGAGCTGGGGACACGGCGGGACTCCGTCCAGGAAGCAAACACAAGAAAAGTTGGAGGAACTCTGAGTGCCATAGTTACCAGGATTTACTTAAGACCCAAATATGTACCAACTGTTTCTCATTCAATCAGAGAACATACCTTTTAAGTCCTGTATAACCTTTAGGAAGATTGACAGTATATCAAAACACAACAACAAAAATCAATATTTATGATACCACATCCCCAAACGGCGATGCAACATAACTTGTAATTAATAAGCATTTTATGACTAGACTCCTAAAATATTCTCCTAAACCAGTCCAGTCGAAAAGGAAATAAAGCACCCCTTAAACTCTGTAAGGATAGAGAGAATGTCAGGTATTGAGAACGGGGGATTCCGCCAGAACACCAGAGGGAAACAGGACCCCACATTCCCATCATCTAATGAGAAATAATGAAAGCCAAGAACTCAGACATCAAACACACCTAAAAGGAAACTAGGGAGAAGAAATAAATGAAACATGGAATTCATTAAAAAACCACATTATTAGTGGGCTCTGTAGATGCTAAGGCTGGCTCCCGGAAGCCCGTATTAGTCAGCTACCTGGATGATTCTCGGGGTGTCCTGTTGGCACCCCACTTCTGAGGCAGTGAGGGCGACTTCACTGAAACCTGCTGCTGTGCCCACCCCTGTGTGCGGTATGCTTGAGGGAGCGCCGTCCTGGGAGGACTTGGGGGACGTCACCTGAGAACCTGGGACCATACCCCAAAGTTTGAATCAGAAACTCTGGGGGGACCCAGCAAGCTCCTCTCACAAGTGCCCTGGGAGAGTCTGCTATGAGCCAAAGTCGGAGAAGTGCAGGACCCAAGGTCCTGGGGTTGTTCCCCCCTACACCTCCCCCCCTCCCAGTATCTTAGGTAGACCCCTGCCAGGGAGAGACAAGGACTGGGAGTCTGAATGACAAGGGGAACCTGAGGCCTGAGGCCAGGAGCTGGGGGAGGGTCTCAGCTGCAGTGCCCAACGGCAAAGCTGGCTACTGGCTATTCTGTGCCCTGGGTGGGGGGGTGGGCTGCCAGCTCCCCACCCACCCCTGGGATGCAGGTGGGCGGGGCCAGAGACCCCAGCCTCACACCAGTACTCGGACCTGCTGCACCCTCACCAAACAGTGAAGGAGAAAACACCCCCATTCTTAGGAGGAAATGGTCTCACCTTGAGTCCGGAGGAAAGTCTGGGTGTTTTAAAAATTCCTTTGGGAATTTGTGGCACTGGTCAGTGCTGATACAGGTTTCCTCACTGAATTTTATGCTCTTTGCATGACCCCGAAAAGGGCAAGGTAAGAATTCTAATTGGAAGTGATCCCGTAGTGTGCTGGGTGTCTGCCCAAAGCAAACACACATTTCTCAGCCCAGATCTCAGAGAATTTCCAGGGTCAAGGTTGAGCAAAATTATTTACAGATTTATGTAAAACACACATACATAGGAAATGTTTTCGTAAATCACAAAACCTACAAGAAAGCAAGGCAATACGCAGATGATCTCCCCAGATAATGAACAAGGTAAAGACTGGGCTTTGGACTTTGCAAAAGCAGGGTGTAAAACAAACATGTTTAAAGACGCAAAGTGAGAGAATATAAAACCTGGGTAAGAAAGGAACAAAATAGGACCAATACACACACGCAGAACATTTTAACTCCTTAGAAAGATTAAACCACAAATGCAGCTGAGGGGAGCTGAGACAGCTGGCGGAGGGGGAAGGAGCCTGGAGAAGACACCAGCATGCAGGGCAGGGGCAAGGCGGACAGGCAAGGGCAGCTGCAGAAAGAGGAGCCCCCCCGCCCCCCTCCCCGGCAGTGGACCGAGGCTGGGTGTCAGGTCGGTGCCCCAGACAGAGAAGCCCAGGGCAGTGGGGAGGCGCCTCTGAAGGGGTTGTGGATGAGAGTGTCCCAGAGCCCAGGACAGATGGCCGTTTCCAGAAGGAGGAGGTGGGACCCCCGGACGGTGTCTTCAGAGCCGTGCAGGATGGGGCCCCAGCTGCCCATGCGCCCTGGGGGACAGACGGGGGCCACTTCCTGGGAGCTGCGCAGCAACACAGAGAAGCCAAAGGGTGCCAGGCTCCAAGCTCAGAGGGAATGTAACTGTTACAAAACACAGTGGAATTGGACGCCCAACAAAACTGTCCTTCAAACGTGCAGCAGACACATGATTCTGGGAGGGCTGGAGGCTGGAGGACTGGTGGGAGAGGAAGGCAGTCTCTACACGGAGGTCTGGAGGTCCGCGTCAACACGTGCCGGTCCGCCGGGCCTGTGGCTGTGGGACACAGGCAACACGCCACTGCAGCGACATCCGTCGTGAGGGCAGGAAACCCGGAACAACCAGTCGGACGCAGCCACAGGGAGGGCATGAGAGCCCGGGGGCTGTGAAGCATCCCGAAGTTCTCAAATGGTATCTGGGGACAGGGGAAGTATTGGTTAATTTTATGTTCTGTTGGATCAGGTGTTCATTTCTAAGAATAACCAAAAAAAGACACATTTGATGGGTAAACTAATGGAGGAGGGAAAGAAGGAAATGAGGAAGGAGGGTAGGTAGGAAGGAAAGGCGAGGAGAGGAGGAAGGAGGGAAAGGGAAGGGAGGAGGGTAGGAAGGAAAGATGGAGAGGAAGGAGAGGAAGGAAGGAGGGAAGGAAGAGGGGGAAAAGCCTCTGAATCAGAGTGAAAAGACAGAATCTGCAGACAAGCGTGACAAGGACAAAGCGTGAAGTGAGAGAAAACGGCAGAAATGCGCCCGAATGTCCAGCAGAAACATCGTGTTCCGAGCAGAGCACACAGGTGAGCTAGACCACGCGCTCCCGCACCGGACGCTTAGGGGAGACCCGCCAAAGACTTCACTCCAGCGACAGACTGAAAGTAAAAAGGAGACAAACGTTGTAATCAAGATGCAGAAAGCTTTGCCAGGAACAGGAAGAGTTAAGTTTCCATTTCAGGAAGTACAGAGTAACTCGGATCTTGCTCCAGAGCGAGGCACAGACCCCCACGCAGGTGACATCCGAGCCCCTTTGTCCACAACAGAACAGACCCATACACGTGGGGAAAGCTTTCAAGGATTTGGGTGACGGAAGCAACGTACTTGATCTGGGAGGGGCTTGGGGTGCTCCCCTCGAAGTGATGGGTCATGCTCTGCTGGTGGTTATGGGGCGCCCCGCGGGGGGGGACCAAGCGTTTGTCCTAAATCCGATCTCCATGGGCAGGGGGGCCAGCGGTGTAGACAAGGTGCTCTCTGATCCCAGCACAAACAGACTTGGGATCCGTAACAACGAAAGACACCCCAAAGCCCCAAAACCTCAATCTGGGAACTTAAACATATACTTCTAGTGACTCACGTGTAAGAAATTTTAAAAAATACTTATGACTCGGGTCGCCTGGGTGGGGTACTCAGTCAGACTCTTGATTTCGGCTCAGGGGTGTGGATGGTTCCTTGAGAGTCACTCCCTCTGCTCCTCCCCCGCTCACACTCTCCTTAACAAAGAATCTAAAAAAAAAAATTTACGCTTAAATAACAATGAAAATACCATTAAAAAAAGATAATGAAATACCATATGGTGTCTGGAGGGTAATTTATAATCATAAATGGATATGTGGGGATAAAAAAAGAACTAAAGGGGCCCGTGGGTGGCTCAGTGGGTTAAGCCACTGCCTTCAGCTCAGGTCATGATCTTGGGGTCCTGGGATCGAGCCCCACATCGGGCTCTCTGCTCAGCGGGGAGCCTGCCTCTCCCTCTCTCTCTTCCTGCCTCTCTGCCTGCTTGTGATCTCTGTCAAATAAATAAATAAAATCTTAAAAATTAAAAAACAACTAAAAATGCGTTAAATATCTAACTTAAAAAGTTAGCAACAACACAGAACACGGAGGGAGAAACCGAAAGCTAAAACCAGAAATGAATGAACTGGCCGGTGAAGGTGCGAGGCAGGGGACGGGCAGACGTAAAGTTGGATTTTTGAGAGGACGAAGGGGGTTGGTGGACATCAAGCAAGACCGATCAATTTTCTAATAGAAAGCAGCGATAAGAGTATTAGGATTGGAAAAGCAGACGCAGCTGCAGGTGACGGGATAGATTTGAAAGTTAATGAGGGAGTTCTGCCGGGACTGCGAACACATCCACGAAACAGGCTCCCAGAAAAACACAGAGGCCCAGCCTGAGCAGAGCGGTAACCACAACGAAAACTTCCTGGGGGATCTAGAAATCTTCCCATAACAGGAAAACCAAGGCTCAGCCCTTTTTACGGGCAGGTTCTAGCGAGGCTTATTCAAGGCCGAAGGCTCTTATTCAGAGTCTTCTGGAAAAGAGAACAAAAGGGAACATGCCCGAGCTATTTCTGTGACGATTAGAAAATCTTCATGGCCAACCCCAGGAGGACGGCAAGAAGAAGGATGGACGCGTGGGCAGCCTCCAGTAAACACAAACGCAAAATCCCGGAGGTGTTTTTTATAGCCGACCCCCTCAGACACATTAAACATCCACATAACATGTCGTTACCCCTTTTGTTTGTCCCCAGGGCTGGGAGGGTGCTTCACCACGGACGCACTTGTGCATTTCTCCCTGGTAACAGAGCAAAGGATGAAAATCTTTGGTCATCTCAACAGATCCCAACAGGTAAAAGAAAGAGTCCCATCCGTCAAGGCCCGGCACCGCCACACGGCGGTGACTCACAGGGAGCACATATGAGATGTTTGTGGGACTTGGACAGACCCACCTTTGAACTTGCAGGCAAGACCAAAGGGTCCGGAAAAGCCAGAGCCTTGGCCTCCCCATTACCAGGACATGGGATGAGCCGCTGGTAAGGGACTGGCACGGGAGCGATCCCGTTCTCGATGACAAGACAGGATGGTCAGCCGAGCAGAGATGCATCTGTGTAGGCGTGGCACGGGGCAAAGGGGGTTCTGGAAATCAGTGGGGAAAATGGCTTCTGGAGGCATGGCCTGATTCTGTGTGTGACCAGCGTTAGTCCTGCCTCATGCCCGAGCTGTTCCACAGACGCCCGGGGCCGGGGCTACCACCCAAATCCCAAACTGAGCTTGTAGCAGCCCGCGCACCAGGTAGACCCAACTTTGGAAACTGTGTGGTATTGGAACCGCCGCCCCAGAAGGAACCAGAACCTGAGGACTGGGTCTAACCACTGGCTAAAGCCCCAAGAAGAAAGCAGCGTTCTCTGGAGTATTCGGTGGACGGAGAGTCTAAGACGCTCAGGGCGTGATCCAGAATTCCTCGACTCAGGAAAATCTGGCCAATACTTCCGGACCATCCTTCTGAGCTTAAGGTCAACAGTCTTGAAGCGAACAGGAGGATAGAATTTCCCTGCAGAGAAACAAACTGGAAAATACCCAAACGAAATGTCTCTGAAACAGCACAGCATCGGGGAGGAAGCATTGGGGGTTCATTCCCAGGAGCAGAGCGGAGGCAGGGGGCAGGGCCCCCAGAAGGATCTGGAGAATCAGGGCTCTGAAGGACAGACAGAAGGAACAAAGATGGGGAAGGGAACGGGGCCCCCAGAGCCCGAGGGGCAGCACCACGCAGAATAACATTCTGCCAGCGAGGCCCCAGGAGGCGAGGGGAAGTCGGCACCAAAAACAAGACTTGGAGAAATCGTGGCCCAAACTTCTCAGACTTGGTGAAACCCATGAATTCCCCAAGTCTCGATCTACTCTCCCACTCTACGCAGAAAGTAAAAAAAAAAAAGGATCACAGACCCAAATACCAAACCAAAAACAAACACTTTTAGGAGAAAACATGAGAGAAAACCTTGGCAATCTCAGAATTGAGCACAAGCCCACACTCTGAACGAGAGACCGTTGATAAATTGGCTGAAATCGGGATGAAGCAGGGGGAGGAAAACACCCTCCTGGGCGGGGAGGAAACATGCCAGTCGCAGACCCGCTGACACTCCTGACCTCAGCAAAGAACTCTCCAAACTCAGCTGTAAGAAAACAACCGAATTTTTTAAAAAGGAGTAAAATATCTCAACAAACCTGTCTTCAAGGAGGATAGTGGGCAGCAAATAAGCACGTGGCGAATGAGCACATCACCCTCAGGGCGAGGCAAATAGACGTTGAACGGCTCGAAGTGTTTGCTGGGAGGGCTCAAGCACAGAAAACAGGAAACTCTGTTCACGCACAAATCCATGTCTGAAAGTTCCTCGTGGCTTTACTGTCCATCTCAAAACACCCAGAAAACCCTGATATCCTGCAGCTGGCAAGTGGGTGAGCCAGCAGCTCCGCCAATGGCCCGGGGTTAATCCCAAAAGCATCATGCTGACCCGAGAAGCCAGACCTGCAGCCCGCTCGCCCCCTGAGTCGGAGGGAGAGATGCCCAGCGCTGGGCGGGGAAGGCAAACCCCGGGAGCTGAGAGGCGGCAGGGTGCTGGGGTGGGGTGCTCAAGGCAGGGAGCTACGAGGGGTATTTGCATGGCTCTGAGCGTTTGCCAAATCCTTATGATTGTACCGCAGAGAAACTGGATTTTACCACCCGTAAGCCAAGATATAAATTTTAAAAAGAAGTCTTCCAACACAAATCCTGTTTCTGGGATGGGGCAACAACTCCTAGAGCATTGTGGGAAAGGACCCCATTCCAGATAATGACAGCACAGAGTCAGAGAGGCCAAAAGTCTCGGGGATAGAAACTGGAGAACTTCAGAATCAGTGCTGCTCTCCTTGGAGGTGACGGGGTCCCCGCCTGAAGGAGGTCACCAGAACCAGGCGACTTTGCTCGAGGAGGTGCACAGCCAGGTCTGGCCAGAGGCAGGCACTCCTTGACCCACCCGCCTGCCAACCCACGTTGTCCAGGACACAGGAGGAGCAGGCCAGAGCCACAGCCACCAGGGCAGACAGAGCATCTCAGGGACGTTGGGTTGAGTTGTGTCCCCCCACCACCTCCCCCAAAAAAGGACATTAGAGTGCTAACTCCCAGTTCCCGTGAGAGTGACCGGATTCGGGAACGGGGTCTCTGAGGACATGACCAAGTCAAGATGAGGTTGCTGGGGGAGGCTCTGCCCAGTCTGGCTGGTGTCCTTGCAAGCAGGGGACACTGGGACACAGACACTTGGGGGGGACCACACGGGAGAGTGAAGGTGGAGACGGTGTATGCAGGCACCAGTTGGGGCGCGGCCATGGCGGGGTCTCCCCAGAGCTTCCGGGAAGAGCCAGCCCCCCACATATCCGTCTGGGACTTGGGGCCCTTAGCCCGTGTGCGGTTGCATGTCTGTGGGGTGACCCCACCCTGCCCCGGGGCATGGTGCTCAGTGATGGCCACCCCAGCCAGATCACCCATACGGGCTTCCCGTCTGCACGTTCCCACCACATCCCCTGCCAAGAGCAATGTTCATGGGGAGAGCTGCCTCCCGCTGACGCTTGGCCCCATGCAGTCAAACACAACAGACCACAGCTAGCTGGAGAGCAAGTTCGTGACCCTATGGGGTCCTTAGGGCTTTTTGTGCGTGTGAGCGCCTCCCACCGGCCTCACTCCCCTGCTGGGGAGTGCGCCTGGGGAAGCAGGGGCAGCCGGGGCCCTGTCACAAGTCCTCCCCGCCACAGTGGCTCGGAGTAACGCCCGCTGACCATGGGGGAGGCCGGGAGTCCCCGTGAGGCCTCACTGGCCGAAACCAAGGTGGTGGCAGGGCTGGGGCCCTTGGGGGGGGCTCCGGGAGAGAAGGTGTGTCCTGGGCTCTCCAGCTTCCAGGGACCCCCACCCTCGGCCCCCAGCGGGTGGCCTCCACCCTCAGAGCCTGGCAGTGGCGAGACGGGTCCACCCTCCCTGTCTGACCTTCTCCTGCCATCACAGCTCCAGCCCCAGAGGGACAAGGTCCCCGCTCTTCAGGATCTGTGGTCACACCATCACACTGAGCTCCCTGGATATTCCAGACTATTCTCCCCATTTGGTACCTGCAAAGTCTCGTCAGGGCACCTGTCACCGGGCGGGTCAGAGCGAACCGCAAGCATCCTATCATGGTTCAGGAGAGAGCAAGTCTTCGCTCATGAGCGAGATAGTTGATTGAATCTGATTTTTAAAAATCAAAATTATTCCTTTTCCAAGGCCGGTTTCTGTTTTAAGACTAAAGAATGCATCAAGAAAACAAAGCTGTTGCCTAACTTCTACCTCTGAAGGCGATTCGGTTTTCTGAAATTTGAGGATGTGTTTACAAGAAGGGCTGCATATCTGGAGCTCAGCAGAGCGTAGGAGAACCACGTTCACAGCCGCCCTTCCACGCTTGCTGCTGCCGTTCACGTCCTGATTCCAAACAGGGGACAGAAATGGGCATCTCAGGTGTCACATGCTGGGTACAGCCCTACGAGAGGGCTGGAACGTTCCGGCTGGCCGAGCCGGTCGCCAGCCTGCCTGAAACACAGGAGAAACACGGAAGAGTAGCACGTGGGGGGCAAGGCTGGCAGGTGACCCTCACCTGTCCCCGCCATGTCCCCGAGAGCCCTGTCTGGTGGTGATGGGATGATGTCAACTCTCATCCACTCTCAGAAATGCGGACGGCAGCCCCTGAGGCCCTGCTCGAGGGGACCGAGCTAATTCTGGCCTGCCGTGACTCCGCTGGCGATCCCAGCACTGGGAGAGCGCAAGCATGGTCCTGGGTCTGGACGTCCGTTCTCGGCAGTGAGCTTCAGGTCCCCCCCCACCGGACCCCAGCCTGAGCACATCCCCGTCTCCAGTGTCAGTGGTGCCAAGGAGCAGCTGGGAGGCTGAGGGGGCAGAGGACAGCGTGGCAGGGTCTGAGCCTGGAGAGCCGGCCTCCCCTCCCTCAAGGCTGAGCATACCCTAGAGCTCTTGGCTTTGTGCACAAGTGTCCCACAGGCGACCAAGGACCGTCCCTCCAGCTTCCTGCAGGGACAGAGGATGGCCGTCCTCCCAGCTGGGCGCGGGGGCTCACCACCAGGGCACACCCCTGCAGCCCGTGAGCTATCCACTCCCAGACCACTCTCCAGATTTAGGAGGGAGTTAGGACCACCCACAGCCATCATGTGATCCGAGGCACGGAGTAAACGTCTCCAGGCTCAGTTCCTCGTATGCAAAGTGGGTCAGTGGGGCCTCCCTTCAGAGCCCAGATCCGACTGGCACTCGCCAGTCTGGATGTCAGCGTTGGGGTCCAGCCAGTTACTAAGTGCCGCGAGCATCACCCCCGGTGAGCACATCAGATTGGGTTACCTGCGTCTGTTCTTGGGAAATTTGGAGAACGTCCCCGGTGGGTCGAAAGTGCTCAGTAACTATGCTCATTTGCTGCTGCATTTCTCAGACCCCAGACTCACTCTCTGTTTCCGGGGTGGGGGTAACCCCAGAGAAGAGGAAGACGTTTCCTTCCTGGAATCCCACACCACATCTCACGAGGGACCAGCGGCTCCTGCCTGAGCGGGGAGGCATCCCTGTGCCCAGGGACCAGATTCATCCCCGTGTCACCCCCTCAGTAGGGACAGTGCCACGGGGAAGGCCTCCCTCCCAGGAAACGGGGGGTCCTGAGCAGAAGGAAGACATGGGAAGGTCCCATGCACACGGGCGCACACACGCACCCTCCACACCAGGGCAGAGACCGGTGGGAGAGCAGCCAAGGAAAACTGAAAGTATAAGAAGACGAAGGAAGGGGGCTGACCCAGTGGACAGTAAACGTATCAGCAGCTAAAGGAACGAAAGCAGCATGGACGTGGAGAGGGGCGGACAGGCCAGCAAGCGAAGGCCTCCGGGCCCAGAGGTGGCCATGAGCGTGCCGGAGAATTTCACGTGGGTGCGGCGGCGTTTGGAGCCCACGGACGCTGGATGGGCGGGTCTGTGATGCTGTTGAAAGTCTGGTCCACCCCTCAGAAGAAACCTTCTAGGATCAGACCCACAAACCTTCCCGAGCCTTGCACGTGTGGCATAAAGGTCTTATTACAAACTGAAAGAAAAGGTCGCGTTGCGTGCCATCTGGGGCGGGCTGGGATCAGAGCCCACGGCACACCGTGTCCCCGGTGGGGAGGGGGGCCCTGCGCCAGGGCTTCCTTTGGCTGGGGGATGCCACGGGCAGGGCAGTTCAGGGGTGCCCTCCCGGCATCCCGAGGGTCGGCAAGCTGTCCCCCTTCAGCACACGGCAGAGGTCAGTGTTACGGTAAAGTCACAGGCTGGTCACCCGGGTTTCCAGCTTAGGCGGCCACAAAGAGTCTTGTAACCATAGGAGAATCTATAAAGAAGAAAGATGGCTCTATTTTGCTAAAAAAGTACTCAAAACTTTTAATAGTCAAATGCATGCCCAGGTCACATTCCCAGGTGCAGCAGGCAGGCGGGCATGGAGGGGTCCCCCCGGATTCCTCGGGGCCCCACAGCCACTGTGGGCCACCACCTGCGTCCACGCCTGACACCTTCCCCGTGGACCATCGCCCCGGGCAGTCGGGCACGGGAGGGACTCTCCCTGCAGGAGTGGCCAGTTCCCCACCTACCCTCCCTTCTCTGCCCCTCCCGCAGCCCTCAGTGCCCCCTGGGACGGCCCCCTCCGTAGCTGCCGAGCATTCCTGTTCCGGCCTCTGCTTCCAGAGATCCCGAGCTAAAACTTTAGCGGGAGAGGCGGCCCTCCTGACTACACAGGTGAGGGGCCGAATGTAGATGTGGCCGGTGACAGAGAGGAGCCCCTCCCTGGGACCAGGTGGCGTATGTGAGTGTGGGCGGGGGAGAGGGACGTGCAGAGGGACTGGTGGCCTGGGGTAGGCGGGTGGCATCTTGTGTGGGAGCAGCCCAGTGGACACAGGACTATACGGCCACCTGGGGCGAGGAGCTGTGGCTTCTGCTTGTTCATGCTTGGCTCCTTTTGGCAAAGAGAGGGGACAGCACACCAGCGAGCGCCTGGCCATGATGAGCATGGGACAGTAAGGGAGTTCCTGCATGAGGGAGACAGGGAGGAATGTATCTGACGCTTGGGTGACTTCTGGGCCATCTCTCTGCACTGCCATGTAAATGAGGAAGCTACCCAGCATGTGCCCCCCCCTCCCCCGGCCCCAGCAGCCTCATGCTGGAGGAGGCTAAGGGGAATCCAGAATGATGTGCACCAGCTGGGGGCTGGGGTCCGCTGCACCAGTGGGGACCAGAGCTTGTCCCAGCCACCTTTCTCTTGTAAGTGCGCCAGGAATGGCAACCTGCTCGCATCCCAGAGAAGCAGTGATGAGACAGGATGGGTTTGCTGTGAGAAGCCAGTGCCCATGCATGTGGCGGTGGGGGTCTACGCCAGATGCCGCTGCTGCCCTGTGCAGGTGCCACAGGCTCACGTTCGCCCATCTGCCGTCCTGCACTCCAGCTGCTGCCGCTGCTCCCACCTGCTGCCTTCCTGCAGGACGCCCTCGGGGTGATCTGCACCGCCCGCCATGTAGGGGCTCAGAGATCATACCCATCGCCGCGGGGAAGCTCGTGGCCAAGACCAGCTGACACAGGTCACCAGCGCTCACGCCTTTGCCATAAGACAGGACAGAGGCTCTGTAGCCTTCCTCGATAGGTACAGGAAAGAATTAAGGGGCACAGGAGACGACATGAGTGGCTGTTGTCTCGAGTCTCTCCAGGACGGCTCACAGATAGCACGCCCTTCCAGAAGCATGGGAGAGGAGAGAGTGACACATGGCACGAATCTTAGGGCTGACGATCTAAAGGATATAGTGACTGTACTGGTTGAAGAAGGAAAGCCAGCGGGTGACTTTCTTGTTTAGATGTTTACTCCCAGGGGAGGGAGAACCACAAAGACCTTGGGCTCAGGGACCCCAGGGGCAGTGGAAGAGAAGGGCTCTATGCAAAGCAAGGATGAAGGTCAGGGTCTCTCCTCTCCCCCGCCTCCCAGATGAGGGCACTTGGGAAGGTGCCCGAGGATATATCATATATATTATGAGGATAACTTTTAGAGAAACTGGCCCAAGCATAAGAGCCTTATGAATCGTCTGTTGGTGTCTGCCAACAAAACACCCTTCCGGCTCACCCTCCTTGCCACCAAAATTGGCAGACCCTGTCTAGGCATGAAAGGTTGCAGTGAGCTCATGAGAGCATCTCTCTTGAATATAAACAGAGAGCAGACCCCCCACGGGAGACCCGAGCAATGCATCTAATAGCAAAAATTAATGCAAACAGGAAAAAGGATTCTTTTATAATTATAGTTCATATTTCCAGAGAGCTCAGGAAGATATTTTTCCAGGGCTGCTCATGAGGCTAGATGAACTTTTATGGACATCCTGGTTGTGTAGAGTCTGCCTCTAGGGTTACTCTTTTTTTCCATTGGCTGGTTCTGTATTTATCCTACTCATTAATGATTCTGAATATCACTACTATTTGTATGCTTAAAAAAAAAAGAGAGGGAGAGAGAAACTTGTAAAGAACAACAATGATGCACACAGTAAAAACCATGTATCATCCCCACAACGGTAACAATCACAGCTTGGATGAGAAAAGACAAGCAACAGCGACGTGAGGGAGACGCTGGGGTTACCTGACAGGTATTTCCAAGCAGCAATCCTAAAGAACGTTTCAACAAACAATTATGAACACTCTTGAAACACACAAAAAAGAAAATCTGAGCTGAGAAATAGAAGACCTTAAAAAAAATGGATATTAGAGAACCAAAAAATGCAAGAACTGAAACTAAAAATTTACTGGACAAGCTGAATACTGGAGACACAGGGGAAAAAAAGAGTCCATAAACCAGAAGCCCTATTTTGGAAATGACCCAGTCTGAGCAACAGAGAGAAAACAGACTGGAAATCAATGAACAGACTGTTAGGAATCTGTGAACAACAATGAAAAATCTGACACTTGTGCCAGCAGAGTTTCAGAAGAAGAGAAGAAAGAATGTGGGCTGAAACATTTTTTTAATTGAGATATAATTGAGGTATTACATTAGTTTCAGGTGTGGCCCATGGTGGTTCAGTATTTGTGTATGTTGTGAAACAATCACCACCGTAAGTCTTGTTAATATCCATCCCAGCACAGAGATACACTTTTCCTTGTGGTGAGGTCTTTTAAGATCAACTTTCTTGCAGACACAGCACAGTGTGGTAACTGCAGTGCCGCACATAACGTGGGGTATGGGACAGCCCCAGGACTTACCGATTTTTATAACTGGAAGTCCGCATCTTTGGACCCCATTTACCCATTTTGTCTACCCCAAAACCCCACCTCTGGCAACCACCAATCTGTTCTCTGTATCTGTGAGTTTGGTTTTGTTCTGGTTTTGATTCCACATGGAAGTGAGATCACACACTATTGGTCTTTCTCTGACTTCTTTCACTTAGTTTATGCCCTCGGGACCTAACAGTACTGTTGTCCATGGCAGGATTTCCTTCTTTTATGGCTATTACTCCAGTGTGTGTAGATGCTGCATTTTTTCTTAATCCATTCGTCCATCTACGGACACTTTGCTGCTTCTGTGTTTTATCCGTGGTGAATAATGCTGCAGTGATCATGGGGTCTGCCGCGAGAAACGTCTTTCCAAGTTAGTGTCTGTCTTAGGGTAAAGACTAGGGGTGGAGTTGCTGGATCATAAGCTAGTTCTGTTTTTTTGTTTTTGTTTTTGTTTTTTGTTAAAGATTTTATCTATTTATTTGGGAGAGAGAGAAAGAGGAGAGAGGTCAGAGGGAGAAGCAGGCTCCCTGCCAAGCAGGGAGCCTGATGTGGGACTCGATCCTGGGATTGCAGGATCACGACCTGAGCCAAAGGCAGTTGCTTAACCAATTGAGCCACCCAGGTGCCCCGCTAGTTCTGTTTTTAACATGGTAAGGCACGTCCATCCTGTGTTAGAGGGGCCGCAGCCAGCTTGCCTTCTCACCAACAGGGCACAGGCTTCCATTAACTCCCAGCCTCGCCGACACTTGTTACCTCTTGTCTTTTTGATAACAGCAATTTTACAGGTGGAAGGTAATACCTCACTGTGGTTTGGACTTGCATCTCCCTGATGACGAGTCATGTGGAGCGCCTTCCCATCTACCCGTTGGCCATCTCTATGTCTCCTTTGAAAAATGCCCATTCTGGTCTTCTCCCCATCTTTAATTAAGTCAGATTATTTTTGTTTTGCTACTGAGTTGTGTGAGTTCTTTATATATTTTGGACATTAGCCCCCGACCAGAGATACGATTTATAAATATTTTCACCCATTCCACAGGTTGCCTTTTCATTTTGCTGACAGTTTCCTGGGCCTTGCAAATCTCTTCAGTTGGATGTGGTTCTGTTGGTTCATTTTTGCCTTTATTGCCTTTGGCATTAAATCCAAAAAGATCATCACCAAGACCGAGGTCAAGAAGCTTACTACCTGTGTTTTCTTCTAGGAGATTTATGGTTTCGGGTCTTATACTCAAGTCTTTAATCCCTCTTGAGTTGATTCATGTGTACGGGGTGAGGTAGGGGTCCAGTTCCTTTCTTCTGCAGGAGGTTGGCCCATTTTCCCAGCACCATTTATTGAATGGACTGTCTGTCCCCATCGCATATTCTTGGCTCCTTTATTATAATTTAATTGACCATGTATATATGGGCTTATTTCTGGGCTTTCTGTTCTGTTCCATTGATCTATGTGTCTGATTTTTTGCCAATACCATATTGTTTCGTTTCCCTTAACTTTATAATAGAGTTTGAAATCAGGGATTGTGATGCCTCCAGCTCTGTTCTTTCTGAAGATTGATTTGTTTGGCTATCCGACATCTTTTGTGGGTTCCATACAAACTTTAGGATTGTTTGTTCTATTTCTGTGAAAAATGAAATTCTATGGAATTTTTATAGGGATGGCTCTGAATCCATAAATTGCTTTGGGTAGTACGGACATTTCAACAGTATTGATTCTTCCAATCCATGGCACAGAATACTTTCCCATTTATTTGTGTCTTGTTCAGTTTCTCCCATCAGTATCCTAGTTTTCGGTGTATAGGACTTCACCAACTTGATTAAATTTATTCCTAGGTATTTTATGCTTTTTGGTGCAGTTGTAAATGGGATTGTTTTCTTAATTTCTCTAATAGTTTGGTATTAGACTATATAGAAATGCAACCAATTTTTGTACTTTAAGTCTGCATGCTGTGACTTCACTGAATTAATTTATTCTAATAGCTTTTAGTGGTGTCTTGAGGGCTTTCTATATATAATAATACGTCATCTGTAAATAGTGTCACTTTGGGGGGCACCTGGGTGACTCAGTCAGTTAAGCATCTGACTCCTGGTTTCGGCTCAGGTCATGATCTCAGTCCTGGATCGAGTCACACATCAAGTCTGCTTCTCCCTTTCCCTCTGCTCCTGCCCCTGCTCGCTCTCACAAATAAAGACCTTTTTTTTAAAAAAGTAGTGACACTTTTACTTCTTCTTTTCTGACTTGGGAACATTTTCTTTGTCTTCCTACTTGCCTCGCTAGGACTTCCAGCACCATGTTGAATAAAAGTGATGAGAGTGGACATCCTTGTTTTATTCCTGATCTTAGAGGAAAAGCCCTCAGCTTTTAAACATTGAGTGTGGTATTAGCTGTGGGCCTGTCCTGTATGGACTTTGTTAGGTTGAGGTACATTCCCTCTGTACCCACTTTGCTCAAAGATTTTTTTTTAAATCATAAAAGAATACTAAATTTTATCAAATGATTTTTCTGCACATATTGAGAGATCAAATATTTTTATCCTTTACTTTGTTAATGTGGTGTATCATATTGCTTGATTTGTGGATGTTGAACCATCCTTGCATCATGGAATAAATCATATATCATTTATTCGTATATGCGATGTATATAGAGACCCTGCTTCTCCCTTTGCCGGCCCCCACCCCGCACAACTGCTCTCTCTCTTGCTCACTCCCTCTCTCTCTCAAATAAATAAATAAAATATTTTTATTTTATTTAAGGTATATGATCTTTTTAGTGTGTTGTTGAATTCAACTTGCCGATATTTTGTTGAGGATTTTTGCATCTACATTCATCATGGATGTTGGCCTATAATTTTCTTTTCTTGAGGCATCCTTGTCTGGTTTTGATGTCAGAGTAACACTGTCCTCATACAATGAATTTGGAAGCCCTTTTATATTTTTTTGAAGAGTGTGAAAAGGACTGGTATTAATTCTTACAGGCTAGGTAGAATTTACCAGTGAAGCCATGTGGTCCTGGACTTTTTGCTTATTGGAAGGTTTTTTTGTTGTTTTTATTTTTTAATTTGGAAGGTTTCTTTATTACAGATTCAATCTCCTTATTAATAACCAGTCTGTTCAGATTTTCTATTTCTTTGTGATCCAGTCCTGGTAGGTTGTATGTTTCTAGGGATTTGCCTGTTTCTTCTAGGTTGTCCAGTTTGTTGACGTATAATTTTCCATAGTAGTCTCTTATGATCCTTTGTATTTCTGTACCAGTTATAACATCTTACTTCATTTCTGGTTTATTTATTTGAGTCCTCTCTTTTTTTCTTGGTAAGTCTAGCTAAAGGTTTATCAGTTTTGTTTGTCTTTTCAAAAAAACCAGCTGTTTGTTTCATTGATCTTTTCTGCTGTCTTTTTAGTCTCTCTTTAATTTATTTCCTCTTTGATCTTTATTATTTCCTTCCTTCTACTTGCTTTGGGTCTTCTTTATTCTCATTCTTTGAGATGTGGAGTTAGGTGGTTTATTTGAGCTTTTTCCTTGTTCCTTGAGGTAGACATTTATCACTGGAACTTCTTCTCTTAGAACTGTTTTTGCTGCAGTCTGTAAGTTCTGGTATATCATATTTCCATTTTCATTCATCTCAAGGTATATTTTTATTTCCCCTTTGGTTTCTTCTTTGACCCATTGGTTGTTCTGTAGCATGTTGTTTAATTTCCACGTAATTGTGACTTTTCCAGTTTTCTTGTGATTTCTAGTTCCATGCCCTCGTGGGCAGAAGATTCTTGAGATGATAGCAATTTTCTTAAATTTATTAAGACTTGGAGCCCAACCTGTGATCTCTCCTGGAAAATTCTCCATGTGTGTTTGAGAAGAATGTGTGTTCTATAGTTTTTACATAGAATGTTTTGTATATATCTGTCAGGTTCCTCTGGTCTGACATGTCAGCCAATGTTTCCTTATTGACTTTCTGTCTGAAAGATCTAGCCATTGATGTAAGTGTATTAAATCCCCCTTTTATATTATAATTGTTTACTTCTCACTTTAGGTCTGCTAGAATTTGTTATATATGCATACGTGCTCCTCCTATGTTGGGTGTGTAAATATTTACAAATATATCCTCTTGTTGGATTGATCCCTTTATTATTATGTAGAACCCTTATTTCCCCTTTATTATAGTCATTGTTTTAAGGTCTATTCTGTTTGATAGGAGTATAGCTACCCAAGATTTCTTTTGGTTACCATGCACATGGAATATCTTTCCCATCTCTTCACTTTCAGTCTCCGTGTGTCCTTACATCTGAAGTGAGTTTCCCTCCTGTAGGCAGTGTATAAGTGGGTCTTGGGTTTTTTTGTTGTTGTTGCTGTTTTTTAATTCATTCAACTACTCTGCATCTTCTTAAAAAATATTTTATTTATTTATTTGAGAGAGTGAGCAAGAGAGAGAGCAGGAGTGCAGGGTTGGGGGAGGCAAAGGGAGAGAAGCAAGCTCTCTACTGAGCAAGGAACCTGATGTGGGGCTCAGTCTGGGACTCTAGGATCATGACCTGAGCAGAAGGTTAATGACTAAGACGCTCAATGACTAAGCCATCCAGGTGCCTCTACTCTGTGTCTCTTTATTGGAGAATTTAGTCCATTTATGTGGAAATAAGTGTTGATAGGTATGTACTTATTGCCATTTGCTCATTGTTTCCCGGCGTCTTATAGTTCCTCTGTTCCTCTCTTTACTTTTTCCCTTCCTTTGTGATTTGATGATTTCCTGTAGTAGTGTGCTTGGATTTTTTTTTTCTTTTGTGTGTCTACCATAGATTTTTGCTCTCTAGTTACCATGAGGCATACATAAGACAACTTACATTTGTAACAGTCTGTTTTAAGTTGATAACAATGGAAGTTTTAATGTATTCCAAACCTCTACATTTTACTCCCCTCACACATGTTTTATGTCTTCGATACCATGAATTACATCTTTTTATCTTGTGTTTCCCTTAATAAATGATTGTAGTTATCCTTTACTACTTTGTCTTTTAACCTTCACTCCAGCTTTGTAAGTCACTAACCCACCACCTTTACAACAGTAGATTAATTCTGAATTTTGAGATTTATACTTTCTTATGTTTTCCTGTTAGTAATTAGCACCCTCTTGTTTCAGCTTTAAAAAGTCCTTTTAACAGTTCTTGTAAGGCTGGTCTGGTGGTGATGAATTCTTTCAGCTTTTGCTTGCCTAGAAAACTCTTTCTCTCTCCTTGCATTCTGAATGACAACTTTGCTGAGTAGAATATCCTTGGTTAGAAGCTTTTCTTCTTCCAGTACTTTGAATACATGATGCCACTCCCTGCTGGCCTGAAGAGTTTTTGCCAAGAAAGCTGGTAAATATTTTACAAGAGTTCCCTTGTACACAAAAGTTGTTTTTCTCCTGCTGCTTTTAAGATGGCCTCCTTGTTTTTTACTTTTTACTTTTTTACTTTTTGTTTTTTACTTGTTGGTCCCCTGGTTGTTCAGTAATTCCCTTATGCTATCTTAACTCCTTTTCACCCTTCCTGCTGTTCTTCTGATCTGGTAAGTTCCACTGCTCTGTCTTAGAGTTTTCTGATCCTTTCTTCTACTTCATCTCATCTGCTGCTGGGTCCCTTTTCTGTATTTTTCTTTTCTTTTTTAATTTATTTATTTGACAGAGATCACAAGTAGGCAGAGAGGCAGGCAGAGAGAGAGGTGAAGTATTCTCCCCACTGAACAGAGAGCCCAATGCGGGGCTTGATCCCAGGACCCTGAGATAATGACCTGAGCCAAAGGCAGAGGCTTAACCCACTAAGCCACCCAGGCACCCCTTCTGTATTTTTCATTTCAGTTTTTCTACTCCATAGTTCTGTGTCTTCTCTCTGGTACTTTCTTGTATTTTCTACCCTTTTGTTGAAGTTCTCACTTTGTTCATCCCAGTCTTGATGCATACCTTTATGACCATTACCATGAACTCCTTAGCAGGTAAGTCACTTAACTCCACTTCATTTTGGTCTTTTCCTGAAGTTTTATCTTGTACTTTCATTTGGAACATGCTCCTCTATGTTCATTTTCCTTGACTCTCTGTGTGTGGGTGTTTGTGTGTACAAGAAAGCAGCCCCTTTCCCTACCTTGAAGGAGTAGCCTCATGGAGGAGATGAAGCTTATCGCTCAACCCTGCCCCAGCTCTTGGCTGTGTCTCAAACTTTAGTGATTATACAAATAGCCTACTTTTAGTGACTTGAAAAAATATTTTGAAGAGCTAAAAATTTCCCCAACTTGGTGAAAGGCCTAAACCTACAGATTTAAGAAGTTGAACAAACTCCACATAGGAAAAAATATATATATGTTGAGACATATTGTCATCAAAGGTCTGAAAACTAAACACAAAGAAAGCATCTGGAAAGCAGCTGGAGAGAAATGACGGAACACCTGCAAAGGAGCCACTCTTGGAACAGTGGATTTCTCACCTAAAACCATGAAGGCCAGAAAGTGACATTTTTGGAGTGCTGGAAGAAAATTTGAATTCTGAAAATCTGAACTCAATGTCCAGCAAAAAAATCTTCCAAGAATTAAGAGGAAATAAAGAGATTCTCAGATGAAGGAAAAGTAAGAGAATTTATCATTGGCAGGGTTACCTTTAAAAAATTACTAGAGGGGGCGCCTGAGTGGCTCAGTGGGTTAAAGCCTCTGCCTTCAGCTCAGGTCATGATCTCAGGGTCCTGGGATCGAGCCCCGCATTGGGCTCTCTGCTCGGCAGGGAGCCTGCTTCCCTTCCTCTCTCTCTGCCTGCCTCTTTGCCTACTTGTGATCTCTGTCTCTGTCAAATAAATAAAATCTTTAAAAGTAAATAAACAAATAAATAATTACTAGAGGAAGTTCTCCAAAAAGAAAGAAATTTATAACAGAAGGAGGCCTGAAACTTCAGGAAGTTGGAAAGAACAATAGAGTGATATAGCGCTCCATGTATGTAAAGGAAATAGTTAAGACAATTCTATTTTAGGAGGGAGGATAAGGACCTAAATGGAAGTAAGTTTTCTACACCTCACTGGAAGTGATAAAATTTTGATACCAGTAGATTGTGGTAAGTTACATAGGCATTTTGTAATATACCATTAAAAAAACCTACATAGTAAGATACACTAAGAAAATATGGATTGGGGAAAAAAAGCAAATTATAAAGGTTAAAATAACCAACAGGTAGGTGAGAAACAGGAAACAGAAAAACAAGAAACAGGGACCAAACAGAAGACAAATAATAAAATGTCAGCCTTGGGCCCTGACACATCAATAATTACTTTAAATGGTCTAAAAATATTAATTAAAACACTGAAAGAATGGATTAAAACACACACACACACACACACACACACACACACACTACCCAGCTATATGCCGCCTACAGGAAACCCACTTGAAATATAACTATATATATAAGATGAAAGTAAAAGAATGGTAAAAGATATACTATGCAACCACAGGCTTTTAAAACGCATAGATATATTTTTTAAGATTTTATTTATTTATTTGACACACACAGAGAGGTTACAAGTAGGCAAAGAGGCAGGCAGAGAGAGAGAGAGGAAGGGAAGCAGGCTCCCTGCCAAGCAGGAAACCCAACGTGGGGCTCGATCTCAGGACCCTGAGACCATGACCTGAGCCGAAGGCAGAGGCTTAACCCACTGAGCCACCCAGGCACCCCAAAATGCGTGGATATATTAATACCATATAATGCACACTGCAGAAAGAAGATGATCCTCAGACACAAAAAGAGACTGTCCTAAAAGTGAGGTGATCAAGGTTGTCGTGAACAAGCCCAACACCAAAATCAATCACATTATTACACACTAGCAACAAACAGGGAATCTGACATTTAAAATAGCGCCACTCAAAATTGCTAAAAAGACAAAAAGGAATAGGTATAAATCTAACAGAACCAGTACAGAATCTATATGCTGAACATTGAAAAATGCTCATAGAAAATAAGATACTCAGAGAACTGGAACAGCATATCGTGTTCATGACTTGGAAGAGTCAAGAGTGGTGTCTGGGGACGCCTGGGTGGCTCAGTGGGTTAAGCCTCTGCCTTTGGCTCAGGTCATGATCTCAGGGTCCTGGGATCGAGCCCCACATTGGGCTCTCTGCTCGGCAAGGAGCCTACTTCCCTTCCTATCTCTGTCTGCCTCTCTGCCTACTTGTGATCTCTTTCTCTCTGTCAAATGGATTAATAAAATCTTTTAAAAAAAAAAAAAGAGTGGTGTCTGTTCTCTCTGAATTTATCAGTAGGTTTGTCACAATTTCTATTAAAATCCTACTAAGATTTTTAAAATAGATATAAACAAGCTTATTCTAGAATTTATATGGAAAGGCAAAGGAATTTGAATAGTTGAAATAATTTTGAAGGAGAGTGAAGTGGAAGGAGCCACTGTGCTCAGTGTCCAGATCACCTTGCAGCTTCAGCACTTGGGACAGCGCAGTGCTGGTGGAGAGAGAAACACAGAATGGGGAGCCCAGAAAGAGGGCGTGGTACAGTTGCTGGATTTTCATGGAGGGGCAAAAGCCATCTGATAGTAGCATGATAGTCTCTCCAACAAGTAGTATGAGAGCAACTGGACGTCCACAGACAAAAACGCAGTGGCCAAAGGACGTTTGACCTAAACGTCTATAAAAGTGAATTCAAAATGGGCTATGGGCTTAAATGTAAAAAAAAAAAAAAAAAAAGTAAAACTATAAATCCACTAAAATAAAATGTAAAGAACGTGTTCAGAACCCAAGGCCAGGGAGGAGTTCTTAAATATGATACCAAAAGCCTAAAATTAAAAAATGATAATAATACATAATTTCAACAAATTAAAAAACTTTTGTTTTTAATTTAGAAGATCCTGTTAAGAGGTGGAAAAGATGAGATGAGCTGCAGACGGGAGAGAATGTTTGCAAATCACGTATTTGACAGAAGTCTTGTATCTAGAAAGCACAAAGAACTCTCAAAACTCAACAATAAAGACAAAACATTCATAAAATGGGTGAAAGATAAGGAAGCATTTCTTCAGAGAAGAGATACTGATGGACAAGTAGACACATAAGAAGATGTTCAACAACACTGGACATCAGAGAAATAGAAATCAAAAGCACAACGATATGTCACCAGAAAACTATGAGATCAACCAAAATAAAAAAAAAAAAACAACACCAACAACTGTTGGTGAGGGTGTGGAGACATTACATCTCTCGGAATCTAAAATGGGAATGTAAAATGGTGCGGCCATGCTGGAAAACAGGTGAGCAGTTCCTGATGGGAACCAGGCACTTCCCACACAGCCTGGCAATTGCCCTCCTGAGCATTTATCCCAGAGAAATGAAAATTTCAGTTCACACCAAAGCCTGTATGCAGATTTCCATAGCAGCTTTATTTGTAATAGCCCCAAATCAGAAACGACCCAAATGTCCTTCAAGAGGCGAATGGTCAAACGGTGCATGTCATTTATACAACGGAATATTACTCAGCAATAAGAAGGAACATACCAGATACATGCGTGAACCCAACAGATCTCAAAGGCCTATGCTCAGTGAAAGAACCAATATCCAAAGGTTACATAGTGTCTGATCCCATTTATAGAACATTCTAAAAAGGACAGAGATGAACAGATTAGTGGGGCCAGGGGACAGGGATGGAGCTGGAGGCATGGGGGAGAAGTATGGGGGTTGTTTCGCGTCTTGACCATGGTGGTGTTTACACAAAGCCGTATACCCTGGACACATCTGCAGACCACACACACGTGTGAGTGCATGTGAAGGCTGGTGAATGCTGGGTAAGATCTGTAGCCTGGTGAACACAGTTGTACCCACAGACTAAACATCTTTCTGCTTTCAGTGCTGTACTACAGTTGGATCTTAGCGTCGGGGAGTGGGGGAGCTCAGAGACTATGTACACTTTCTGACGGCCCTATGATTCTTTCATATTGAAAAAACTGAAACACAAAAAACCTCCCAGAAAGAACAAAAAGGCCATGCTGTGGAGTGAGACAAGGTGCCGTGGGTGTGTGGTGACCAAAGGAGATCTCCCTCGAGACCCCATGTTTACCCCTGCCTCATTCCAGGTACCACCCAGTCTGCAGGGCAGGTGGGTGAGCTGTCCATGGTGCTAGTGAAGACCAGCCATTCCATGAAGCGGTAAGCCTCATTCTTTCTTCCTCAACCACTATCAGCAATCCCCCCCCACCTCCCAACACACACACATCATCAGTGCCTTTACTAGATCCTGCAAACATCCTGGTGTGGCTCCCGTCTCTATGTGCCACACCCTTCACCCCCTCAAGGAGAACGGAGGCTCCAGAGGGAGGTACGCTGTACAGAAAGCAAGAACACGTTCCTTGGCACAGTCGGTGGTAGATAGTGTGTAAACTCCAAGTCTGCTGCATTTGTAGAGAAGAGAAACTAGAAAGACATGCACCGAAATGTGACCCATGGCTTATCTTGGGGTGGCAAGATGGTGACTGCTTTTTTCTTCTTCATGGTTAACTCTCTTCTAAAGTTTATGTAGTAAAAGGATTATTTTTGAGATAAGAAAAAATCAATAGAGGTGGTTCTAGAAACTGCCATCGAGGGGCCCCCATGGTCTGACTCTCATCTCTTTATGCTTTCAAGGCGGGCCAGCCTGAAAGGGGTCCCAGCAGCCCCGGGCCCACACTGCCCCAGCCACTGACCTCCCACTGGGTACTACCTGCCCCTTAGGGCACGGTGGGTCCCGTGCTTGTCTCCCAGAGCCTGTTTGTCCTTTGGGGTCTTGGCCTCCCCAAGAAGTCTCACCCAGTACGAGGCACTGACAGTCTCCTCCTCTATGCCCCCATGGCACTCTGTCACTGCTGCTGGGCTGGCAGGTCAGCAGCCACCTCTCCCATTAGCCCCCTCCCTTCCCTACGTCCTTCTCTGCTGCCTCCTTGACTGATGAGTATGGACCTCATCCCTGGGGTCTCTGAGTCCTGGGGTTCTGGCTGTTCAGCCAAGGGGAGCCCTGCCAGGGAAGGGAGGAGCATGGGGTGGACACACGGGCCCCTGCTCCCTCCTTGGAGTCAGCTCAGGCTGGTGGTCATCTGCCGGAGGCCCCTCTCCAGGGCCCTGGCAGGTCTCTGACAACGCTTCATCCTGTGGTTTCTGCCTTATCCCGATGGGCCACCATGAGCCGCCCACATGGCTGTTGCTATCCTGCGTGGGTCCCCTATCCCCTCTCTCCGGAAAGCGTCCCTTTGTAGGCATCCCCCCTTGAATTACTCTGTGATGTGTTATCACCTCTTTCCTGTGGGCGCCGTGACTGAGTCACTCTCAAAGGAGCAGACAGGTGTCATTGACGTCTCCGGCGTCCTGGTACACAGTAGGCGATCTGTAATCGCAGTTTGAATGAGAGAAATGTGTGAAACCTGAGGAATACCCATCTTGGATTTGCCGCTCCCTGTGCTCTGAGGTCTGCCCTGGGGAGGGCAGACACGTGCTGCTGGACCCTGCATTTGGCATCTGTGCGCGGATAGACCTAACTCTTCAGCCCTCCCTGCATCTGTGTCTCCTGCATCTGTGTCAGCTGCCTCCCTGTCCCCCACCAGCCGCCCCAAGGACACAGGCAGGTTGAGCGAGAGCCAAAGCGCTGACCCTCCGGGGGTGTAAGCAATAATGCATTGGGATTGTTTGCAATGCAGTGTTATCGTGCCTGTGGATACCTGGTGAATAACCAGTCTGGTCCCACGTGCCATTCGCCCACCACTGTGACCCCGAGTGGTGGAGGAGGGGCAGGCATCAGCGTTTCTGCTGGGGTGCACGAAGGTCAGCAGCGTGCTGTGGTCCCATGGTCCTGAGTGGCAGAACCTTGGTTTGGGCGTCTGCTTTTGGCCTTCAAACGCTGTCACCTGACAGACCAAGAGCTGCCCTTCGGGGCCGCCTTGGGGACGCGGAGTACCGATCCCGGACAAGGGCAGGGTGTACCTTATAGGTCTTCAGCCTGCACTCAGAGCTCAGTCCTGAGCCCACAGGACACCAACCTCTCCTGATGTTGTAGCCTCCAACCCCCTCCTCACTACGATTCCCTTATCCAGAACAAACGCCACCCCTTCCAGGAAGCCCTCCAGGTTCTTCCTATGTGGGGGTTCCCCACTTTCTTTTTTTTTTTTTTTTAAAGATTTTATTTATTTATTTGACAGACAGAGATCACAAGTAGGCAGAGAGGCAGGCAGAGAGAGAGAGGAGGAAGCAGGCTCCCCGCTGAGCAGAGAGCCCGATGCGGGGCTCGATCCCAGGACCCTGGGATCATGACCCGAGCCGAAGGCAGAGGCTTTAACCCACTGAGCCACCCAGGTGCCCCAGTTCCCCACTTTCATTGGCCTCCTAGGTCTCGTACTACCCTGAGCTGGGTCACCTGCCTCTGCCTTAGGTGCCCTGATGGCCGTGAGATCCTCCAGGGTGGGGGCAGGGCCCAACAGTGCCCGGCATGGAGCTCTGCACACATTAGGTGCTTAATAAGTGTCTCTCCCATCCCATGCTGTTGCCTCTTGTTGATGTCACTACCTCTTTCAAATAAGGGCACGGTGACATACACATCTGTGTCTCGGAATGGGCCTGGCATTGGGCATCCAGCTGCCTCTCTAGGGCCCTGGCTGTTCCCGGTAGGGTCCGTGCTTCTGGGCTGCTCCAGACACCACGCCTGCCTCCCCCTTTCTGCATGTCCCTCCCCCAAGGCCCCTGCCCCGTGGTAGTGCTCCTGGTGGTGACGTGTCCCTCTTACACACCTGGTCTGTCTGGCCAGCCGCCCTGCCTGCCCAGGGCACGCACCTCTCTTCTGTGCCCGTTGTTCTCCAAGCCCCTATAAATAGCCAGTTTTATCTCTTCGGTGACAGCGAGCAGCTGGCTTAGAGGCCTGGCCCCACTTCTGTCCCCTGGCCAGGACTGTCCCGTGTCACTCTGTGACCTTGGGCCAGGCAGCCCTCTCTCTGGGTCTCCCCCACCCCATTCCTGCCCCTGCTGCCCTGGGCCCCCTTGCCCATCACCAGGCTCCCTGCACTGTCCTCCCAGGGCCCCATGGCGGAGACTAAGGAGCCGCCCGGGGCTGGGGAAGCCTGGGTCTGTCGGGACAAGCAGGGAGCAGGGGGCATACCTAGACCTCGGAGATGAGCCGTTCTGGAGGGGCTCCGGTCATGGGGACCAGTCAGGGTCACATGTTCCACACAAGCCTCATACACAGGCCCTCAACGGGGTCGGCTGACGTAGAGGTCAGGAGCAGGTGGGGGGCGGACTGGGCCTGTCCACAGTGCTGCGTGGCCACTAGGGCCGAGGGTGGGGTGGGAGCTGGGCCCTGTGGGAAGCCACTGGTTTCCCCTCGGTCCCAGGGAGGGACCTAAAGCTGGAAGAGCTGACATAGGGGTGAGCTCCCTGTCCCTGGAGGTATACAAGCAGAGGCTGCTATTCGAGCTGTTTCCAGTCCTGAATCCTTTCCTACTCACCTGCCAGATCCTGAAAACCCACTTGCATCCCTCTGCTCCCTGCCCCAACGTCTCCCAGGATCCCTATTGCCTCTGGGATCCGGCACCTTCTCCTGCCAATGCCCAATTGGGTCTTCCTGGGTTGAGTCTGGCTTTGCCCTTGGCAGAGAGGGTGAGGCCTTAGGAAGGGACAGGGAGGGCCTGGGGTGGCCAGGCCAGCAGCGCTGGGGAGATGAGGTGAGGCCAGTGGGCCAGCCTCAGGGCCAGCAGAAGTAGGGAGGGAGTCCCTGCAGGGCCCTGGCCACCCACTCCCTGGGGGAAGGTGGCTCTGCTGGACCCAGGACTGGGGCCAGGCATGAGGGAGACTGTGGCCTCCGTAGCAAAGACCACTGGCACTGGCCATGGACGGGGGCTTTGCTTTGGAGTTTGGACAGTCTGGAGTGGTTCATACATTCCCAACTGCTTACTAACTCCAGATCTGGGGCCACATCGGGGAGGGCGAGGTGCCCGTGCAGCGAGCTGTCCATGGGTCCAGCCACGGGGCTTAGGCTGGCCCACCCCCGACTCTGACTCACCTGCCAGTCCTCTCCAGCTCACCCCCACTCAACCGCAAAATCGCGTCAGCCACCCATCACCTCTGGCCACCCACTCACGCCCACGCATCACAGACACATGGCCCTAGCTCCTTCCTGCCCTGTCCACACTGCCTCTGCCCCCTCTCCAACCTGGCGTGGGCTCTCGTGTGTCCCCCGCTCTGGGTCTCCAGGGATCACTCCTATTCTCCTGGGAGGAGGGCTTAGTAGTGACCCTGCTTGTAACCCCAGAGCCCCAGCCCAAGGCCAAAATCAATAAAACCCCCACTAAACAGCACATAAACCCAAATCATTCCCTAAATCCCCAGAGTAAAAACCCAGTACAAGCATTTGGGTTTTTCCCTTTGCAGATTTTTTTTTTTTTTAGTAGACATAGTCTCTTTCTCGTTTTACAGCAAACATTGCAAATATAGAAATATTTTTCTGTACAATGGGAGGACGACAGCGTACAGTGGGGACGAGGACAGAGCACATACGCCCAGCCCACGCTCCTTCCAGCCACACCCCAGGCACAGCCCTCCCCAGTGCCCCTCGTGCCCCACAGGGCTCCGGGCAGGTCCTGGAGGCCACCCGGCTGCCTCGCTTGCTCTGTCCCTCTTTGGTGGCCTCTGGAGTTGGCAGCAAAGAAATGGACCGGGGAGGGGATCCACAGGGATCCACAGCAAACCTAGGCAAGGCAGTTGTGGGAGGAGCCGGGTGGCCACTCTGTGTCTAGTGTTTTATGTCTTTAAGAGAACTTTACTTTTATTATTTTTTGTTTAAAAAAGGAAGAAAATAAAGACAGAGAGTAAGATCAAGAAGGCAGAGAAGAATCCAAGAGGAAAGAGAATGAAAAAAGTCCCCTCCCCCACCCCCATCCCCAGACACAGTTTTCTCAAGTCCCTTGTGTGTGTGTGTGTGTGTGTGCGCGCGGGTGTGTGGAAGCCACGGCTCATTCTCTGTTGGGACTGGCAGCGCCCCCTCCCTGCGCTCTCTGTGGGCCCCAGGCTTCCACACTGGCTGTGTGCGTGTCTGTGTGCACGTGTGTCTCTGTGTGTGAGCGTGTCTGTGTGCACATCTGTGTACACACGTGCGCATCTGTGTGAGCGTGTCTGTGCGCACGCATGCGCGTGTCTCCCTGTGTGAGCATGTCTGTGTGCATGTGTGCGTGTCTACGCGTGTGTACGTGTGTGGCGCGTTGCGTGGGAGTCTCTGGGTTACGATAGCTGCAGTGGGTCTTGTGTCCTTTTTGGTCCCGTGGGCGTCACGAGTCCTGGGGAAGGTGCGGGGCGGGCGCGGGCCGTGGGCTCAGGACTTGTGCTGGGCCGACACGCCCTTCCAGTAGTCCAGGATGTCGTGCAGGTCCTCGTCTTTGGCGAACTGAACCTTCTTGCGCAGGGCGTGGCCGGCCGCCATGAACTCCTCGTGGTCCTTGTGGCGCCGGCGGCTCAGTCTGAGACGCTCCCAGATGCTCTGGGAGGCCCTGCAGGCATACTCGGGGCTGGAGGAGTAGCTCAGGTTGTGGTACTGCGGGGACAGTGGCGAGTAGGCCAGCTCGCGGGGCCGCGGCCGGGTCAGCGGCTCCAGGATGGATGCCTTGCGGCCACCCAGGCTCTCATGGGGTGGGGGTGCGGGGGGTGGGGGGGGCTCGGCCGGGTGGGAGCCGGGGTACGAGTGCCGGTGCTCGCCGTAGTGGCGGCCTTTCTCGGCCTCGGCCCGCAGCACGGCGGCTGCGGGCGTCACAGTGAGGATGGCGTCGGTGGCGGGGGAGCTCTTCTCAATGTACTTGGCCTCAGCGGCTGCGGCCTTATGGACACTGGCGGCCTCGGCGTGGAAGGCTCGCGGGCTGCGTGCGGAGCCGCTGGACGAAGAGCTGGCGCGTGGCGGGCCGGTGGCCGCCTCCACGCTGTGGTGCCGCTGCAGGCCGTGGCCAAAGGTGTCCTTGTAGACGGGCGCCAGGAAGCCGTGCTTGCCGGCCAGCGGCTCCGACAGCAGCACCAGCTGCGGCTCAGCCGCGGACACGGCCCCGGCGCCGGCCTTGCCGCCCTGGAAGGAGGTGGCCTCAGACTTGAGCGCGTCGATGCAGTTGTTGATGATTTGGTTGACCTTGTCCACCTCCTTGGCGATGGTGGAGATCTCGGCCACCGAGCTCTGGCTGTCGGGGCCGGGCCGGCCCAGCTCGCAGTCCCTGCGCTCCGCGGGCTCGCCCGTGCGCACCTCCATGTAGCTGCCCTTGCTGGCCTTGGGCGTCTCGCCGCTCTCTGCCAGCTTGTACGGCTCCATCTCGCCGGCCGCCAGGTACGGGATGCGGGTCGTGGCCTCGGGGCCCAGCAGTGGGCCCTGGGACAGCGGGGCCAGGCCGGGGGCCTCCAGCTCAGGCCCGTACTTGAGCTCGATGATGGTCTTCTTGAGGCTGCCGGCCGCGGCCGCCTTCTTGTGCTTTTCCTCCTGGCGTCTCCGCCGGCGCAGGCAGTAGTAGACGGCGCCCAGCACCAGCACCATGCCGAACAGGCAGCCCAGGATGGTCATGATGTAGTGCGTGGCTGTGGACGGGCTGGGCACGGGACCGGGCGGGCCGGGCGGCTTGGGCAGGCCGATGGTGAGGCAGGTGTGGTTGTGGTGCAGGCCGGAGCTGGTGGACACCACACAGTAGGTGTAGTTGGTGAGCGTGTACAGGTTGGTCAGGCGGATCTCCTCCTGCGGCTTGGTCAGCCGGGACACGGTGGACGAGCGGCTGTTGTTGAAATGCTCCAGCGTGTACATGCGCGTGAACGGGCTGGGCAGCTGCACCGTGATGGTGGCCGAGTTCTGGGTCAGCTGCTTGACCTTGAGGAGGGGCCGCGCCTCAGCCTGGGGGGCCAGCGTGGGCAGCGCCACCAGCGGTGTGGTGCCATCACCAGAGAAGCAGTCCTCATCGGCGCAGGGGGGCTCGCTGGGCTCGGGGGGCGGCGGGGGCGGGGGCGGTGGGGGCGCACGGCCTGGGGGCAGGCGTCCCGGCACAGGGGGCGGCTCAGCCACGTAGGCGCCGTCGGTGCACACGGACTGCAGCTTGGTGAGGATGCTGCGCTGGCCGTGGCGGCCCTGGCCCAGCAGGAAGTAGCCGGCGTAGAGCGGCGGCGACTCACACTGCACACGGTCATGGGCGTGCGTGGCGTTGGCGAAGGCGGCCAGCCAGCGCAGGAAGCCCAGGAGCTCACAGGAGCAGTAGAAGGGGTTGCTGTAGAGCTCGCACACGGACAGCCGGGCCAGGCCGGCGAAGGTGGTGCCGTGCAGCCGCTGGATACGGTTCATGGACAGGTCGACGTTGACGACGTTGGGGCACTCCCAGAAGGCGCCGGGCGTGACCACCTCAATGAGATTGGCCTGCAGGTACAGGTACTCGAGCTTGGCCAGCCCGCGCAGCACGCCCTCCGTCAGGTTCCGCAGCCGATTGTAGCCCAGCTGCAGCACCTGCAGGTTGAACTGGCCCGAGAAGGCGCCGTCCTCGATGTAGCCGATCTCGTTCTTGGTGAGGTTGAGGTACGTGAGGTTGCCAAAGCGGCTGAGCGAGGCATAGTGCACGCTGCGGATCCGGTTCTCATTCAGCCGCAGGTCCACGATGGTGCTGTTGATCTGCTGCGGGATGGCCTCGTAGGGTGGCTGGTTCTGGCTGCAGATGGCCAGCCACACGAAGCCCTTGTCGCCCTCGATCAGCCAGCAGTCTCCGCGGGCCAGGCCGCCCGCGTGCAGCAGGATGGCGGCCGCCACGCACGCCCATAGCGCGCTCCAGAGGCACCCGGCCATGGGGACGGCCTCCGTGGGACAGCCCGTGCCACCTGCCCAGGGGGACCGGCCGGGAGACCCCGGAGGAACCAAAGGGGCCGGCGCTCGCGCTCAGGGGTGTCCTGTCCCGGGCCGCATGCTGGCGTCGTGTGGGCACTGGGAGCCGGCTGCCACCCTCAGTGCCGCAGGCCCCCGGTCATGCGCCTATGTCCTGCCGAGGCCGTGGTCGCCTCCCCCATCGGCCCGGGTGTCTGGACAGCTCCGCCCTGCACCTCCAGCTCCACGGTCCTGTGGCAAGACAGAAGAGGGGAGAGCCGTCAGGAGGGGCTGGGGTTCCGGCAGGCCCCACCGCGGAGGAGCAAGGCCCTGTCGGGCTGCCTGGTCAAACCGGAAGGCATGTTGGGGGAGCCCATAGTCCTACAGGACAATGTCGGGTACCAGAAGGGCGCAGGACAGGTTGTGCCTCGAGGGAGGGGAGTGAAGGGAAGCCCCCATCCCAAGCCCTCCCCGGCCCCCAGCCCCATTTCCTCCCAGAGGCGACAAAACCCCACCTGCTGGGCCGGGCCCCGGAGATTCAAGGACTATGGGTCTGGCACAGGCAGGGCCACTCGCGGGACAGTTGGGAATCCGGGACATCCTCTCCCGGGAGGGCCCGGCCAGACTCACAGACGCCTGCAGAGGGTGCTTGGAGCCCTGGCCCAAGGGTCCTCAGCCCCAGCACACAAATCCCTTCAGGGCCTCAGGGCGCCTCCGGCTCCCCTCCAGGGAGGCACAGGGAGGCAGCCGGCCCCAGGGACGGCCAGGTTCGGGGCCTGAGCCCTCCCGCACTGGGTCGAGGCACATCACACTCCTCTGACCCTAAGTTTCCCCAAATTAGACTGCTGGACGGTCTCAGGGGAAAGGAGGCTGCCACCACCCCCTCGTGGGTGGATCCCGGTACAAAGGCTGGGAAGGGAGGAATGACTCTGCCAAGAAGCCCCCATGCCCACCCACACCCCCACCCGGGGCCTAGGAAAGGCCCGATCCCTCCCAGCTCTGCCAGCTCCTGAGACACAGCGTGAGGGGATGGCCACCGGCCCCTGCACAGGCCCAGGATGGGACCTTCCCTCCTGGGTCAGGCTGGGGAGCCCGTGCACAGGGAGATGGGGCTGGACACAGCAGCTCCCGCCAACGGGAGGACCTCTGGTCTGCGGGACCCGCCCTCTGCCCCCCACCCCAGGTCTCCTGCGGGACAGACGAGCAGGCGTGCCTTTCCTCGTTAACATCTGGATTTATAGCCGGCCTCTGTCACTGCTCTGTGGCCTGGCCAGCGGCCAGCTGAGTATATTTCACAGATATTGACGTTTGCAACTAGTTTGCACTGAGGCAGCTTAAATTAGGGAACAAAATATAATGATGTGAAATGGATTTTCTTCCCCTTCGGAAACTTCATAGAGCACTGTTTTGATCTGGCTCCTGGGGAGGAGAGTGACTGGTAGATGGGGGCCAGATGGGACGGAGAGGGACCCGGGGCGAGGTCCTCCCGGCCAGCCTGTGGCTGTGTGACTTCTTGCAAAGCACGGGGCCTCCCCTGGCCGGTGGGACGCTGGGGTCCCTGCATGGTGTCCCTGGGGAGGATGGAGGGCATCTCCAGTACCTGCCCCTCTACCAGGGGCCCCGAGGTGTGGGTAAGGCAGGTGGGGGCAACAGGGTCAGGCCGGCTCCCATTGCTGAAAGTGGGTGTGTAGAGCCTGTCCAGGAAGTGTGGCGTCTCAGCAATGCTGATTGTAATCACCTTTAATCTCTTGCTCAAAATAACCCAAAGTCAAGCTAAGGAGGATTACAGGGGCCTGAAGAAGCCTTATCACAGGCAGACTCTGGTGGAGGAGGGACGGCCCCCAGGATACCGGCCTCTCCCTGCTCCCCCCCCCCACCCCCTGCCAGGGCCGCTGGGCCCCTTGGTGGCTCTGGGGAGCAGCATGCACACGTGGGTCTGTGTGCGGTGAGGGAGGTGGTGGGGGGAGGGGGGCTCACCCCGCAGGCAGGCTCCCACATGTAGGAGCTGGGGTCTGCATCTGTGAGGGTGAGGCTGTACCAACACACATGTTGGGACCCATGTTAGCACCCGTGCACGCAGACAGGGGTGCCTTCGGGAGAACACGGCTCCATGGAAGCCTGCCCACGTGGTCGCTGTGAGGCCCCCCCCCCAGCCCCACCCTCCCCAGGGCGCACGTCCAGGAACACAGCATCTTGGGACGGGCACATGGTTCTGAGGACCCATCTCGTCTCCCCTGTGAACTGCCCCTTCCCCGGAGCTGCCTCCACCAGGCCAGCCGTGTGACGAGGGAGGCAGGGCTGGCCCCCCTGCCCTGAGGACAGGGCACATCCCCGCCTCGGGCGCTCCCTCTGGCCTGGCAGGTGTCCTGCTCTCACCTTTGTGTGCCATGCCTGCCCCCAGAGCCTGGGCTATGTGCGGATGGGCGGCCTCGGGGGAGGGACATGCTAGGAGTCTGGGTGTGACCCTGCTGGCTGGTCCCCTCTGCCCCTCTTATAGCCCCCAAGACCTGGCCTCAGAGGGACGCCAGGATTCTCCTTCCACAGCTCACTGTGCAGATGGGAAATGGAGACCTGTCTGTGGTCCCAGTGTGAGTGGCCCCGTCCTCCTCCTGTTAGGGCTGGGTGTCCACACCTGCAGGCACCTCGTCCCTCCAGGAGGCCCTCGGCTGCAGGGATTGGGCTTCCTGAGCGGAAACTGATGCCCAGGGAAATGGCCTGATCGGCTGGGAGGGCTCTGCTCAGGTGTTGTGCTGTCCCTTGGCCTGCCCCCTCCTCCTGGACTCACTGGCTCACCGCCCATCGTCGGTAACAGGCCCCAGCGCCAGCCCCGCCCCCGTCTCTCTCTCTCTCACACACACACACACGTCCTCCATGCCTGGCTGGTCACGCATGAAACAGACGTACCCATATGTGTGGGAGGCACAGGCCTGTGTCACAGCAGCCCCCACCTGCCCCTGCCGCCCACACCCCTGCAGGCCGGGGTCCCTCTGCCAGCACCTCTCCCTCCGCACCATCCCTACCAACTCGTGGTGCCCCATGCCGCCGCTGGCCGCTCGACCTGTACTGTAGTCCTGGACAGCGTAGTTCTACAACATTCCACAGAAGCACCTTGACCAGAACACCCTCCAGCCCATCCAGGCAGTGTCCATCCCGAGTGGTCACCAGCGACCCATCTTGCCAGCCCTGGGGGCATACTGTTTCCGTGTCCCCCAGCCCCACAGCAGCCCCTTCCTGGAGTGCCTTCTGCTCCAGGTCTCGGAGCAGCCGCCCCTCCCGTCCGGTCCCCTCCACAGCCCCCGAGGCCACACTCCTGCCTCAGTCGTTGCTTCCTCTGCTCACTTCCTCGAGGGGGTCTCAGCGCCCCTCAGGCTCACGGACAGCTCCCCCTGTGAGCTCGTGCCCCACCCCCCATTCCTCAAACCCCACACCAGTGCGCCATCCTCAAGCACGCTCTCCCCTCTCTTCCCACATGCAGCCCAGAAGCAAAAGCATCCCCCCCACCTCCCTGGGTCTCTGGGGTCGTCTCCTGGCCCCTGCTGCCAAGGTCACGCTGGTCCAAGCCACCGCCCCCTCTGGCTGGGCTCCCACCTCGTCTCCTGCTGCCCACAATCCACCCTCCCAACCGCAGCCACGGGAACCGGGGGGACCTTGGAGCGCGGTCATGGGATCCTGCCACTCTGCCATCCCCGCCCACAACCCGGGATGACATCGTTCTTCCAGGAGGGAGCAGAGGAAAACCCAGGCTCCACCGGGACCTACCAGGCCTCGCCTGCTGGGGCCCCATCCATCCGCCACCTCCCCCACCACCCCGTGTGCACGACCCCCGTCCTTCTGGCTGCAGGGCCTGGTCCCTCCCCGCAAAGCAAGAGCTTCGGATCCTAGAGCCGACAGCTCCCCCATTGGAATAGCACCCCTTCCAAGCCCCTGCCCAGTACTTGCTTATTTACTTGGAGTCACTGCTGGTTCCCTCCCCGCCCCCCGGGGTCACAAGCCCCAGTGCCCAGACCCCACGTCCCACTGGCTGGGACGCCTCCAGCCCAGATTGTCAGCTGACAGGCAGGAGTTGCATGGGGTCAGGCACCAGCCGTCAGCTCTGTTTTCTCATCTGTGAAATGGGAGCCAAACATGCCGCCTTCCCCGGAGCCCGTGGGAGGGAGATGCCCCCCCCCACCCTGCTCTGCAGGGATCCAGACCACCCCACGTCACTGTGGGCCACATCAGCCCGAACCGCCTCTGACCTGCGGATTCCGACACATCCAGCGGGATGAGAAACGCATGTCGGTCTCACGTCCTCACTTGGCAAAAACACCCCACTGCCCCCCGCAGAGTTTCTCCGTGCGCACCTCCCCCGATGGAGAGAGACCTCTGAGCACGTCCCCTCAGCCCCAGGAATCTTGCTGGACACCTGCCCCCTCCCTTCACGATGCCTCACGCTGGTCCCTGCAAGGCCCTGTGACAGAGACCCCACACCTTGGAAGGACAGACGGGCCAGGTGCAGCCTGGAATGTCCCAGAGGGACGGGGCATGAGTTCTGGCCCTGACCAGAATGGCTTCGGGGCCAGTCCCTGCTCACTTCGCTTCTGTCCTCAGTCAGTGGGCGTAGAGCCTGGGGCCCCCTCGTGTCCCAGCAGAGACCAGAGGCCCCCAGCCCCAGGTGGTGTCCTGCACAGTTGGCGATCACGTACACACGACAGCCAGCCTTCTGTGTCTGCACATGTGGATAGAGACCTGTGTGCCAAACTGTATCCGCGGGCCCACGCCTGTCTGCACACACATGTTCACATGTGCCTGGGGGGGAATCTGACAGTGGTCACTGAAGCAGACTGTCCTGAGGTCATCAGTTACCAGTGGGGAGGGACAGGAGAGACAGTAGGGCCTGGAAAGGGGCTCCCCTCCCAGCCGTCATCACCATGACCATCGGGACAAGTCCCAGAGCCATCACCTCATTAAGCCTCATCACTGCCCTCCACAGGGACAGGGGACAGCCACAGTGCCCTCTGTGACCCAGGAGAAAGGACCAGCCAGGGAGCCTCAGCCACTCAGGCAGGACTCAGGCCACCCAAGCTACTCAGCCACTGACCCAACAGCTCCTTGTGGAGGGTCCCCCTGGTGCCCAGGAAAGGGGGCAGATGGAGCCCCTGGCTGCCCAGGGGGTGTCTGGCCCCACCCAGCCCTGTAGGGAGTGGGAGGTGCTCACGGGGCCACCCAGGGACGGGCCTAGTGGGGAGGGAATGCAGATGGCAGGGGTAACCAGCGTTCCCCAGCCCCTGGGCATGCAGAGCTGGGGGCTCAAGAATGCAGAGGGGGAGGGTGGATTCCCTGTAAATGTGCTCGGCTGTTGTTAGAGGGGCGCTCTGGGGGACCCTGCGGTGGACGCCTGGTGCAGAGCCCTGTCTGGGAGCCACGGGCAGTGTAAGCCCCCAGCAGGTGTATTCAACAGGGAGGGGAGCTGGCGGGCTAAGGGCAGGGGCCTGTCCTGGGGGGTGATGCAGCATCTGGCCATTGGAAGGGGAGGGGGGAGAGCACGAGCATGGAGAGGACCCTCAGAAAGAAGTTGGACTTTCCTAAAGAAGCATCACATCTGGATGGCGCCGGGGGTTGGGGTTGGGGGGGGAGGGACGAGTCTTCCTTCCACTCACAGTGGGGCCCCAGCCTGACTGCAGAAAATACTTAGACATGAGCATGGGACGGTCACGCGCACACACACCCACGTCCGGTCCAGCCCCTGCCAGGAGGGCCCTGGCGTTCACATCCTCGTCCACAGCAGGGACACGCACCAGGCAGTGGATATTTAGGAACAGGTCCCTGAGGGAACAGCAGGGAACGAGAGGGAGGCCTGCTCAGTGCCAGGAAGATGCTGGAAAACTGTAGGCAATCAGGGAAGGCCTCCACTAGGAGATGCCATGTGAGGGGTTCTAGTAGGTGAGTAGGAGTTTATTAGGTAAAAAGGGGTTACCGGGCATCCCAGGTGAGGAGGAGGAGGAGGCAAAAGGCACATGCGATCAGAGCACAGCCCCCGTGCAGGGTGCCCAAGAATGGGTCCCGGAACCAGCGTGGAAGGGCGTGGTGGCAGAAGAGGAGCCCAGACTCCCTGCTCCCGAGAGCCCGAGGCACGATGGTGGCACTGGGCTGGGGGGGGGGGGACCCCTCCTCCCTCTCAATCCTGGGGTTGTGGGGAAAATTGGCGACAGTGGGGGAGGACAGGGACCTGCCCCAGCCTGGGTTGCTCCCAGCCTCAGTTTCCCCACCTGTAACATTAAAGAAACGGTTGGGCTAGGTACCTCCGAGTGGAGGTGCCCCAAGTCCCACGTGGTGGCTCCTAACCCCCCACGTGGCGCTTGCACACACTCCACCCGCCCCCTCCACCCGCTGCCTGGGGGGACGACGGTGCTCAGGAGGCTGGTCCCACTTCTGTTCCCTCACGTCAACCCTGCCGACATGTTGCCGCTGATGAAATAAAGAAATATGGTGGTTCCAGGCTTTTAAACTTGTCACGGCAAGATTTGCATAATCACCTGCCTAAAAATACCATTGCTCTGCTCCTTCTCAGCGCCCAGACTGGGGGCCAGTGCTGGCCCCAGGGATTCTGCACAAGGCCCCACTCTCACATCCAGAGGGAAATGGGCTGAGCGCCAGGCACACGGGGAGGCGGGCGGGAAGTTAGAGATCGATAACTTTTTACCACTCCAATGTTTGGCCGATAGATCATGTTTACTGCTAACGTTTGCCACTGCAGCCGGGCTCTGCCGCAGAGGCCCAGGGGCCGCGACGGGCACAGCGGGAAGTGCCATTGTGGGGCAGATGCCAGGGCCTCGGGCCAGCAGAGCCCGGTGGGGGGGGTGGTAGTGGTGGGGGTTGAAGGGGGCTCCGGGCCCCCAGGCCGGGCCACGGATGTTGGCTCCTCCACACTCTGGCTGTGTGACCTTGGGCAAGTCACTGGCCTTCTCTGGGCCTGTTTCCTCCTCTGGCAGATGGAGATCGCCGGGGCTTATCCCCCACAGCCTCACGGCGAGGGTAACACGACCTTACCCTCCATACCTTCCTGCATGTACACGCGCTCTATAAGTATTCATTTCCTCCTAGGGCAGCCCCTTGGCCTCAGGCGGGCAGGGGAGGGAATTCACTGTTCCAGGCCGTGTGGGTGGACTGAGCAGGCCAGCAGGACAGGCCTTGGGGGTTTTTTGATTTCAGGAGCTACCCAGCCCGGTGCCCCCAGCACTGGGGCCGAGCGAGCACTGTCCCCAGCCTCATTACCCACCTTGAGCCTGCCCTCCCCGCTCCTGCTCCATAGTCACCCACGGAGGCTGGCCCAGGCTCCTGCAGCCGGCCGTCCCGCAGTGCTGACTCAGCCGGGCTCCAACCTCAGGACTTGGCCACAGGGTCGGCCTGGCAAGCCCCCGACCTCAGCTGGCCCTGCCCTTGTCTGCTGGGAGGCCCACGGTGGAGAGAATGTCCCTTGTCCTCCACCCCACAAGGTGCATGCAGAGGGAGCTGGGAAAGGTGATGAGTTGGGGCCCAGGGAGAACATGGAGGACACACCTCACCCACCCAGTGACCTTGGGCGTCCCCGGGAGCCCTGAGCCTCAGCCTGCCTGGCCAGAGTCCAGGATGGGCAGTGAGCATGCAAACAGCAGTGGTCTCTGGTTTCCTATAGGCCCCCACGTGCAGCCAGTGTCTCCTATGGGGGAGCACCCCCAGGAAGACAGAGAGGAGGGAAAGCCAGCAAGCCCAGGCTTTCCCCCCAAGCAAGGGCAAGGGAACATGGCATCAGAGTCCACCACTTTGCTTGGTAATTCCAGCCCTACCCCAGAGTTTCCAGGGGAAACCCTGCAGCTGGAACCCAAGCTGCGGCCCAGGGTGGTGCTGGGCCAGGGTTCCTGGAGGGGCAGACACAGCAGGAAGGGCCCCAGGCAGGGCTTGGGGCTGGAGTCCGGCCCCCCATGACGCCGGGCTCGCCGCGTCCCCGTCCCGCCAGGCACCGCAGCTCCCGGCTGCTCTGAGTTAATTAGGGATCCAAACATTTAATGGTCTTTTATGCTTCCACTGGGCATCTTTTTAAATTAAAAACACATGATGTATGGCACTGTTGGAGGGAGAAATCACTTTGCGATGGTTTCCTGCTCAGGCACTGGCAGGGACTGGGAGAGGGTGGCTGGCTGGCCTCCAGGGAGGCCGGACGGGGACACGTGACCCTCTCCAGGAACACCGACCCTACCCCCCCCCCATCAGGAAGCATGTTGCAGACTCCAGGCAAGGGTCTGGGTGTCCAAGGGACACCTGGCACTCTTCCCCATCACACCCTCCTAACCCGGGCAGCCAGGAAGTTCTATCTTTAGTCTGACCTGAATCTCTCCAGTTGTTTTGAGGGACGGCCAGCCTGAGACCGCACTTGGAGATGCGCTGGTTCTGCTCTTCCCAGTCAAACCTAAACCCCCAGGAACCCTGAGCTCTGGGAGCCCTTTTCTGGGCACGGGGATTCCGTCCCTGTTCGCAGCTCCGGCGGAGGGCAATGCAGACTGCTGGGAGGGCCTCGGGGGACACTGCCCCCCGTACCCACGCTCCACCAGCCGGGGCCACGCACCCAGACGCGGGGACCGCTGCCCACCCCACTCACCCATCAGGTCCTGTCTCGAGTGAGCTGCTGTGACGATTTTCTCCGAGCACAGTTTCCGGCCACTACGAGTTGCACTAAAGATCTGGGGCATGGATTTCAAGCAGAGGTTGTAAGAGAGCAGTCAGCTCCTCAAACATCACAAGAAGGGGGAAACCAGGTCCGAAGCAAAGTCCCGTCTAAGGCAGCATCGGTGACACCACCCGGGCCAGGGATGGAGCCGAGACACACGCTGTCCCTGGGCTAACCGGGCCCCCGGCTATGTGTCGGGGTCACCGGCCATGCTGGGATGGCATCATCACTCTGGTGAGGGGTCCTGGGGAGAGTCCAAGATTGGGGAAGAACAGCCAGTACGGTCCCTTGGCAAGTAGGGGGTCTCTGCATTGGAAATGGGGCTCTCTCCCCACGTTGACCAGATCAACACGGGGCTTCCGACCAAACAGCCTGCCCAGCGCCCCCGCGGCCACAGCCAGGACCACCAGCCCCCACAGGCCCTCTCCCTCCAGAAGCCATCCCCTCCCTCGAGAGCCCCTCGTGGACACCTGTCAGGAGGCTGCTGCAGCTCCCAGGGGCAAGGATCCTTCCCAGGCTCCCCGGGAGCTCTGAGAACACGACCCCCTTTCCCTGCAGCCCCTGTGCCCCAGGGACTTCAGGCTCATGTCCCAGGAAAAGAGGCTTCTGGAGGGGAAACCATGGGCAGGCCTGGGCCCAGACTCTCGTTCTTAATTTGTCACTGAATCCAGACACACACACACATGCATGGGGTCTGCTGCCTGGCAGCCTGGGGAGCCCCGAGCCATCCTAAGAGCAGACATCACCTCTGTCTGCTCACATCTCTAGGGTCCCACCTAGAAGGCATTTCACTGGGGTGAAGGAGTAAAATCGATCCCCCCAACCCTGCACCAACAGGCAACGAAACGTCCAACACCATATAGTGAATCATCTGTTCCCTCGGCTGATCTGTGATGCCCCACAGGGTGAGTCGGGTCGAGCCTGCCCTCCCCCTGTAACCCCGCATGGCTCCCCAGTGCCCTCAAGAGAGCCCATGTCCCCACCTGCCTACCTCTCTCTGCCCCCACCTTGCCCTGTAAGGCGATGGTCAACCTGCTTCTCTTGCATTTTCTCTAAGCTGCTGTTTCCAAGCCTGGGACACATCCCCTTGCCACCATTGTGGTCTCTGCTTGGAATCCCGAGAGGGGCTGGGGTCTCTCCTCATAAGCACGAAGTGGCCCAGCTGTGCCCCCGTGCGTCCCACCCTGTCAGCCAGACTGGGGGCTGCAGGCACGGATGGCTGGCTCTTCCCCGTCCCTTCCAGGCACAGGGTAGGGAGTGGACGGGGACTGAGCCTGTGGAGGTGCTCAGCCCATCACCTGTAAGGGAGGGTAGCTCCATGTCGTGATTCTCCCCAGACGGTCTCCACGCACCGGCTGTTCGGTGGCACTATGTGTGAACCCCCACCCCCCACCGCAGTTACACACCCGCCAGGTGGCTCACGGTTGCATTGGTATAGACACCTCTGCTGGGGACCGCGCCATTGTATCGGTGGCCCCTTGCCCCTCTCGTGACACCTAAACGGCCCTGTTTATGTCCCTGGGACATAAACTCTGTAATGAGCTTGCCCACAGAGGACGATAGACACCCTTTCATGCTTCTCCGTTTCTAGAACCTTGGCTCAGCGCCCCTCTCCCAGGTGATTGGGCACAGCTCTTCCAAACACGCAGCCAAGATGCGGGTGGGACCCCACGGAGCCTACAAATTAACTTTGGAAGAACCTTCGGGATTGTAATATTTTGGCACAGCCTGTCCCATGACACCCGCTTTCTCTCTGGTCTCCCAGGAAGACTCCGCAGAGTTCCGCAAGATGATCTCAGATTTTTCTCATAACTGCATTCCTGGGAATCCCACGGGGTGTTTGTGTTGTTGTCACTGTGAGCGGGGACCGCTGATCTCATTATGTTTTCCGACCAGCTGTCACGGATACAGATGAGAATTACTGACTTGTGTATGTCTGTTCAATATCCAGCTCACTACTTCCACCAAGTTCTCCAGTGACCACTTCAGTGGCTTCTTGGTTTCCTCAGGCCTCCAATCAGGCTGCCAGCAAATGATTACAATCCTTTCCCAGAGACAGCACATTTAATTCTGTTTCATGTCTTATTGCTATGTCCAGGATTTCTGGACAATGATAAAGGGCTCTGTTGGTGGTGTTTTTGTTTTTTTTTTTTTTAAATAAAAGTTTTTGAACTCCCAGGAATTTGAAAAATCTCATCATTTAGCACGGTCCTGGCTGTGAAGTTGGGACACAGTTTCTTTACCGGGATGAGAAACCATCCCCGGTTCCATTTTTAGCATTTCCTTTAAGATCGGAAACCAGAGCTAGATTCTGTCAGATGCTTCTTGTCATTTCTCAACAGGGTCCCGCAGCCAACCTGTTGAGGTTGTTATGTATTATATTAACAGGTTTCCCCACTATTAAGCCATCTCTGAATTCTTCTGATAGATCCTACCTAATCACAGTGCATGACCTAACATTCTGGGAAACGGGATCTGTGTGTATCTCACCGAGGATTTCTGATCCCATCCCCAGGGGCAAGATCTGGGTGAGGTCTCGTTTCTGTAGGTGTTCACAGTCTGGGGTTTGGGGCTGTTTCACCCTCTCTCACCGGGGTGACTTCCTGCAGATGGCAGCTGCCCGCTCCAGTGAGACTCCGGGTCTCTGAGCTCGGGGCCCCTCCATGGCGAACGTGTTCCCAAAGCCATGTGGGCAAACACCACGGACCACTCCGTCAAGTGACTGTCACTCTGAGTTCGTTGTTTGTACGTTCCAGATTTTCATGATTCGGGGTTGGCTCCAGGCCGGTACACGGCAGGGAAATGTGCTGGGAAAGTGGACACCAGCCTGAGGGAGGTCAGGACTGTGACACCACCCACCGAGAGGACCCTGCAGGGCCTCCTGGTCTGTGTTCCTTGTCACCCACGTGCAGACGGATGGACATCACGTTGGGCATCAGGGGCACGGGAAACACAAAATAAGGGAAGGCCTGGACCCTCTCAGAAAGTCCACTCTGAGGAGAAAACCCACAGAAGTGAGGGGCTTGGCAGGAAGGACACCCCTGAAAGATGGTACCATCTCCCTGTCCGCCTGCCACGCTGGGACCCTGACCTACCCCTGCACGGGATGTCTGTCTCTGCATCCCTTGAATCTGGTGGTCCTGGCCACACTGGCCACCAGCGCTGCCAGAATTGAGCCCTATCTGTCCCAGGCATGGCCCTCGGCCACTGACACGTGGACAGAGCCGCCGCCACCAAAAGCCACGAGCTTTGGCGTGGTTACATGGCAGCAGACAGTGACACAATGCTGAGCGTCAGGGGAGCGCGAGCAGGACAGCAACAGGGAGCGGGAGAGCCCCCCCCCCCAACCCATCACAGGGAGCTCCTCACCCTCACAGTCCGGGGGGGGGGGCGGCTTCTGCAGTGTGTGGGTCAAGGAAGGCCCGTCCATGCCCACTCCCCTGGGTGGCAGCCTGGACGACGGGGTTTCTGACCCGTGTGTGACTCAGGCCCTGGTGCTCTCCAGGCCAGCGGGTTTGTGCAGATGCCTTCACTTCCGAGGCTCAGTTTACCTCCCTGACAAATGGGGCCATGGGCCCCTGCTCACAGGTAAACGCAGCCACGTCTGGGAACGGCCAGGACCCAGTGTGGCAGGTGTCCCCGGAAGCGGAGGCTCATGGGATGCAAACCATCTGCCCCCAGACCCCTTAGACTTTCTCAGCTGCATCTTGTCTCCTCTGGGAAGTGGGAACAGTACACGGAGCCCACAGGTTCACCAAGGGGCCTGTGCAAGACATGTGTGTTCGTGCACCATGCCACACCCAACGGGGCCGTGTGAGGCTCTGGCTGCCGCCAGGATGTGGGGACAGGGCTGAAGAAGAGCTGATGCAAAGTCCAGGGGGTGCAGGCAGGCCTGGGCAGCTGGAGGGTTGGGTGGCCCCTTTCCCAGGGGATGGGCTGCAGTCGGCCCACAGCTGTCCCTCTGAGGCCCCGCCAGCTCTCGGAGTCCATAAAAAAATCAATCTAATGACACAGCAAACATTAATTAGAGCCGTGAGACCAGGAACGGGATTGATCTGGAAGGGGCCGCTCTGCTGTTAGTCATCGAAACGCTCTGCGGGGGTGGGGAGGGGCCGGGGCTCGGGGACAGGGGCCACGGAGGCGACCAGAGACTGCCCCCCAACATCAGGCTGACGGCAGGGGAGTGGAGGCTGCTGGGGGGCCCAGCCAGGGGTCAGGGCCCCGGAAAGCTCAGGGTGGGGAAGGACCAAGCCGGACCCCTCAGCTCTCCTTGCTGTGCGAAGAGCAGAGCTCCCAAGTGCAAGGAGCTGAGCATGAACCCTCGCATGCACAGCCGGAGCCCCCTGCCAGACGGCACTGGGGAAGGGACTGCACTCAGCCAGCTGGACGAGGACATGAAAGGAAGTCCCGGTGGGAGCTGGGCAGCCAGCGGCACAGCCTCTGACCCATGGAGGGACACAGACATATTTTAAGAACATGTAGAACATGTCCCGTGTCCCCTGGGGAGGGGGCACCTGGCAGCCCCCCGCCCCTCCTCTAGGTGGGGAACACAGGCTCCATTCTCCCTGATGCTATCCCCCCAGCAGCACACTGGTCTGTGTTCTGGGGGGTGGGGCGTTTGGGAGAAGAGGTGCTCGGGGACCCTTCCCAGGTGAGAAGTGACCGCAGACGCCCTCGGATGGCGGGCTCCCCTCTCCCACAGTCCCACCCATGTTCCTGAGGTCCAGGGGTGCTGGGGACCACCATGTGGGGCCGGCGACGGCTCCGGCCAGGCCTCACCCTGTGTGTGTGGCTGGGGAGGGGGACTGGAGCGCGTCTGGCTGTGCCATGCCTCCCAGCATATGTCTGAGCAAGAAATCCAACGAGGTCCATATGCCGCTGTTCTAAATAGAGCCTCTCATGGAGCCTTCAAAGGGCCAAGGTCAGTGAAACTGGAAGCCGGGAAGCGTGGTGGGCAGGGGGCTGGGCTGAGACGTTGACCCGGGTCCCCCTCCCAGGCAGCTTCGAGGTGAGGGTCTGGGAGGTCTGTATTGAGCGCCCTGAGACCCACAGGGAGGAAGTGTGTATGGCGACCGCACGTGTGTGTCCCCAGAGTGCGACCCCGCAGCCCTGGGCCCTCTGCCTGCCCCCACCGCACCTCACGTGCACACACCCGCACGCACACACGGGTGTCTAATTATTGTCTCGCGGCGGGCAGGAGTCCGACCGCCGGAGCAGCTGGAGGACATTCAATTCTCGGAGTAATTGACAGTGCTGGAAAGCACCCAAGTGGGGTGTGAGGACGCGCTCCCCTCAGCGACTCGATCCTTCATCGCCAAGCACATTACTGCCTCGGTTCACACTGCCTCCGCCCCCTCACCGCCTGCCCGCCTGGCTCTGGGCCTCCGTCTGTCGGCCGGCCGTCTGTCACCTGAGATGCCACCGGCCACTGGCCTTGCCTCTGTGCGTGGAGGGAGCTGCTTTCCCCCCTGGCCGCCCGCACCCTGCCCCCCCAGTATCAGGCCCCGGGGACGGCTACAGGGGTGGGGACTTCAGGGAAGGGCTCTGGGACATAGTGTTGGGACTCCAGGGGTCACCACCCCAGTCCCTGGACTGCCCAGCAGGTGCTAGGAGGCCAGGGGCACCTGCCCCTACTCGCTCCTCCCCAAAGGCTCCTAGAGGACAGTGTGACATTCATGGGGACCAAGCCTCCCACAGGGGATAGGGCCAGTTATCAGGCATGCACAAGACAGGGCAGTGCCTGGGTGGCAGAGTGACCACACACCCAGAGTGACCGCAGAGTCGGGGGAGGTGCAGAACACATCCAGGGGCTGGGGGGCACCCACAGGGCTATCTGGGGAGGTCTCCGGGCTCTGTCCTCATCCGTGTGAGCAGCAGCCTGGGTGAACTCTGAGAACCTGTAGGAAGGGGACGGAGGCTGGAGGCCAGGACCGGGAGCCAAGCACTCCCTCCAGCTTGACGAATACCACAGGGCAAAAACCATGCCAGGAAGGGGTCAGCATGGCTCCACATCACCTCTGGGGAAGAGAATGAAGCGAGAGCCGGTTGGACAGGTCAATGTGGCCACCTGAGAAGGTAACTGGCTGACTTAATAGAGATATAGCAGGGAGAACAGAGAAGGTGATGACCCGGCTCTAGGCAGCACGGCTCAGCCTGTGCTCAGAGCGTCTGGCTCCAGACTCCAAGGAACATGACCAGAGCCCACACTCCTATAGCACCTTCTAGGAGCTAAACTCTCGTCTATCAAACTATTTAGTACTGGGGCCAGTCCTGTGAAGCAGGAACTAGTACTACCCACCTAACCAAAGAGGCACAAAGTTGTTAATGAACTTGGTTGAGTTTCCACAGCTGCTTAGTCATGGGGCAGGATTGAAACCCAGGCACCTTGGCCCCAGAGCCCCAGTACCTACCCACACGTCATGCAGCCAACAGGCCCAGGAGGGCGCGTCTGAAAGTGACGGAGCTGGCGGAGCACGGACGTGAAGGCAGGACGGAGGGTGTGGGGGTGTCTGGCTGAGAGGCCACCTGCAGAGGAGGGCCCCCCAGGCCCTGGGGTGGACCCATTCACCCTCCCAGAGAGTTCCCTGAGTCTGCTCACCAAGGTTTAACACACGCGGCCTCACTGGGAAACATCTAGGCGGCATTGCACAAAGATCAAGACGTACGGAGCCCATGAGCCCAATTTTGGTGTGTTTTACCACAATGGAAAGTTCAGAAAGAAAGGTGGCGGGTGGGGATGGTCTGAGAGGGGCACACAGAGGCTCTGGCAGGGGTGGGGGGGGGGCGAGGAACACTGGAACACCCACCTTCTCGCACCCCTTCAGGGCTTCCCTAGGTCCCGGGCAGCGTGCGGGGACTGACACTCAGCTGGAGGGGACGGCGTTCGGGTTCTCAGGGTATCTCTCTTCACACCTTTAGCTGTATTAAATATTTCATAATTAGTGAAATATTTATTTGAGAGTTCTTAAATCTTTGAAACGTCTGCAATATTTTATAATACATTTTTAAATGTTTTGGAAAGGAATGGGCTGCTGTGTGCGACTGAGCTCCCTGTCGCCAGAGGTGTGCAAGGAGAGGCTGGATGTCAGAGAGGGCACTGCCCCCAGCAGGGAGGTGCCTAGAACCAGGAGAACGGTCAGCATCACTCGTGAGCCTTTACAAAACAGAGACTTCCGGGACCCATCTCTACTCCTGATTCGACAGGTCCAGTGTAGGGTCTGGGTGTCTGCGTTTGTGCCATGGGCCACGTGCCCTCTGCCCTGGTTGGGACACAGATTCTGGCTCATGCTTTGTTTTCTCTGGCCTTGAGGACCAAGCCCAGGCTCCTCGGCCCCTCACTAGGCTGAACACAAGGTGGGGGTACCAGCCCCTGAAGCTGCAGGCCTGGGGCCTTCGGCAAGGTGTGCATGGCCCCCCTTGCAGAGACGGGAGCACTGAGGACCAGAGAGGGGAAGAAAGAGCCTGAGGGTCACAGGAGAGGAGAGAGGGGAAACAGATCTTCTCCTTTCTGTTCCAGGGCTGCCCTGGTCATGGGTGTCCCCCGTCCTGGTCGTCAGAGCACTAATGTTGACCCGTGGTGTCTGGAGACAGTCCCTCCCTCACAGCCCTCCTGAAACCTGAGCCCCTCCTGCCTCTGACCAGGCGCAGAGGAAAGGTTGGACGGATGGAGCTTGGCAGGTGTGTAACTTGGCGCCCAGCAAACAGGCAAGCTGACTGATGGCCCTGAGCTCTGGCCTTTCTTCATCTGATGGTGTTGAAAGCGGCTGTGTGCCCGGCCCAGGCCAGGGCTGGGCAGCGGCAGACGGGGGTGGCCACGAAGCCGGGTGCCTAAGGAACCACATTGAGAGAACCTCCCAACATTGGCCTCAGCCTTGTGAGGGTGTGCACTCAGGCCCCGAGAAGGAAAGGCATTTTCCCCAGGTCACACAGAAGATTGTGGCACAACCAGGACAAAGGCTTTGTTTGCTCTCCTGAGCCCTCTCTAGCCCTCCCGCAGCCCCAGGGCATTGGGGCTGTGCCATAGCCCAGGGCTGGGGGTTTGGGGAGTGGGAGGAGGCTGCCCCCATCTGCCTGCCACTCTAGTACCCACAGGGGCCTTGGAGCAGCGGGGTCAAGTGCCCAGGTTGGCAGACAGAGATGCCACCTGGCTGGTGACGGCCTCGTGGGAGGCCCACAGTGGCCCCGCAGGGCTGGGAGTCTGTTACAGGAACGGCGGCTTCCCGCCACGGAGTTCTGACTTTACCAGCGCCGTCGCACATTTCTGTAAACGTTAGCACACACGCAGCATCGCGAAGGAGCGGAGAAGCGTGCACGTCCTCGCTCTGCTGAGGAGAAAACAGGTGGAAGCTGTGGGGAGGCCAGGCCGGGAGAGTGGGTGGGACAGCCCCGGGGCCACCGGAGAAAGCGTGGCTGAGCGAACTCGGTATTTAGCTGCGGTTGATTCCCGTAATAACGAAGCAACGTTCGCACGGTATGATCAAAATAACCATACCAACCCATCCCATGAAGAGAGACCCAAGTACGAAGACAGGAAGGAGGCTCAGGGGAGGAGGAGAGCCAGTCCCGCCGGGAAGGGAGAGGTGGTCTCAAGGGCCCGCGGGGACCAGGAGCAGGAAGGGGCTTTGAGGGACTCGGGGTCAGAACCCCACGCTACCAGTCCTGCCACACAAGGCTGGGACAAAGGGCCATCTGGTCTACCCCCTGTCCCCACGCCCAGGTCGGGCTGGGCTGCTGAAGATGGTCCAGTGCCCCTTCTGGAGGCCGGACAGGCCTCCCTCCCCACCCGGCCCCCGGCACGGACAAGGGGCTTGACGTAATCCGCAAGGCCTCTGGGGAAATGAAAAGCAGGAGGAGGAAGCCCACGGACCAGGCTAGAGAATTCACCTCCCCCCACCTTGGTTCTGCCTTCTTCTTCCCAAAAGAGGTAATGCGTAGAGGCTTTGTCCAGGCGGGGGGGCCAGGTTCGGGGATGCGGGCTTCCTCCTGAGGAGGACAGCAGGTGTGCCGTGGGGTTGAAAAGGAGAGGTGTCGGGCCAGGCTGGGCTCACAAGGGAAAGCATGCTGGGATGCTGTGGACTGGGCTGGGGCCGGGACAGAGGTGGGGGTGGCCAGAGCCCGCCAGGGCCAGGCTGCAGGAGCCATGGGCCTCCCCAGGGATGTCCTCCTTGCTGGACCACAGTGCCCATCCCTCCACTGTCCGAGGCGAGCCCTCTGGGCCCTGCTATGTCCTTGGCTCTCAAGACAGCTCTGTATACATGTCAGCTGCCCTGGGAAGAGCACGTCCCCACAGGCTCCATGTCGGCAGTCCCTCATTCTGCGGACCCGCTGGATGACTGACCACGCCACTCTGGGGCTCCCCGATCGTGTACCCACACCATGGGGGCTGCAGCTCTGCCCTGCCCATTCAGAGTCCACACCTGGCGAGCGGGTCCCTGCCATGAGCCAGAGGCAGGGCTAATGGGCTGCAGAGGGACGCCCAAGTTTCAACCAGTATGTGGGTCAGCCGGGGACGCAGCCTGGTCTTGTGGGCCCAGGAGGGCTCCCCCAGAGAGCTGACATTTCTGCAGAGACTTGAACAGAGAAAGACCAACCCTACAAAGGCAGTGGGGGAGACAGGGCAGGGGAAGGGCCAAGGAGGCTGGAAGAGCCAGAAGGGTGGGGGTGAAAAGACCCATGAGGCTGCTGGGAGCCTTGATCTCACCCCAGCGCCCCTGCCGGAGACAGGATGTTATCTCAGGGGTAATAGGGAGCCACTGAAGCTTTGGCACAGAGGACGAATGACGACTCTGGCTGTCGATGGAAAAGGGACTGTTGCAGGACAACCGTGGGTGTGCAGGGAATCGAGCAGAAGCATCTGCAGTCGGTGGGAGAGGGGGCAGGAGCCCGGTCAGTGAGGGGCAAGGGAGGGATGTGGGCGGAGCCAAGAGGCAGAGATACGCCTGACAGAGCACATGGGAGTCCAGGGTGTACACAGCAGCCGCACTTGGGATAGCCCCAAACCGGACGTTACCCAAACACTCGTCCATAGGCAGACACATAGCTCCCAGCGGTGCAGCCATGACAAAAAGCTATCACGCAGCCACAGAGATGCACAAGCCGTCCTGACACAGCGACATGGAGAAACCCTACCCTAGAGGGTGTGCAGACCACCCCAGGGAGCCGCTGATGCCCGGCCGTCGGTCTGGGAGCTGGGGACATGGGTACATCTGGGTTATAAGAACTTCAGAGAGCCATGCTGATCTGGGGTTCCTCTGTCCCCATGGCCTGCATTGGGCAGAGAACCAGCGCTGTCTGCATGGGGACGTAGCTGACCCCAGACCCCAAGGCAGGACAACGGATGCAGCATGAGAAGGGGCAGGAACTTCGGGGACACCAGCTTCTAAGGGGGCACATGAGAGGAAGCATGTCAAGGCAGGAGAAATGCGGATGCCAGGAGCAGAGAAGGGGCTGTTTCGAGTTAGAAGGTGTGGTCTGTGACCCTGAACCGTGAGTCTGCAGGGACCCTGCAGAATAACCGGAAGCTGTCATGGCTGTGGCCCATCCCACATGTGGGCTGGCATCATGATGCATTCTCATGGGTAGCAGGTGCGTGTCCACTGTGCTGACACCGGCCACAACACACACAGCCCAGCTATGAAGGGCTCCAACGGTACGCACACGGGACAGGTGCAGGGGTCCTGTCCTAGCCACACACGGAGGAGGGACTGCGGACAAGACCAGGGTGGACGGGACTGGGGAAGGGAGCTATCTCTGAGCCACAGACATCCGCCCGGACACATGTGTCCACACCAGACCCTGGATGCAGAAAGGGGCACTAGAGGGGGTCAGGGCTACCTGACCAGGTACTGCTGGTGGGGAGCTCACCTCCGGGGCGTGGCAAGGAGGGACGGGTGGCACTCAGCTTGCTGACACTGCGCGGGTGGTCAGGACCCTGGACACCTCAGGCCCGCCTAGATGCTCCCGGAGGCAAAAATGGGGAAGGCCAACCCTGGCGGACTCAAAAGAGCTCAAACCCAGACTCAGAAAGGCAGAGATGCTCAGGAGGAGACATGACAGCCTGCCCGAGGCCCTCCTGTCAGGGGGTGGGGGCTGTGTCCCAGGCCCCACCTGGAATAGTGGAGATGCGGGAAGCCCTGTTGCTCCAAGCCTGGTCTGCACTCATGGTCCTGTCTTGGGGCAGGAGGGTCGGCGCCCCCCACCGAGCCTCATCCCCATCCAGAACTAGGCTTGTGGGAGCACACAGTAGGACAGCAGCACAGGCCCTGCCCCCACCTGCCTTCCCCAGGAGACTCAGAGCAGCCGCTGGCAAGCCCAGAAGAGCTGCCCGTCGACGTACACACCGCATTTCAGGGCCCAGCGCCAAGCGGCCAGGCTGGGGACATCCGTGTGCCAGGGCGAGGGCCAGCCTGGAGCAGAGTCCCTGCAGGCGGCTCTGTGTACCCTCTTCCCCATCAGAGAGCCCAGATACTTCCGCAAGGTGGGCGCATGTCAGACCCCCCCAGGCACATGCCTTGGGCAGGACTCACAACCTCCCTCCACCTGCAGACCTTGGGGTAGTTATTCAGGGCCCCTGGACCAGAAGGCCCAGTACTGGAGGTGGTGCAGAGTCTTCTGGACTAGGATGGAGAGCCTGTGCAGAGTAGGTGCTCAGGAAGGGAGACCTCCCCCAGCCCAATACGTCCTCCCCGCCTCATCCTGGCAGAGAAGCCTTGCCAGAGCTCTGGGCCACGTCCCTCCGTATCAGATCATTACTGTGAGAAACAGCCCTGTCTGCTCGTTTCCTCTGGGCTGCTCCAAGCCTCTCTCCCCCCACCAGCTCCCCTCCTCTCCCATCACTCGCCTGCTCCAAGCCTCTCCCACCAGCTCCCCACCTCTCCCATCGCTGGTCTGCTCCAAACCTCTCCCCACACTGGGCTCTCCACCTCTCCCATCACTGGCCTCCTCCAAGCCTCTCTCCCCCGACCACCTCCCCTCCTCTCCCATCAACCCCATGGCCGCACCAGGCCTCCCTGCCAGACCCTCCCCCTCTCCACAGACCCCCAGCCCCACTTCCAATGCCGGATTCAGGGTTCACAGGCTGGGGCTGGGGCACCAGGCCGCTGTGAGTCACTGGCGCTGACCATGTGGAGCCAGGGGGCAGGAAAGGATGACAACAGGCACAGCAGCCCCCAGCTCCCCAGGGTCATGGGGACACCTACGCAGAGATGCTTACACACATGTGTGCAGAATGTGGACATCCACAAAGCCGGAGTTGGTGGGGAGAGGACAGGAGAGGCACAGGTGGGGCGCCTCTCGTTCACTTTATCAGAGATCTGAGGAAAAGCTGCTGTTGTCCCCGTCACACAAAGAACACAGAGAGGTTAAGTGACTTGCCCCCAACTGCACAGCTGGTTAGCAATGGGGTCTGCAGTGGGACCCCTGCACTGGTGGCAAAAATAGGGGTCAAAGGCCAGAGGCAGGAATAACGTCTATGACGGGAGGAGGAGAGAAGCAGCTCAGGCAGAAAAGCAAAGCCCGTGGCAAGGAGGGGCCAAGTCAGGAGCCCTGCACGGACAGAGAAGGGGTCCCCAGGGCCTGCAAGCCAGAGAGAGGCCAGAGGCGGGAGGCACCCCGAGGCCCGCCCACTCCTCCTGCTCATTAGAGCCAGAAACCCAGGGTACGCATTCCACAGGGAAATGAGAAAACAAATTAAGACCTATAGCAGCAGCAATGCAGCCCTGTGGCCGGTCAGGCTGCCAGCTGAGAGACCAAACCGCCAAGGAGGGGCTTCAGGGAGGCTGGAGAGGGAGCATGGGGAACCAGGACCCCAAGAGAGCTGTGGGGGAAGGGGAGGGGAGGGGAGGGGCTGCTCCCTTCCCATGGCAGCCCAGAGGTGGGCAGCTTGAGCCTGGACCCTCTCCAGCAACACCCCCCACCTCGCCCCACAGGTGGTGAGGACAGCCTATTCTTCAGGGAAGGGGAGTGGGGACAGCGCAGGGTCCACCCTGAGCTGGGCCCACTATGGGCAGCAGAAGCCAGGTATGGGGGAAGGGCAGGCTCCAGGAGGGTGTCCTGGGACGGGTTGTGACTCTTTCCACAGATGCCAGCATGTAACCTCACGCCCGGGGTCTACTGCCTGGAAAATGACAGACAGCACATCAATATATAGCCAACAGGCAAACTCTTCAGTGAGAATGTCCGTGAGGCAACAGTGGACCATGGTGGGTGAGAGCACAGGCTCCAGTGCCCACCATGATCTTCCTGATAATAAGGAACCGACTCCGCCAGCACACTCCTTTCTCTTCACCACTGCTATTGCTGCCTGGAATGCAGACTCGATGGCTGGAGGAGCCGCCGCCATCTCGAGGCCATGAGGACAAATGCTAAGAATGTCTAAGAAGAAGTCTATGTGGGGTGATGACTGACAGCTTCCTCGGGCTGTGCACCAACACTACGGCCACCCTATATTTCCACGAGAAAGGAGAACCTCTATGTGGGGCTCAATCATAAGACAGGGTCTCCGTTTCATGCAGGGTCTCCATTTCATGCAGCAAAACCAAATCCCTGGCTGATGCAGCAGAAAATAATGCTGAATTCTCTTATGAAGAAAGTTACCTTCAATGTAATTCTTTTCAAGGCTTCTAACTACATCAAAAAGAAAGTCTCGGTTTGGGGCTGGTAAGTGTTGAACACCTCTGCACACTTCCTGTTCTCCCTTTTTAATAAAGCAAGAGCAGGCCTTGGGCTCCAAGCCTCCCCGGGCTACAGCATCTAACTAGAATTTAATAACGTTGTTTTGTTTCCACTGAATTTATTTTTATGATTATGAATTCTATTTATGGCAAAGGAGGCTTGTTTTCCATTTGTAGTAGTGCTATAAAACTTCCCTTTTAAATAAATGTATTTATTTAAGTTTTTTAAAAGTGAATTTACTTAAAGAAAAACAGTAAGAACACAGAGGGAATGTGGGGGCACATGGGCGGCTACTGCCCAGCCCCACACTTCTGCCGCTGGGGACAGTCTGTCCCTGGGCCCTGTGGGGGAGGCCTGCCCTCCGACATGGGCTGGGGATGCAGTCTCTGTGGACTGTCCAGCCTGGGGCAGTGGGCGGACGGCTGGACCCCTGGTGCTGGGAATCTCTAGGCGAATGAAGCCTAGAGTCGTGGGCCGGGCAGTCAGGCGATGAGCCGTGGCCAGCGGTTTGAAGCTGTCCTGGTAACCAAACCACTAACTCAAAGTCCCAGGTTCCTTCCAGCCCGACTTGTGAGGTCTGACTTCAGAAGCGGGGCTCGAGCAGCTGGAGTGACCTTTTGCTAATTAGCTCGGGCTGTTTGCTCTGCAGCCGCCAGCTGATCTCCGGACAGCAGCTCTAACTCCAGCCACTGCCGCCTGTCACCATCAGGCAGATAAATAACTCTGCTCTGGGAAGGGGGGAGGGAAGGGGGACTGTCGGAAGGCTGGGGGAGGGGCAGGACGTGCAAGGGAGAAGGTGGGTGGCCTTGGGCAAGTCACCCGTGTGTCATGCCAGCCTGTGCTGGGGAAAGCATCACCCCCACTTCCCAGAGAAGAAGACTGAGGCCTGGGGGCAGAGGTCTTACAGTGGAGGCTGGTCTGCCTCTGCTGGCCCCCAGACCCCATTTCCCAGCATGCCTTCCATGGTACCCAGGGGCCCAGCGTGGGGCTGGCTATGGCTCTGTCCCTGGTGCTGAACACAGGGCCAGGCCCAGGGCTGGGTTGGGGCCAGCAGGTCACCTGGGGTCATCAGTACACACAGAAGCCTCCTTCTGGCCTCTTAGTCATTGCTTCAGTAAAGCAACTTCCAGGGACGAGGCCTCAGGACCAGGAAACGGAGGGAGGGAGAGAGGCAGGAATAGAACTGAGAAAGTTCAACTCGCTGCATGATAAAACGTTGTGTCTGTGCGGGATCTCGGGAACAGTGCACCCCGCACCCACGTTCCTGAATCACTGTGTGGTGTCCGCACGCCTCTGCCGGACCCTGCAGGAGCCTCAGGCCATCTGGTCCCCCACCTGCAGCCTAGGTGGGCCAGGATAGGAAACATCTCTCCATTCATTAGGCGCACACTCGCTCAGCGACTGCCACCAGCCAGGCTCAGGAGATGCAGAACATGCGGCCCTGAGGTGAAGGAGAGGACGGAGACGGACGGGTCTGGGGCTGACAGGGGACTGAGCCCTACCGGGCTCCCCCTTGTCTCCAGGGACCTGGGACCAACTCAGGGAAGCCTGAGTGTGGGCTTCGAAGAAGGCAGAGAATAAACATTGCTCGGACGTGACGTCCCAGAGACTCTGCTGTCTTGTGCTCAGAAATGGGGGCATAACCACCAGCATTTCTTAAGTGCCTACTGTATACCGAGCAACTTGCACGTCCTGCTGAATGCTCACCTTCTGGGAGAGGTTATTACTCCACTTTACAGATAAGAAACAGGAGGTCAGAGGTAGTAGGTGATTTTCAACACTTTACATGCAAAAGTCATCAGAATGGGGTCTGTGGCACACCCATACCACCCCAAGGATAGGCAGAGTGGGGAGACAGGGTGCTCTATGCAAATGCACAGAGGTGGGAAAGCACAGGGCTATCTCCAGGAGTCTTGGCCAAAATCCTGCTCGGGCTGGCCCATGCCCTGGGGTCAGCACCGTCAAGTCCACCCAGCCCAGACCCAACTGCCCCAGCACCTCTGAAGGGTGCTGTCGGCCTGTGGTGGCCCGCCCGCCCCGCTGCTGCGTGGGTCTCTGTGTCCTGGCATGGTCAGAGTTGACCCCGACCCCAGACCACACACGCTGCCCTCTCAGTATCTCTTAGCCTCAGGGGACATCCTTCAGGACAGTCCTTGGGGACACTCTCATGTTTCAGACAGGGAAACTGAGGCCTATGGAGGGGTAGGTGCTGTTCACTGTCCCATGAAATGAGTGGCAGGGATGGGGTCAGACCGCAGCCCCTCATCCCAGGCTTTCCTGATGTCCGCTGAAGGGACGCGGCCGTCACGTGGAATGAACCGTACGTTCTCACACCCCTTCCCTCGTTCTAGACTCGGCGCTCCTAGAGGGATGTGTGTCTCTAGCTCCACAGTATCTGGCAGATGGCAGGCACTCCACAGACATCTGGAGGAACATGACCAGGCAGCTTCACCCGCCCTGTGACCTAGCCCCCGTCCGCCCTGCAACCCCGTGACTCCCACGCCCACAGGTTCCAGCATGCCCGGTCTCCCCATGAACCTCACACACACTAAGCTTGTCCCGCCTCAGCTCTGCTTCCCCAGCTGGTCCCTCTGTCCAAAACGCCCTGCTTTTTCTTCTCATGGTGGGCTCTCCTCCCTCCTCGGCGCTCCCCTCCTGGAAGTCTCCTGCTAAAGCCACGGAAAAGGCTGCGGAGCCGTCTGACACCAGCAGAAGAAGGCATGCCCTTGGAAGTTCTAGGAGTCTCTGCTCCTCCCTGTCACCAAGGACAGAGCCCCGTATCCCCAAACGCTCCCTCTCTCGGTCCATCAGAATCGGAAGAGCCTGAGTATCACGACTGCGATGCCTGGATGCGGCAGGTAAGCGACATACTGCAAAACTCCAAACCCTAAAACACACATTTTAAGGTATCGAGTCACTGACCCCCTGATGGTCACGTGAGCCAGGACAACCCAGCTCCAACAGATGGGCCACCTACCGGGTAGGAGCACCTGCGCCAGAACTGGGTTTGCAAACAGAAGTCAGTCCCAGCCCTGCAGGAAGGGCCCCCAACGGCGGAGTCCAATGCACAGGTGGCAAGAGGAGTTATGTGACCTGGGACAGTGCTGAGGAAGCTAACTCCTGGCAGGCCCAGCACCCCAGGCCGCGAGGACACCCACTGTGCCACCGGAAGGCTGCCTGATTCCCCTTCCTAAGGCGCTCAAGTCGGCATTCCGGGTCACTTTCTCCATAGGAGACCCTGTTTTTCAAATACACGGGGTGAGTCCTGTTAACACACGGCGCATCGTACACTTGGCCTACGACATGTAACGGAAGCGCACAGCATGGCGCCCAGCTCCGCGAGGTGGCAAAGGATGAAACCCACATGGCACCCCAACTCACTGGGGGGGGACGGTGGAGCCCCTACCCCACTGTGCACACATTGAGGTGGCCCGTTCCTCGGCCCGAATGCCCCGTCGGCTGGGCAGCAGCTCCATGTGGGGACCTGTTTCTGTGGACCAGCTGAGCCTGACCCTGAGCCTGGCTCCCCCAACGCCTGCGTGGTGACCCCAGCACACAGGTCTTCAGGACCGGCCCCCCCAACCCCCCGCATGCTGAGCGCATCGGACGGGCCACAGCGCCCCTTACCTTCCGGTTAGGGCCCGGCAGCGACACAGCACACCAGGGCAGTATGGGCTGGCGGGCTCCTCCCTGCAGGGGTCATACACGTCTTCTCCACCTTCCAGGACCCCGAGGAACAGCACACGGTCACGCAGGCAGCTGCCACTGCAGGGAGACAGAATGGGACGCCGGTGAGAAGGGTGCGGGGAGCTGTCACAGCTTGAGCAAGATCCCATCTGCAGAAGCCATGGGGACATCTGTCCTGTGGGCCCCATGCACAGAGAGTCCACCTCCATGTGCACACCAGGCAGGCCCACGCCCCTGAGGGCAGAGGGCAGGGAGAGGAGTGGCCTGAGGCAGGATTTTGGCAGGTCAGACAGGCAGGGTGGAGGGGGCGGGTGCTTGGTCACGGCTGTTTCTGGCTTGGTCCCCCAACTGCTGCAGCCCAGGTGAGTGTGGGGGGACCAGCTCTGATTCCCTGACCCCCTCACCCCCCATGGAGGTGGGCTACACAAAGACCCAGGGCAAGGCCTCTCCCTGCAGGCCCCAGCTCCACGCCACAAGCGAGTGCTTGCTGGGGAGCAGAGGGCAAGGATTCCAGACCAGGTCCCCGACGACATGGGAGGGCACCAGCCAGGAAGCCGAGGCTTGAGCTGGCCCAGTGAGTCCGCCCACAACTGGTTCCCCCACCTGCCCATGAGGCTGCATCCCTCCCTGCTCCCTTCCTTCCCCGGAGCAGGCCCGGCAGCCACGCACAGGCTCACTGTGGACCTGGATACATGCCCCCCGCTCAACCACACTCCTGCACACTAGGTCCCCATTCTGCAGACAGGGAAGCGGAGGCTGGGAATGGTGTCCACGCCCCAGGCCACAGCACAAAGGTGCAGTGTCAGACCAAACCCGGAGGCACAATGCCGACGACTTGCGTGGTAGCACGGGATGGGGGAGCAGGTGGCACCTTCAGGACAAGGGGACTCCCCTGAGGCCCTGCAGGCCAGGTGGTGACCCTCAGGAAGGCCTGGACAGGAGCCAGAGGGGCCCTTTGCCCCAGCTGTGCAAACTGCCCCTGCCAAGAACCCCCAGGCTCCTGGGCCAGGAGCAGGAACTGGAAGGCAAGAAGGAACCCGTGGTGTGAGTTAGAGCTTGTGCGTGTGTGTGTGTGTGTGTGTGTGTGTGTGCGTGCGTGTATGTGTGCGCAAGCGCAAACGTCTGAGTGAGTGGCACATAATTACCTGAAATTGTGGTTTAGAAGCAGATGTAAATAACCAAAAAATATGTGGGGAGGTGGGGGAATGCTCATCAATTAGAGCTAATTACCTAACAGCTAATTGAAATAATAATGGACTGCGTTTGAATATGCTAATAAGGGCAAACCTATCTTGGAAAAGGTGATTGGGACAGAAAGAGTGTGCTCTCTGCACCCGCGGCCCCAGAGGAGGCCCCCAGGCTGAGACCCGGGGCCCAGGCACCTGGACGCCTCTTCCTTCCTGCTCCCCGGACCTTTGCCCGCATGGGTTGCCTGCCGGTAAGGCCTTCTCCCTGCTGCCCACCTGGCCAGGGACTGCTCTCCTCTCCTGGGCCCGGGAGCCTGAAAACGGCCTCCCCGGCCGCTACAAGGACCCATGCCTCACGAGTGAAGCCGGCGGGGAACAGGGATGCAAGCTTCTTGAGTGCTCACGGTATGCCCAGCCCCACTTTGCAAAGAATCCCAGGTTTTACACAAGGAAACTGCTTTGGAACCACAAGGCGTGGCTGCAGCCTGGGCGGGCCACGGGAAGGGCTGGGATGCGGGTTCCTGGCCACGCTCAGACCTCACGGCAAAGCTGGGAAGGTGGAACATGAGCCCGGGGCACCGTGCATGTGAGCGGAAACTGGGTGAGCACGGAGGTGCCTTGTGGCCTGCAAGTGGGCTGTGTTCTCAGAACCGAGGACTAGGTGCCTGGGCTGGAGATCTCACTGTCCACGAGCACCCCCTGCAGACCCCCGGATCCCACATGCTTGCTCACACACATGTACACATGCCTGTGCACGCACGCACATCCTCCACTTTCCTCACAGGCACACTGGACCCCAGGCCTCCCACACGCCGGCTCTAGGCTGGATCCAGGTGGTAGCCCAGCACCCACACCCCACCACCACCAGCACACAGCCTGGAGAGGCTGAGCCCAGAGAGGGTGGCCGGGCTGGCAGGTCACGCCTGGGCCGCTCCGACCCACCGGCCCCTGAATCACACCCATTCTCACCTTCATCGGCCCAACCCAGGGCATCTCTCGGTGCCATCCCTGGCACAAGCCCCGAGCCCCGTCGACCCGCAGGGCCTGGCAGGAAGCCTCGCTCCTCTCTGGGGCTGAGCTCCTCCTGGAACCGAGTCAGTCTGAGAGCTTTAAGACCGCGCCCGGCAACGCAGCTAGAAATATAGGGGTCCCAGCACCTTGTCGATAATGTGGGATCTGCGGCGGGTGGGGTTCGGGTGAAGCTGGTGATCTGATACACGGGGCCTCCCTGGCCCTGGGGGGCTGCGAGGTGTAGGCAGATCTGGGAGGGGGTTTCTAGGGGGAGCAGCTTGCTGAGGCCAGAAAGGAGGAGCCGGCCCTCGGGCCTCATGGGGCAGAGAGCCGCCGGAAAGGAACCAGGCACCAGACAGAGCTGGCATCCGAGCACGCTCATGTGTGAGACCACCACAAACCCCGGCAGGCCATGCCTCAGATTTTCCTCTGTTGAATGGGGTTGATGGTGAGCACCTCCCACTGGGTCACACAAGCCCAGGCTTGTTTGAACCCCACAGGCCTGGGAGCCCTGAAACCTCAGGGAGCACCTGGGCTGGAGGAGCCACAGGCAGGGACCCACCCTGGAAAACGCACACACACATCTTTTGTGTGCTATCTGGGGGTGCGCCCATCCAGGAGCCCCATGTTCCCATGTGATAGCCGGGAACACATCCGTGCAGGATTTTACAGATGGGAAACTAAGGCCCAAACCCATCGATAGAATTGCTCCTGAGCCAGAGAGCACAGCGATCAGACACACCACAGCCTGAGGCTGGGTGAGCCCATTACACAGACAGGTAAACCGAGATTCCCAGAGGCCAAGTATTAATGGCCCCTGATCACACAGCAAGGAGGGGAGGGGAGGGGAATGGGAGGTCTCCCTTCTAAGGCCTCCTCCCCACCCCAGCGCACCGCTGAGGGGGGAGCCTGGGTGTCCCTCAGGCTGCAGAGGGAGCAGCTGTGGGGGGAGCAGTGGCCTTGGAGGAGAAGGAGGAAGAGGCAGGAGGGGGGCCCCAAATCCTCCTTCCAGGGCTGAACGTAGACTTGCAAACGTCAGGGTGAGGGGTGGGGAAAATGAATGCGCCCAAACTTGACATTTGCATTTCAAACACTTATATCAGCAAAACAAATAACAGTAATTATACCATTTGCATATTTTGTGCAATGATTGTTTGGCGAGGTAAGGAGGAGGGGCTCCTGCTGATGCCAGCAGCTTGGGCTCCCCACAGCTGTGCCTGCCCCACCCACGGGGTCCCCTGAGTCTCCAGCCCGCCCCCCACCACCCACCAAGGCTGGGCAAGGGAGGACCCCCAGCGAGCAGAAAGATGCCCATCCCAGGTTGGGTCGGACTTGCCCCACTACCTGACCCGGCCTCCCCTCTGAGGACCCAGGCCCCCACCTGGGAAATGAGGGTGCTGCTGGGTGCCCTGGGGCTCTCCTGGGGCCCCCACCCCACCTGCCAACCTCAGGTTGTACCATTCACTCCTCTAGGCTCTGTCCCTCCGCCACTCCTCTGCCTTTCTGTTTCTCCAACGCATCCCTCCCCCTCCCCCAGCATGTGGCCACCTCAGGACCTTTGCACAAGTTCCCCCTTGCCTGGAAGGCTTCCTCCCAGATCTACCCACAGCTGGATCCCCATCATTTGGGACCCAAGTCCAATGTTCCCTCCCCAACACCCCGATGGGACAGGTAGGGCTGCCCTCACTGGGGCCAAGAACTCCAGCAGGCCTAAGGGGACCTGGAGCCTTGGAGGGCCAGCAGAGCCCACAGCCTGGGACACACAGGCCCTCAGCAATCGTGATACACCCACTCAAGTCCCCTGCTTGCCATTCAGAAGCATTAGTGAGGCCCCTACTGTGCGCTGGGGACTTGCACTGACACCTGGAGGTGGAATGCTGGGGGGGAGAGGGCGGGGGAGAATCCTCCCACTTAGAGGGGAGCCATGGAGCAAGTGGGAAGGCTGGGCAGGCAAGCCTAGCTGCCTGGGGTCTTCTTGGATCTTGCTCATAATTCCAAGCAGACCCCTCCCAGCTACTATGGTGAATGAGCCTTTTGGGGCATATCCAGTCCTGAGCTCACTTCTGCCCCCCAGTGACCTTGCTCCACCCCAAGGGGTCTTGAGGGAGGCTAACGGACCCCTCCTCTACCCACCCCTGCAAGGCTCCGGGTGGCAGGTCAGGCACAGGGAGCAGGTCCCATGCTGGTTGCAGACCTTCATGGTATCTGTGAGCATGTGCAGACCCCTACAGAGGGAGCTGGATGGAGGGAGGAGAGGTAAGAAGAGAAGGGGAGGACAGGGAGGAGGCAAGGGGAAGAGAGAAGGCCATCAGCATCACCTCAAAAACTGAAGTGCCAGAGAGGACGAGCCAGGCTCCTGACTGTGCAGGGCGGCGGGGCAGGTGAGGGCTGACAGGTGTGGGAGCTGCCCAGGGAGGGCTCTGGTCTGCAAGGGCGAGGCAGAGGCATGAATGGGAGCAGGAGAGCTGAAAACCAGCTGTGGCCCGGAGCACAGCTCTGCCAGTCAGATGCGTACCTCATGTGTGTGTATGTGTGCATGTGTTGTGTGCACGTGTGTGCATGTGTGTATACATGCCTGGTGTGTGCGATGTGTGTGCATACGTGTGTCTGGAGTGTGTGCGCATGTGCGTACATGTGCCTGGTGTGTGCATGCATGCCTAGTGTGACTGTGTGGGGGGTGTGCGTGCATGCATGTACATGTGTGTCTGGCGTGTTTGTGTACATATGTGTTCGTGTGTGTTGTGTGTGTGCATGCCTGGTGTGAGTGTGTGCACATGTGCACACATGCGTCTGGGTGGTGCACACGTGTGTATATGTGTGCCTGGTGTGTGTGTGTGTGTGTGCCTGTGTTGTGTGCATGTGTGTATGCATGCCTGGTGTGTGTGTGGCCTGTGTGCACGTGCACACACATGTGTGCTGGGCGCACTGTCTCTGCACCTCTGTGTATTAGAGCGCATGTGTTTCTGACCCGTGAGTCTACATAGGTGGTGGGTCTATCCGTGCATGTGTTTCCGTGTCTGTGTTTGTGTGTCCAGTCTTGCGTGTGTCTGTGATACGTGTGCGTGGCTCTCCGTGCAAGTGTGGCTGTGGACGGTGGGCACTGTGTGTGTGTGCCACCACGTTCTGCTTCTGCCCAGATCAGGAAGAAGAGACTGGGCTCTGCGTGCCCATCCCCCCCACAGCTGGGGGAGTGAGGAGGAGAAGTGAGGGGGCATGCCCCACCCCCTCAGAGCTGCAAGAAGGAGGGGCCCTCTGTGCCATGCCACTTCTCCCCCCACTCTCCTTTCCCCATCACAGCTGGGCCAGGGCCCTACCCAGAGACCACACTGGAAACCCCCTCCCCACAGAGACGCTCCTCACCCTCTCCCAAAGGTGAGCAGCAGCAACAACCGTGCAACGCCTAGCTGCTGGAGAACTAAGAACCAGACACACGGCCCAGGGCCCCACGAGGGGCAACTACAGTACTGTCACTCTGGTTTCCAGATGGAGAAACTGAAGCCCAGAGAGAAGGGTTGTAACATGCCCAAGGTCGCACAGATGAGCCAGGATTTGGACAGGGCTGCCTGACCGCTTGCTTTCTGTGGGACATGCCCCACATACACACTCCCAGCTGGACGGGAGTCATTAGTATGCCCACTTCGCAGATAAGGAAACTGAGTCCCAATTACGTTAAGAGATTTGCCCTAGGATGTTGCTAAACTGGGCTCACAGCTCTCTGCTTTCGACTTAAAGTGAGGCAGAGGCAGCTGACGGGACTGTCCCGAAGGTAATTACAGCACCACAGTCCCAGGGCTGGCTGTACGCGGGGGCTGACTCCCTCCTCCCTTTAATCTCCTCCCACTCAGCCTAGATGTGGGGAAGCCAGAGCCACGAGACTTGGAAGTGCAAATGAGGCCCCTTCCCCTGGTAAAGAGCAGAAGCAATTAACTCCCAGCTTCACACCCCACAGCCCCACCAACTCCAGACGGAGTAAACAGTTAAATATGAAATATTAAGCCATAAAAAAAAAAGCTAGAGGAAAACAGAATTCAATACTTCTCAGTCCTCAGGAGGGAAACAAGCCTTCCACGCTCAGGAGAAATAGAATAAATTGTAAAAGAAAAGAGGCAGATTTGACCATATAAAAATAAGGAAAAGGAGCATAAAAAAAAATAAAAATTAAAAGAGATACAACATACACCGGGAACACATTTGTAGCAAATGTGACAGGGAAATGACACCTATCTTCATTCTGTAAAGAATGCACTCAGATTTGTTAGGGAAACACCAACAATGTATCAACAAATGGAGGGAGGAAGAGAAGCCCAGGACAAAACACAGGTGGCTGATGAATATGTAGGACAATGTTCCACCTCTTGCATAATCATGAAAATGCAAATTTAAAAGAGATACAGTAAGACACCATTTAGGCTCATCAGAGAAATAATGTTCTAAAAACAAAAACCAACCAACCCTCCAGGAAAAAAGCCTAAAAAACAAACAAACAAAAAAACTCTAAAGATAATACCCAGTGCTGGTAAGCTTATGTTGAAAATGGCACAATTCTTTGGGAGTCATTCTGCGATACCAATTGAATGCTTATAAAAGGAGCACAGCCTGCGGCATACAACTCGCCAAATGGTGAGCTAGGCCTTTTCCTTCCAGATCAAGAATGACACAAGGATGCCCACTACCACCACTTCTCTCCAACACTTAAGACAAGAAAAAGAAACACAAATGATACACCTTCGAAAGGAAGAAAGAAAACTGTAGCTCTTCCCAGGTGCTACAATTGTGTACATTAAAAAAAAAAAGAAATCCCAAAGAATGTCTAAATACAGTCATGGATAAGAGGGCTTACTTAGAGCGCTGGGTATAAAACCCATACACAAACAGGGACTGGATGTGTATACAACTGCAGTAAGTAGAAAATAAACATTTATTAAAAAGTCAACACTGCAAATTGATCCATAGACTCGCAGCAACAGCAATCAAAATCCCAGCAGATTTTTTTTTTTTTTTTTTTTGCATGGAACTTGACAAGCTGATTCTCCGAGTTCTAGCCGTAAATAACTACGTCGAGCGGGGGTTTCACTCTATCAGATAATTATGATTTATTATGCAGCTGCAGTGATTGAGAGAGTGTGGTCTTCATAGGAGATTGGGCAAATGAACCCAGGGATCAAAACAGAAAACTCAGAAACTGACCTAGGAATTAACCCTTGATGTGACAAAGGAGGCCCGGCAAGGAAAGGACAGGCCAATACATTAGGTTGTGTGTGGGTGGGGGGAGGGAAATGAACTTGAACCCCTACCTCACACCACACACAGAATCAATCCCAGGTTGACTGCAGACCCAAATGGGAAAAGAACTACGTATTTTAGAGACACAGAAACATACACTGATGACTTGGAGGCAAGGAAGGACGTCTTCCCACCCACGCGCACAAGAATATATTGATAAACTTTACTGCGCACAAATGAAGAATTTCTGCTCTTAAAAATACGGCTATAAAAAGAATAAAACTACAGGCCACAAACGTTACGAGGTGGATGTCTTCCTTCCACGCGGAGAGAATGTTTGCTTTCTCACTCGGAATCTGTGAACTCCTACACGTGAATGAATAAAATACAGACACCCCAGTAACAAGATGGGGAGAGGTCTTGAAATGGCACCTCACAAGCGAGGATCTCCAAACAGCCAAAAAACCCAAACCCCAAAAGATGCTCAACTTCATGATCCGTGAAGACGGAGAAGCTTCCACAGCCTGGCGACACGGTGCGTCAGGGAAGGTGAGAGACCCGTGCCCTGTGGGGGAAACAGGGTGGTGCGAAGCCACGCAGCCGGACGGCAGTGATCCCCTTCCCTGGTGTAAACCTGCCACGGCGGCCCACGCGCAGAAGAGACACAGAGAAGCTCATCCCGGTCCTAGAGTGGGGACGACGATCCTGGGCTAGTCCTGGAACAGAACACTCCACAGCAATGAGGAGGGACAGACAGCACCTCGGGATGGGTTAGGATTCGTCCCCAGATGATGTCGACCGAAAGGAGGAGGTCAGGTAAGACTGTGTACGCTGCGGTCACATTTATGTAAATGTCAAAAACGGGCTGAGCCAGGATAAACTGTTTGGGGCTGCTGGCTGCCTTTGCTCGGGATGCAAATAGGGCTGCGATCGGGGAGGCGTGCTGGGCGGGCTGTCTCTGCCTTCACCTGGACACCAACGTCCCCTCAATAATCATTCCTTCTCTTCCTGGAGGTTTTTCTGTTTTCTCCTGTACGTACTATAAAATACACGGGGTGTAGGAGGAAAGCCCACACCCTCAAGCCAACAGTCTTCCTCCTAAGAAACTCTCATAAGGAAATAACTCCATAGAGGAAAAAATAAATGTATGGCCGAAGACTTCCACAGCCACTTATTACAGAAAAGGAGAAAAAGGGGGAAGCAGCCTAAGTGCCCGGGAGCAGGAGAATGACTAAATCAATTGCAGCACAGCCTTACTGAACACGGCCCAGCCATTTCAGTAATGCTGGTGAATATTCTGCAACTGGGAAATCATTCAGGGTCAGTAAACAACCGGACACATCAAGTCCGCTCCCAGATGGACGCACAAACATATACCCACATCCACACACGGTCAAGGAAGGAGGTTCTTAGCAAGGCTGTCCGGGACAGCACAGTCTCGGACAGCCTCAGTGTACAGCTGTGGGAGACAGGCTGCTCCTTCCCAGAGCGGGTGTCTCCGTGCCCGGGAGGACCACGCCGCAGCGAAGACGGGAAACCCACAAGGCCGAGTGAATGTCACCGGCAAAGCCAGACAGAGAGCACAGCGTCCGACTCCGCGAAGAGATGGACAGAATGTGGCTGGTGAGCCGACACCGCGGCTGCCCGGGGAGGGGCCTGGCCCAGGAAGGCACGAGAACGAGAAGGCTTCCGCGGGGGCCGGGCCGTTCTGCCTCCGGACCGGGATGCTGGTCAGACCTTGCGAAGAGGTGCTCAGCGGTAACCTGCGGTTTGGGAACTTATCTGTGCATTTCAATTTCTTACAAGGTTTTTGTTATTTTGTTTTTGTTTCGTTTTTAAAGATTTTATTTATTTATTTGACAGAGATCACAAGTAGGCAGAGAGGCAGGCAGAGAGAGAGGAAGGGAAGCAGGCTCCCCGCAGAGCAGAGAGCCCGACACGGGGCTCAATCCCAGGACCCCGAGATCATGACCTGCGCCGAAGGCAGAGGCTTTAAATCACTGAGCCACCCAGGCGCCCCTTGTTTTGTTTTTTAAAGGAGAGATGGATACTGACACTGTAACAAACTCTCATGTCGAAAGAAAGAAAAGACCAGAAGGACAGTCTCCAAAGCGCAGACGTGCTCAGCGCCCTGCGGCAGACCGTGACTCCTGCCTCCACCCTGCAGCAGTGTCTCCAAACCTCCTTCAAGGAAGAAATGCGGGGACCCCTTCTGAAATCAAAAAATAAGTAACAGACTATTTATCATGTATATTTACATGCCTGGCCCAAATCACCCATGTTTGTGCTGACCGGTGCACTGTGGACCCGGACAGCCGCCGGACCTTTCCTCCAACGCGACCCACGCGCTGACCTGCCGAGCAAAGTCAGAGGGAGTTCGGGGAGCGAGCAGGGAAAAGAGACCACAGCAACCTGAGGCGGGAATTCCCAGAAGGCACTCGCCTCACCGGGGGTATGTAAAGGCCGTAAATTCGATACGTGCTTATTAGAGACGCGAGAATGAGGCTGAGAATTTTCTTGTTTGCTGAAATGAGGCTGAGGTTCCCTTGGACTGTAATTGGGTAAAATTTTGGTGAGATACCGCATTGTAGGCATGCAGAAGGACATGAAACCTGCAGCAGGGCCCACAGCAGGCACCCTGGAAAAGCCCCTAGGAAGCAGGTCTGGGAGTCCGCCATGTCCCCTCACCCCCTCCTGTCCCCTCATAAAGGCCATCCAGGCCACCACCAAAGCCTCGACCCCAGCCCACATCCAGCCAGCCTGGGCGCCTGTCTCTCTGCCCACTGCCTCCGAGCTGACCTCCAGGCTAGCACTGATGGTGATGAGGGCGGCAGCGACCGTGTGCTCAGGGACCTTGACTACCTCCCAAGTCTCATCTCTCATCTACCACCAGCCCAACCCCAGGGGGGTGAGGCCTCTCTTGAGACCCATTCTACAGGTGGGGAAACTGAGGAGCAGGAACAAGTCGCTGCCCTCCCAATTCTCACCCTGCTCAGAAGCCCCCACTCGACCAACTGCCCCCTTGTCAGACGTGGCGCCCCATGGGAAGGCCCACGGGCTCCTCATGGTGCCCTTGTTCCCCGATCCACAAGTGGTTTGCCGGAGATGACAAATGCCTTACGTAGTCCCAGAAGAACGGGTGGGGCTGGGGGGGGGGTGGTCACCACTGCAAAGGGCCTGAAGTCATAGGGAAAATATTGCAAATCTGGCAGATGCTGGTTTTCACAGATGTGTCCCTGGGCCAACTGTCTTCTCACCATGAACCCTTTCGATGAATAAGGTAACAGCGTCAGAGGCCCCAAGGCCAGTGGGAGGGCAGCTGGGGGACAGGAACCCTGACCCAGACACTCCCCGCACCCCTGGGCCCATCGCAGTGCTCCATTCCAGCTTGTGGAAGGAATGGGAGCTCAGAGAGGCCTGTGGTTGGTGTCCATCCGTGTGCCCACTAACAGCCCAGATAACCTCCAGCAGGGGAGGTGGGGGGGGTAGAGACAGCTGTCCTAGGACTGTCCGGAGCCTCGTCTGCATTCCGAGGGTGGCAATGCAGGCATGAGACGCAGTTCCTAGCCCTTCCAGAGCCTGACTCTCAGCATCTCTCTCGCCAAGAATGGTGGCAGTGTCTCTCTTCTATACCCCAGGAGGAAGGCCACCTTGTCCCCTTCTCCCTAGCTTGGAGCACACTCTCCCTACCCTTGCTGGCAAGCCCAGGTCACGAAGGCCAATGGCTTCTCCAGGGTCTCAAACTGAGTGTCAGGGGGTGCAATGCCACCTTCTCCGAGATGCCTTCCCAGGCTGCCCCACCTCGAGAAGCCTCACAATGGCCGCTCGTAGACTACCCAACCAGGGGACCTCTGCAGAGCCCGATCACTCTAGCATCTGTTTCCCTTCCTCACTCACGCACATCACCCCCACCGGGTGCAGTGCCCTCTCCTCCATGGCTATGCCCTGGGGTCTACACCAGCTCAGGGCTTAGCACACAGTAGGAGCTCAATAAATGCACACCTCATGAGAATACGGACTTTGTCTTGCAGTCCCTAGGCCTGGCACTGGGTAGGCCCTACAAGCTTTGCTGGGGAAATGTTTGTGGGTGAGTGAATGGGGACCAGTTAAGCCAATACCAGCCAGGCTTTAAAAGCAGGGGCCATGGTGGGGAGCAGGGGTGGTGATGGTGGGGAGAGCCATATCCCCTTCTCTGCCTCCGGGCGGCATCTGCCCTAGACCCGTATCAAGGAGCTCGTTCCTGCCCTGCACTTGGATCCACGACCCTTGAGGGTACAACCCAAAGGAAGAGGATGTGGGCTGGCATGGGGAGGGGGCTGGATGGAGCCAGTGGGATCCCCCTCCATGTGGACTAGATCTGCCCGGGGTCGCAGGCATGGAGGGAACAGAGGCTGCCGGCACCCACGTCAGCAGGAGCATCTGCGTGGACCCACTGAGCGATAGCAACGCGCCACAGGCCCAGCCCGGCTGGAAGGTGGGCACTAAAGTCACGGGGCCCGTCCCTCCCTGCGCGTACCCAGTGCACGCAGGGGACGCTGATGGCCTTCACGGTAACCTGTACCTGCAATGTCTCAGAATGCTGATGGAGAAGGAAGGGGCACAGACCCAATGCCGGCTTCTAGGGTCCTTTATGTCCCCGTGTGGAGCCGGCGGCCCCAGCACGGCAAGTGTGGGCAGCAGCCACACCCTGGCTTGTGACAGGGGTCAGGGAGGCAAGAGTCTGTTGGAAAGGGTTTTTTTTCAGGAATGAATCTTATGTCAGTTCCAATGGCAGTTCAAGGGCAGGTTCCAAGGCCTCCAGCCCTGCAGGGTCTGCCGGGGTGGTCATGGGACCCCTGTGGATCAGGCGTGTTGGCCAGCTGCCCTCAAAGCCAGTTGAAGCCTTGCCAAAGAGCAGCTGGGCCGGCCAAGTGTGGTGGCTGGCCTTGATCCTGTGAGGGTCTCTGCAGGTGGACAGGTGGGGGCATCCTTGGGGGGGGGGGGGCGGACAGTGTCCTGTCTCTGGGCAGCAGGAGAATGCTCAGGACCCACTTCCAGGGTCACAGCTCATACCTGCGGAGGATGGACCGGAGGAGGACCGAGAAGCCAGGAATCCCCTCCTCCGTCCTGGCCCTTTGTGACGCACCACAGTTGCCATGGGAACCCTGCCAGCTGAGCCCCGACTTCAGGGCAGAAGGGGAGGAGCGCTGCTGGGCTGGCCTGGTCTTGCAGTAAAGGTCCTGGACAATTAGCCAAACGGCAGAGGCAAAACTCGGCCCTAAGGCGAGGGAGTTCCAAGACTGGGAGCCCGCGGTGGGTGTGGGCAGAGTCCCGCTCCTTCCAGAGGGAGGGGGGTGGGGCCCACAGCTGCAGGGCTAGCCAGGGACCCCCACCCCTAGCTGGCTCTATCCTCAGTTTCCCTTTCCCCAAAGAGGGATGAGACTACAAACAGGGCTCCTGGCTGCGTCTGTGGGCAGCATTGACTGGGAACAGGAAAGCACCTTCACATCTTCCTAAAGCCTCAGCCCAGGGGCCCTGATTGGCTCGGCCAGGGAACCTGTCACGTGGGCCCCACCTGTCAGCACCAATTTGGGTCTACCAGACACCTGCTCTGCGCAGGGGGTTGCCATGGGGACGGGTCGCGGGGAGTGTGTGGACACACCTGTCTGTGTTCATATGGAGCTGCGGCCACTGCTGAGATGTCCACACAGGAGCGCGCAGGCTGGCCACACGCCCACAGCCTTGACCACGGTCCCCTCTGGTGCTGGGAAAGGGAGGAGGCCTGCTTTTCTTCTCCTTCATCCCCACAACTCCGGGAGAGGGATTCAGGAAGCTTCTCCCCGTTTCCAATTAAAGAAACAGAGGCTCAGAGAAAGCGCTCACTTTATGCAAGGTCACTGAGCCCCCAGAAAGTTCCAGAGCCGGTGAGGGTTGGGGGAGGGGCCAAGAGGGCCCCAAGAGTCCGGTGGAGCAAGGCCCCTCCAGCGGCAGACCGGCACTTGGGTCCCTGGTCCCGGGCACCTCCTGCATCCCGCTCTGCGTCTGACACAACGAGCGGCTCGTGCAACACGACTTCCCTTTGCTGGGCCCTCGCGGCCGTGGCCACCGCTGACCGGCTCTAGTGCTGCTTGGCTGCCCTAGCCCCACTCAGACACCCCACAACCCACTCCCCTCCCCTGCCTCCAGGCCACAGGGCCCTCTGGCCCAGCTGGGGAGAGAGAAGCCACTGCCCCAGGGTGGACAGTGAGTGGCCATGAGGACAGAGGGAGGGACCTCAGGCCCCATCGGCACAGCCTCGCCTGTCCCCGCAACGAGCAAGAGTGCTATGAGGGGGCCTCTGAGAACCCAGTTGTGGCTGGGCAGGCTGGACGGAGCTATCCGGGTCCAGTGAGCAGGGCTGAGAGCTGGAATATGGCTGCAGCCTGGGGGAGGGGGGTACGCCCAGCTCCCTTGCCTCCAGGAGAAAGGCTCCTTCGGCCTCAGGAGGCTACAGAGTCCCCTGCCCACCCCTCACGGGCAGTGTCCATTTCCTGTCCTCCGCTTGGCACACAAGACATGGTGCAGGTGGCAGGTGGAGAAACTGAGGCTTGGAGTCAGACATGGCTTATCCAAGGTCACAGAGCCGGGAAACGGCAGACGCTAGGAGGGTCTGACCTGGGACTGGGTCACCACCCGCAGTGACAGATGATAGGAGTCCCTGGTCCCAGTACCATCCCCCGCAGCCACCCCAGCTGTCCCAGCTGCCCAGGGCACCCATGCACCAGCCCATCCCGGGGCCCAGGACCGCCGGGCTCAGCAAGTCGACGCTGCTGCTCAGGAATGCAGAATTGGCCTTTAAATACTTCAGTGATTTCATGCCGTGGCATCTCCCTCTTCCCCAGCCGCCCGAGGCGCCGGGCCGTGCCGCTGAGGCCTAATGAGCTGTGAAGGTCCATTTTTCAAAGTTAAACATTCCCTGGGCTCCCTGGCCCCAGCGTTCAGATGCAGCCCAGGTGCGGGGCCAAGACAGCCACCGGGGGAGGCTGTCGTCCACATGGATTCCCATCACACGGTCAGCTCCCACGGCCCGCTGATACCCACGGAAAACCTGCCCCGGTAGCCAGCGCATGGACGCAGAGCCAGGGTAGACGAGGTCTGGGGAGCTGGGGATCCCAGCTCAGTGTAACCTTCAGGTGCATACGCCCCAAAACTTCCCCTTTACAGATAAGAAACCCGAGCGGGCAGTGATAAACCTCCTGGTGTCCAGGATCACAGCGTCTTACCCACTCTGCTTCCCTCGGGGTCTAACATGGGGCCAGGCACACAGCAGGGGCTGAATGAAGGTCTGCTGCCGGGAAGCGCTCACTGGACGTGCGGAGAACGTAGTGGTAGCCGTGGATGGGGCTCCGGAGCCCAGAACCTTGCCCCTGGATCCGCAGATTGGCCTGGGGGGGGCTCGAACTGCCCTGTGTGCCGGGATCCCTGCCAGCTTCCACATGCGGTGACCTGACCCCTGGTCTCCACCCCGCCTCTCCAGGGGGTGCTGGTGGAAGGAAACCTGAGTGTGGACTCGGGCAGAGTGGGGGCGTCAAGCCCCAGATCTGCTCCCACTGGGCTCTGCGAGCTTGGGCAAGCCACTTCTCGGGGGCCCAGGATCTCTATCTGCCGTTTGACAACATTAATCTCCTCAACCAAGTCTTCTTGCTCCCATTTCTTCCAGCCCCTGGACGTCCGTACGGACGCTGTCCCTCCTGATCCCCGCAGGTGCATCTATCCGTTATCTATGCCGTACCATCGGTGCATCCAGCTTTCTGCCACGCACCCTTCTAGTCATTCACCCATCCACTCATTCATCCTTCCACAGTCCACCCCCCCATCATCCATTTCATCTACCTGTCTATACACTCACCACCTCGCCGAGCCACGTGTCCAATCACAGATATACAAAGAATGCGGCAAGCATACAGTCTGCCAGCTGTGGGTCAGGGCTAGAGCCCTGTCTCCAAACCCTGACCCTGACCTTTCCACAATGCCAGAACTTCAAGAGCTCTGGAAACACCATTCTATCCCTGCCTCTGCCTCCGAGCCCTGCCTGCTTGGGGAAGAGCTCCTCTCCCCAATTCGAGATCCCTTGGAGAAAACCGGAAGTTAAGGCACCAGCAGAGCCCCACAGCCCCCACTAACCCTGCTTCAGGACCACGTGAACCTGGTTGAGAACCTCAGACTTGCCGCCTACAATGTCACGCGATGGCACAGGCTTTGAATTGGGCCCCACCAGGAAAACTGGTGGGCTCGGAGGACCGCGAATGGACAATATGGTTAGGAGATCCAACAGAGTGACTACAAATAGAGGAACAAGATACATTTTCCCCCTTGCCACCAGTTCCATGCTTCTCGAGGGTCTGTGGTGCAGACCCTGTCTCGAGGGTCTGTGGGTTCCAGCCACCAGCAAAGGTGGGACTAGGCCTCCCCGGGTGAGCCCTCTGCAGATCCCAGGGCAACTGGTTCGGCTGGCAAATCCCAATTATACCAAACACCCAGAAATACGTGCACAGTTCCTTAGCAACCATAGCTGTAGGGACTGAGCTGGGAATCTGTGTTTTTCCCTGCGTGGCCCTCCATGCTTTGGTCCCCTCACTTGTCCATCTGTACTCTCAGCCCTCGGACACCTTATATGCTGGGGATAGTGACTGAAATCGTGCTTATTCCAAAGCACACGCACCTGCATACCTACCATATACCGCGTGCCACGAGGAGAGGCTAAGGTCAAAAAACGTTACTACTGAGTCAGAAATTACTACTCCGTCAGAAAAGGAGTGGACTGTTGATAAAAACAACAACTTGGGTGAATCTCTGGGGACTTTTGCTGAAAACAAATCCAATCCCCAGTTTACACAGGATATGATTCCACTTTTAGAGCATACTTGGAAAGACCTCATTACAGAAAGAACACGGTAGCGGTTACCAGGATCAGGGACGGGGCTGGGGGCGGTGAGCTAAGCGTAGCTGTAAAGGGCAACGAGATGGAACTTTGTGCCAGTGGAGATGTTCTGCATCTCGACGGTGTCACTGTCCCTATCCTAGTCGTCACACTGTACTACAGTTCTGCGAGACGGTATCCCTGTCGGGAACTGCCAAAGGGCACGCGGGATCTCTCTGAATTATTTCTCATGACTGCATGGGACTCTACAGTAACCTCAACATAAAATAAGATTAAGTTCCTATAAATGATGTCATCAAAAATGGATGGTATTTTTAATAAAAGATGTAAGATCAACTGGATTAATATATGGAAAGATCTGAAACTTGATCCCTACCTCAAGCTGTAGTTAAAAAATTAATGCTGGTTGGGCCACAAATCTAGCTGTCAAATGTAAAACAATAAAGCTATTAGAAGATGGCACGGAAGAGCATCTTTGAGAACCTGAAATGAGAAAACATTTTGTTATAAGCCAACGAAAAGCACTAACCATGAAGGATGACTTGGACCACATTAAAATCAAGGACTTCTTCTCTCTCTCTCTTTTTTTAAGATTTATTTATTTGACAGAGAGAGAAAGAGGCCGCAAGAGAGGAAACTCAAGCACAGGGAGTGGGAGAGGGAGAAGCAGGCTTCCCGCAGAGCAGGGAGCCTGATACGGGGCTCAATCCCAGGACCCCGGGATCACGACCTGAGCTAAAGGCAGATGCTTAACGACTGAGCCACCCAGGCACCCCAAGAACTTCTTCTCTTTAAAAGATAGAATCAGGAAAGTAAACAGCCAAGACGTTGAATAGAAGAAGATATTTATAACCTACATAATCAAGAATAGACATGTTTATAGACATACAAAGAATTTCTACAAACATGGAATCAAGACAAACTGCTCAGTAAGGGGAAAAAAATGGGTAAAGGTTTTGAACAGATGCACTACAAAAGAGAATATCCAAATGGCCCATCTACTTATGAAAAGGCACTCACCAGGAGGGCTAATGTTAAAAGGACAGGCAAATATTAAGTGTTAGCAAGGACCTAGGACAACCAGCAGGTGAGGCGCGCTCCTGTAAAAATTGGCACAACCACTTCTGAAATCTGTTTGGTGGTAGCTACTGAAATCCAACATCGGAACAAACCCACAACCCCACTGCTGGGTATCTGTCCCACAAATGGCGAGTACAAGGGTGTTCACAACAGTATTGTCCGTAAGCACCAAAGACTGGAAACAACCCAAATATATGTCCATGATAGACGAGATAAACGTGATACAATACAGCGTCGCGCCAGCGTTTAGGGACCACGTGTATATATCTTGTTGAACAAAAGAAACCAGCCTCAAGAGAACACATATGGTGTGGTTCCACTCCTACAAAGCACAGAAACAGGAAAAACTAATCAATGGCGTGAAAAATCAGGGAAGTGTTTCACTTTGAAGAGGAAAGGGGAGCGGTGATAACAGAAGAAGCAGAAGCACCGTGAGATGCAGGTGATGTCTCATTCCTTGATCTAGATGCTCCTTCTATGAATTCCATCATGTGATAATTTACGGAGCTGCATAGGCTAAGTTTTTCAGAGTTTTGTTTTCCAAAGACAATACCACAGGGTGGGACTTGCAGCATGCTAGAGTGAAAAGGTCACTAAATCCTGTCACCAAAACAACTATAAACCGAGTCAAAACGATTAAAAATAACATTTTCAACATCCTAGAAACTGACCAAAGGCATTTCAGCTTGAAAAACAGATGAATTTTGAATAAGACAGGGTAAAGGGGGCATTCTTGCCTGAAACTGTTCCCATCTCCCCACTCCCAGCTCAGCTGGTGCACCATCATAATAGGGCAGTAAAGGGCATGGAAGGCCAAGGAAACTAGAAGCTTCACTGCCAAAGGCTGATTTGATTCAGAGCAGAAGACACAAAACTCACGAACAGCAGCAGTGGTGTCTGTGATAAGTGGCACTCTCAGCGCAAGGGAATGGGGAAAGCCAGAAATTCTACCAGGCAGAGCCTGTGATCCTGACTTGGGCAGCAACACCTCAGTGGATTAGCTGGAACTCTTGACAGAGAGAGACATGAAATGTGACAGTCGTAGCAATGCTCTATAAGCTCTCCACGTGCACCCAGCTGATGGGCTGTGCACATGAATAGGCGAGAGCAGAGAGGGCCCAAGAAATTCACATATCCCTGGCTTACTGAGAGCCTGAGGACATAACACAGAGGAGACACAAGAGGTTCTGGCAGAAAGTAAGTACCAGGCAGGCTTGAAAACTGCCTGGTCTTTAAATGTGCTCTTAAACCCACAGGCAGATTCATTGGCAGAGAGTGGAAGACTGACCAGCTCCAGGTGTTTGCACGCAACCTCAGACCAATCACCAACTGACCGCTAGGCTAAAGCAGACTCAGAGACGATCCTTGGGAAGCTAGAATTCAATACAATAGCAGGACTTAAAATGGGGAGGGGGACAAAACAGAAATATCCACAGTTACACAATGGGGAAATGGATTTCAACATTTTAGTCCAGAAGAGTTATTCAAAACCAAGCAAAAATACCAACTTTGGGGTCAAGGATGGGTGAGATCGGAATCTAGAGCTGCTGCAAAATATTACCTACAATGCCCCTGTTCAACCCCAAATTGCAAGACAGGCGGGAAAACAGAAAAGGGTAACACATACTCAGAATAAGAAACTGTCGATCAAAATTGTCCATGAATGTCACAAGATGTTGCATATAACAGACAAAGACTTCAAGACAGTGATCACAAAACTTTTTTTTAAAAAGACAATTATGTTTGAAGAATGAAAGTATGTGGGTGCCTGGGTGGCTCAGCCATTGAGCGTCTGCTTTCTGCCTTTGGCTCGGGTCATGTTCCCAGGGTCCTGGGATGGAGTCCCACATCAGGCTCCCTGCTCAGCGGGGAACCTGCTTCTCCCTCTCCCACTCCCCCTGCTTGTGTTCCCTCTCTCACTATGTCTCTGTCAAATAAATAAATAAAATCTTTAAAAAAAAAAAAGAATGAAAGTATGACAGTGACTCAAAAATAGAGAACCCCCATGAGAGAGATTATTCAAAAAATGGGAATTCTGGAATTCCAAAGTACGCTAACTGAAGTGGGAACTTCACAAGAGATGGCAGAAGAAAGAATGAGTAAACCTGAAGCAGATCAAATGGGATTAACCAACCTAAGACAGAAAAAGTAGGGAAGGATAACAAACCAAGCCTTGGACACGAGTGGGACATCAGGGACACCAACACCCATGTGATAGAAGTCCCAGGATGGGGCGGCGGGGAGAAGCAGGAAAAATATCTGAAGAAATAATGGCTGAAAAATTCCCAAATTTGATGAAAAACATGACCCTTACAATTGCAACATCAACAAATCTCAAGGAGGATGAAAACAAAACCTGCACATTAGACACACCATCATCAAACAGCTAAAAGATAAAGAGAAAATGGAGGAAAGTGGCCCATCCTGTGCAGGCTGAAGACAGTATGACTGATGGCTGACTTCTCATCCAAAATTATGGAGGGGAGGAGACAGTGGAGTAGCATTTTCAAAGTGCTGGAAGAAGAAATGTCAGCCAAGAATTCCATATCCCATGAAACTACCCTTCAGACATGGAGGCGAACTAAAGACCATCACAGACAGAGACTGAGAGAAGGCGGTGCTGCAGTCCTGCTTCAGGAGAAATGCTAAAGGGAGTCCTGTAGGCTCTAAGGAGACAATGGCTGATGTAATTCACATCCAGAGAGAGAAAGGAAGAGCACCAGAAATGGCAAATGTGTGCGCAGCCACCGGAGTTCATAAGGGGTGCCTGGCTTGCTCAGTTGGAAGAGTGTGCAGGTCTTGATATCGGGGTTGTGAGTTCGAGCTCCATGTTCGGCACATGGCTAATTTTAAATTTAATAAAGTTTAAATAATTTTTTTAAAAGAGTATATAAATGTCTTTCTTTCCCTTTCCTTAACTTCTTTTAAAAACATAAGATTAGGGGCACCTGGGTGGCTCAGTTGGGTAAGCATCCAACTCTTGGTTTCAGCTCAGGTCATGATCTCACGGCTGTGAGATCTGAGCCCCACATTTGGCTCCACACTCAGCGTGGAGTCTGCTTGAGATTCTCTATCTCTCCCTCTGCCTCTCCCCCAGCTTATGCTCTATCTTTCTAAAATAAATGAGTTTTTTTTAATTAAAAAATTATATATTAGAATAAAAACAAGATTACATAAAGCAATAAGCATAACATTACGTTGTTGGGGTCTTAGCAGATATTAATGTAGTATATATGACAATAACAGAACAAGGACAAAAGAGATAATGGGACTACACTGAAGCAGAGTTTCCATATTTCACCATAATTAAATTAGTGTTAATCTGAAATCACATGCAATGAGTTAAGATGCACATTCTAATCCCCAGGGCAGCCACTAAGAAAACAACTTAAATTAATGTAGTTTTAAAAATTAACAAAGGAATTAATACAACTCACTAAAATTATTTACTAAACACAAAAGAAGACAACAAAGGAGAAAGAGAAAGAAGGGGGAAAGGAGGAGACATGTAGAAAATAAGAAAAGTGTAATCATATCAAATACAAAATACATTAAATGTAAAGGGACTAAACAGCCTGATTCAGAGGCAGAGATTGTTGGACTGGGTTAAAAGAACAAGATCCAAGTACAGATTATCTAAAAGTGTTGCACTTTAGGTTCAAACATACAGCCATGTTAAAAGTAAAAGGATGGGAAAATATGTGCAAACAGTTCATGTGACAGAGCGGGACTGAACACATTAGTATCAGACAAAATAGACTTTAAGAAATATTACCAAAGGCTTGGGCACCTGGGTGGCTCATTCAGTTAAGCATCCAACTTTTTTTAAGATTTTATTTTTATTTATTTGACAGACAGAGATCACAAGTAGGCAGAGAGGCAGGCAGAGAGAGAGAGGAGGAAGCAGGTTCCCCACAGAGCAGAGAGCCTGATGCAGGGCTCGATCCCAGGACCCTGAGATCATGACCTGAGCTGAAGGCAGAGGCTCCAACCCACTGAGCCACCCAGACGCCCCATCAGTTAAGCATCCGACTCTTGATTTGGGCTCAGGTCATGATCTCAGGGTCATGAGATCAAGCTTTGTGTCAGGGTCCATGCTGGACTTAGAGCCTCAACATTCTCTCCCCCCACCACACCCCTTCTCTCTCTCCCCACACTCTCCTGCT